>NC_058096.1:74778437-75086171 GCF_020171115.1 Neogale vison | reverse complement strand
AGCTTGGTCAGCACGTTAAGTTAAAATAATTGTTAGGTGAATTAGGGTTTTATTTGCTGAATAAAAGTAATTATTTGGAGATTTATAGTAGAGAAGGAAATATTTTTTTTTTTTAAAGATTTTATTTATTTATTTGACAGGCAGAGATCACAAGTAGGC
Source organism: Neogale vison (assembly GCF_020171115.1). Taxonomy (NCBI): domain Eukaryota; kingdom Metazoa; phylum Chordata; class Mammalia; order Carnivora; family Mustelidae; genus Neogale; species Neogale vison. The sequence goes on along the minus strand of NC_058096.1, from coordinate 75,086,012 downwards.
AGAGAGGCAGGCAGAGAGAGAGGGGAGGAAGCAGGCTCCCTGCTGAGCAGAGAGCCTGATGTGGGGCTTGATCCCAGGACCGTGAGATCATGACCCGAGCTGAAGGCAGAGGCTTTAACCCACTGAACCACCCAGTTGCCCCAAGAAGGAAACATTTTAATTATTATCAAGATTAGGTTTGTACTTCTCCTCTGCCATTTCTGTCCCACAAGGTAGGAAAGATACATAATTTAAGGTTGCTATATTTACAAATTATTGAAAACTCTTTTCTAAGAACGACACTAACTTCTGTGTATAACAACTTGTAGCATTTACTAAGCTCAGTTTTTCCCTAAGCTCTTTTAATTGATTTTCTCATTTAGTCCTCACAACCATTATTCTCACTTTCCTGGTGATCAAATTGAAACACAGAAATTAAGTAATTTGCTTAAGATCATCCAGCTAATAAATGACGAAATTAGGATATAGTCTTCAACATACTGATTCTAGAGCCTGTGCTTTTAAGGCTACCCACCAGAAAACTTTTTTTTTTTCTTTCCAGATTGCTTTTCTATTCTAAAATATTACATTGGAATGGAATCTCTTGATATATTATTTATAAGGAGCAGCTTGTTTAGGTTTCCAGTCTGAGCTTCAAGCTGCATGTTAAAATGAAATAATGGCTCTATTAGAAGTATTGTGAACAGAAAGACTGCTGGACATGAACTTCTATTCTTGCCACATCCAAGGTTGTTGCATCTCTTCTGACCTTTCCTCCTCTAATCTCAGATATGGACGAGGTCCTAGTCTTTTTAAGATCATTACCTTAGGTGTGTACATTGGATTCCATCTCTTCCCACCTTTGCATTTTATCTGTTATTTTTTCTTGTCTGGTTAGTCTTTTCCCACTGACTTTTTCATGAAACATACTTGGATCTTTTTTATTTTTTTTGTCTTTTATATATTCATTCATTCATTCATTCATTCATTCACTGAGGGAACACAAGCAGGGGGAGTGAGAGAGGGAGAAGCAGGCTTCCCACCAAGCGCTGAGCCCAATTCGGGGCTTGATCCCAGGCTCCTGGAATCATGACCGGAACCAGAAGCAGATGCTTAACGACTGAGCCACCCAGGCGCTCTAGAATCTTTTTTAATTTTGAATACTTCCTCTTGATTATATCTCACTTTTAAGTTGCTGCTCTTATCCTTTCCTTTGCTGTCCTATCTTTTGGGGTTTAATTTCCACTTTGTGCTTGTATTTACTATTTAACCTGTAATCTGGCTTCTGCCACTTTTTCTCTAAATTGCTTTGGAAAAGATTAGTAGTTATTGTCTAATTGTCAGATTCTATGCTTCTTTCTTCTTGACTCTTACATACTCTTGTCTTGTTCTTTTTAAGTTTTTGGTGTATTTTTTTTTTTTTTTTTTAATTAACCTCTGATTAGTGTGTCATTTTCCCTCTTAGGACAAGAGTGAGGTTTAGTTCTTTCTTGGTCTTTTTGGTCTTTTTTTTTATTCCAACAGAAGTATTCTCTTAAGAAATGTACATTTTGGGAAGGCCAATACTTAGGTACTAGAATGACAGTTTGAGGGTGAGGTTTGCAAGTATTAATGGGGATATAAACAGTAGAACTGTGAGCTTGGTTTGGGGATATGTATTTTAAAAATGGGTCATCAGGGGACGCCTGGGTGGCTCAGTTGGACGACTGTTTTCGGCTCAGGTCATGATCCGGGAGTCCCGGGATCGAGTCCCGCATCGGGCTCCCAGCTCCACAGGGAGTCTGCTTCTCTCTCTGACCTTCTCCTCACTCATGTTCTCTCTCACTGTCTCTCTCTCAAATAAATAAATATAATCTTTAAAAAAAAAATGGGTCATCAGTATTTCATTATAATTTTATATGTAGAAAACAAAATTTTAGATAATAGAAGCTTCTGCCTCTCTGCCTACTTGTGATCTGTATCTGTCAAATAAAATAAATAAAATCTTTAAAAAAAAAAAAAAAGGAAACTCCTTGGCAAAGTCTTGCCTAAATGAGATTATAGAAAAAACTGATTTTTAAGGATGAGGGATGGTTGGGCTTGTATGGATTCCTGGTCAAGAATTAGAATTTTGTGGCGTGCCTGGGTGGCTCAGTTGGTTGAGCGTCTGCCTTGGGCTCAGGTCATGATCCTGGAGTCCCAAACCAGGCCCTGAGTCAGGCTCCCTGCTAAGCCAGGGAGTCTGCTTCTCCTTCTGTCCCTCCCCCTGCTCATGTGTGCATACACACACTGTCTCTTTCTTTTATTTATTTATAAGTAAATAAATAAAATCTTTTTAAAAAATTAGAATTTTGCAATCTTTCAATAAGCTACTCTCTTTCTAGCCCCCAAATAAATGTCATAGCACCCTAGTGAGCTGGTAGAACTACCTTATCATTCTTTTTTTGTCTTTAGATAGGGGAGAGTCCATTTAAAGGTGTAAGATACCAATCCCACTTCTAGCACATACTTGTTTTAGATATTTGGACATGTTATCTTCCCAAGAGAAAATGAAATAACACATATTTTATTCACACACACACACACACAAGCTGAAGCACAGTGACTAGAAACTCAATACTCTTTTTCTCTAGAAAGTTAATTTTTTTCTATTTCAGGTCTAATCCTGCTACAGATTTGTTCTGTTTCATTTCAAGGCAGCCCATTGACTCAGTTTTCTCATATTGAATTATTTCTCTTTTTCACCAGATTTCTTAATAAAATTCTGTAAGTTTTCACCTTTACTCTTTCATCTTTTATCCTCTTTCTTAGTATTTTTGTCTTTACTATTTCAGTTATTATTCTCTCTTCAGCCCGCCCTAATAGTCTGTTTTTTTGCTCCCACCCTCGGTAGAAACTGTGAAGGCCTACAGGGACCTCATTGTTACCATGTTCAGTGAGTTCCCTTTTTCTTTTTCTGGGCTCTTTTATTTTTCTTTTTGTAGCATTTTGTTATGTCTTATTTTTATAAGCCATCTTTAAACCTTTGTGTAAAGAAGGGAATGAACATAAATTAGAAGTTAAAAAATCAACACCGTATTCCATCCTGAAACTTTGCTATTTTCCCCCTCCCCTACCCAATTTTGTTGCTTCCCCAATTTTCTGACCACTCTTTTTCTTCCATAGTTTCTATTTAGTCTGCCTTCTTCTGCCCACCCCCACCTTAAAGCGTGGTATGGTTTTTGAAACAGGAAAATTTTTAATGAGATCTGCATTTACTTAACAAGATTCAAAAATTTCAAAAGTCTGCCACATATGCTTTATTTTTATTTTTTTATTTGCTGCAATATTTTAAATTACCCCAATAAAAACAGGCCCACAGTTTAAATACTGCTCCTGTAGGTTCTGCCCTAACTTCTTTTTCTCATTATGTATGTTCTTAGAAAATCTTACTCATTCCTGTAGCTTCATGTACTGTCTGCTGATAACTTTGTTAAGTCCACCTCTCCATTGTATTACAGACCAGTATTTTACTTTTCCTAGTAGGGGCACCTGGGTGACCTAGTCTGTTGTGTCCAGTTCTTGATTTTGATCAGGTCATAATCTTTGGGGGTCCTGGGATTGAGCCATATCAGCTCCGCACTTGGCAGAGAGCCTCCTTGGGATTTATTTTCTCTTTTCCTCTTTCCCCCTCCCTCTCTCCTGCTCCACCTATCCTCCCACTTGCACATTCTCTCTCTCTCAAATAAATACATCTTTATAAGTCAATAAATAAATATTTCTAATATACATATCCAGTCATTCTATAGTATTCAAAAATTTTAAAGTCTAAAATAATAATACTATTTCTTTCTCATTTTAAGATTTTATTTATTTGAGAGCATGAAAGCACAAGCTAGGGGAGGGGCAGATGGAGAGGGAGAGAGAGAATCTCAAGCAGATTCCCTGTTGAGCACAAACCCCCAACATGGGGCTTGGTTCTAGAAGGACCCCAAGATTATGACCTAAGCCAGCCAAAGTCAAACATTTAACTGACCGAGCCACCCAGGTGCCCCATTTCTTTCTCATTTTTATACCCACTTTCCCCTTCTTTTTTTAAACTTCTTTATATCTTTATCATATAGCTTCTAGGCACTCACTTAAAGTATGAGAGTCTTCTTTGTCTCCCCCCTTTTTTTAATATCCCATATTTAATTAGTCCTCAAGTCCCATTAGTCCCTTTTTCTTGGTTATCTTTTACCCATTCTTTTCTTACTTCTGGTACATTAGGGCTTTATTTATCATCTTTCATATGATAGGTTCTCCGTTTTATTTTTCTGATTTTTTTTTTTTTTTTTAGTAAAGATTTTTTTAATTTGAGAGAGAGAACAAGCACAGAAGCAGTGGGAGGGGAGGGGCAGAGGGAGAAGCAGATTCCTCGCTGAGCAGGGAGCCTGATGCAGGGTTCAATCCCAGAACCCCAGGATCATGACCTAGGCTGACAGCAGACACGTAACTGACTGAGCCACCTAGGCGCCCCTCTCTGGTATCCTTTTTTATTTTTTTCCAATCTAACCATGATTTCTTTTTTTTTTCCCCTGCTCAGCATCTCTCAGATATGAGAGAAAAAGGCAGGTGTTTTAAACAGATCATGTCCTCAGAGAGGGCTGGGACCAGGTCTTATTTTTCTAATTTTAGCTTTACTACCTTTCTGTTGATAACCTGGCAAATAGTAAGTCTGTGATAAATGAATGAAAGTGGATACTATCTTGAATCTCTGCCTACATTCTTGAGAATATTGCTTGTTCTTTTACAGTTTAATTTTGATTTTACGAACTTTACTAACTAGAAGCATTAAAGATCCGATCTGTTAAAATACTAAATTAAAAAAAATAATTACAGTCTTAAAGAAATTTGGTTATTTTTCCTCCTAAAAGTGAAGTGGCTGCTCATTGGTAGGGTTAAGCAAAATGTATATAATGCATTATTTCTGCATATATATATCCATTTTCCTGACAAGAAGATAATAATTAGTATTGTTACTATTGTTATTTTAGCTTAGATTATAGGAAACTTGATTTTATGTAATTTTAGTAGTGATTTGTGTACGGGACAGTAGTTTATCAAACTTTTTAAATTATTTTTTATTTATCTGTTTATTATTCTAAATATTTCTAATTTTCTTCTAGGACCAGTTTGGACAACATATAAAAGCAGATGTGCACTTGAATTTTTATGTTTATTATGGTCCTGATCGTATAAGAGACCCAGCCTTGCTTTCAAAACAGGATATTGTTTTGACTACATACAACATTTTAACTCATGACTATGGAGTAAGTATACCGAGACTCATTTTAGAAGTTGAATATAAGAAATAAGCTTCAGGTTTCAAAAGTGTTCTAAAGTTCAGACTTTAGATTTAAATTCTAGGTTTAAATGGTAGCCCTGCTATTTCCTAGCTGTCGTCCTTTGAGCAACATACTTCCCAGCCTTGGTGCTTCAGTTTTTTCATCTGTAAAATAGGAGTAAATAATACTTCATAAGTTTTGGGGCATTTAATGATGTATGTATATAGTGCTCAAAGCAACCTAGTGGGTGTTGATATTAAAGAATAATAATTTGTGTTTACCAAATTACATGAAGTGTACCATTTTACTTTCCTGTGTTTTTTAATTCACATGAAACATTTATTTCAGACTAAAGGTGATAGTCCATTGCATAGCATAAGGTGGCTGAGAGTGATCCTGGATGAAGGACATGCCATCCGAAATCCGAATGCTCAGCAGACAAAAGCTGTACTTGATTTAGAAGCAGAAAGAAGATGGGTATTAACAGGTAAAAAGGTTATGTTTTTTTTTAAAAAAATTAATTCTCAAATATGTATCATTAAGTAAGTTTTAGTGAGGTAACTTTGTAAACTTCACATGTATATAAAGTTTGTCCATAATTATAAAAGTCTTTTAATAAAGTATTTTGACTTGTTTTTCACAGTTGCCTATGCTGTGGCAACATTTGAATTATAGTCAGTTTATGGAACAAATCACTAGACTTTTTTTTTGAACTTTGGAAATTCATTAAACACTTAAATTCTCCAATCAGAATTTTGATTTCTCTGTTTCTTATCTTGAAGCCAGGCCTGTTTGCTACTTGTGACACCTCTACTGGGACATGGGGAAGACAGTATAAACTCAGATTCATTTTTCCTTCTTGCTAGTACTGCTGATTTAAAATCAAATAAACAAATGTTCTTGGATAAGGAGAAAGTTGAATTTACTGGACCTATGGTCTTTTTCTTTGTTAGTATGGTAGTTGAGAGCAAAAATTATAGCAAAACTTCATTTTGAGATTACGTATATGTTTAACAATGGATTATAGTTATACCTTGATAGTTAGTGGGTGTTCCTGGTGCAGAATGCCCATTTTCAACTCTTGTTTCCTCTGATTGGGTGAGATGGATATTCTGAATGGATACACTATAGAGTTACAACAGTTTTCTTTTATTTTTAGGTACTCCGATTCAAAATTCTTTAAAGGATTTGTGGTCTCTTCTTTCCTTTTTAAAACTTAAACCGTTTCTTGATAGAGAATGGTGGCATAGAACAATACAACGTCCTGTCACAATGGGAGATGAAGGAGGACTTAGGTAAGTAATCTCATGTAAACTGATTAATATTGGCAACAAATAACTGTAAGCAGCTTGAACCAATTGTCACTTTATTATTTTAACTTCACTGTTGGCTTTCTTCCAAGAGTGTTTATAGCTTAATGTCTTTGGCTCTCAGAGCCTAGTGATTCTTGTTTGGGGATGCAAGGATTTCTAACTACCACTAAAACATAAGCCTTCCCTTTCTTTGTTTTTAACCAAACAGAAAGGAAAGGCAGAGCTTTGTAGTCTTTGTGTGTTTCTGTTGCCCTTGAAATCACCATTAATTAATTAAACAATGACAGGAAAAACTGTATGCTCTGAGGATCTAATGTGCATTAAATTTTCACAACTTATGTAGCTTTTATATAGTGGTAATTGAATGGTAGGACATACACTGGCATCCATAAGAGTTTAAGAAAGAAAGTTGTTTCTCATGGAGACAGATAAATGAAATTTAGCTTGGTATGGTAGCTATTTCACAGGGTACTGTCTAATATGTGGCTTAAGGTTTTTGCCTAGAGCAGTGATTTTTAGAGTTTGGGATCCATTAGCAGGTCGTAAAATCATTATAAAGATGGCATCAAATATTATAAAAGAAAATGAAATAGTAGAAGATTTAAAGAAATTTAAATCGTCACACATTATTTTGTGAAAGGTTTCTGTTACATGTGTATGTGTTTATATATATATATATTTGCTGGATGGAATAAAATGTGTTTCTTATTGTGGTTATAGCGAAAAAGGTTCAGCAGCCACCAACCTAGTTTACAGAACAGTCTGCTTGATTCTCAGAATCAACTGTGTAAATTCTTTTTTTTTTTTTTTTTTTTTTTAAAGATTTTATTTATTTATTTGAGAGAGAGAGACAGTGAGAGAGAGCATGGGCAAGGAGAAGGTCAGAGAGCGAAGCAGACTCCCCATGGAGCTGGGAGCCTGATGTGGGACTCGATCCCGGGACTCTAGGATCACGCCCTGAGCCGAAGGCAGTCGTCCAACCAACTGAGCCACCCAGGCGTCCCTCAACTGTGTAAATTCTAATTTAGGAAATTGTATTTATATATCAGTGTTAGGAAAAACCTTTCCTTAAAAACCTTTCTTTCTGTAAAGAATTGATGTGCCTCCTTTTTTTCTGATGTTGAGAAGGGAGTGTAAAGGTTGTAGATCCTAGAAGGCATTTCTCCCTCTTCTGAACTGTCACATCATGTTTGAATTTTTTTTGGCATCTTTGTAAAAATTATTTTTGTTCTTTGGTTTTTATATTACTGAAAAATTTTTTTGAAGATAAGATCTTTCCACATATTTGTTTTATGATATTTAGTATAATGCCTTATACTTTGTGTAGGTACTTAAGAATGTGAATGTTGAATATTAGGTGATATAGTTGACAGAAGTGAGAAATAAGTTCATGAATAGAACAAAAAGAAGGAGAAGCTAAGAAAAATAAAGACAGGATAAAAGAAGATTAAATTGTGACAGGTACTGAATTGAGGGCAATGAATGCATTATTGTTATATTTTTCTATTGGTAGAATATATGTCTGATTATCAGATTGGATAAGATTAAAAACAAAGGGATCTTTTTAAAAAAAAACTTGACTTTGCTTCTTAAATAGTAGTAATATATTGTTCTTTTTTGTTCTTGTTGAATCAACTTATATAGAAATAAAAGGTTATGTAATTATTTTATTTTGACTTAGGCGCTTACAATCCCTAATTAAAAATATTACCCTAAGAAGAACAAAGACCAGCAAAATCAAAGGAAAACCTGTTTTGGAGTTACCAGAACGTAAAGTATTTATTCAGCACATTACACTTTCAGATGAAGAGAGAAAAATTTATCAGTCTGTGAAAAATGAAGGCAGAGCTACTATTGGAAGGTATGGAAAAAAGAAAGCTATTTTAGAAAATAATTTTTATTTTCTTTCCAATTTAACTGAATAGTATTGCTTAGAAATGTTAGGAAAGTCTGAAGTATACAGAAAGATAACTTGCCTCTTGATTTAAATTTCTTTTTACAAATTAGTTGAAGTAAATGAAATAGTATTATAATTTACAGGTGAGTAATTCCTTAAGTTAGGAAAAAATTAAAAGTTTACATGAAGTGGCAAGTTCTGAGTGGCTAGTGAGAAGACCTTGCTTGCTTCTATTCCTGGCTGTCTATCAGGGGAGTAGATAAAAACATTGAGAAAAGTACATATAGTGAGAGATAATAAACCTATTTAAGGAACAAAACCTTGGGGAATGCCCATATTTAAGAAATAGGAAAACAAAGAGAAATTACCGTAGAAGATTCTGTGAAGAACAGAATTAGTAAGAAAAGTAAACTGTTGGGAGAATCCCATGAAAGCATAGTCAAGAAAGAGGGAATGGTTAATAGTATCACATGATGCAGAGACTTAGAAAAGCTGTTTAATTTGGTGATTCAGAAGTTACTGGTGTAAACTCTTAGTATAGTTTTACCAGAATACTGAGGTGTGGACCACAAAGAAGTGGCAGCAGTAGGTAGGGGTGAGACCATTTTTCATGACGTTTGCAGAAGGAAGAAGAAAGTAAGACTGGTACATAGGACTGATAGTTGGTTGCTCTGTCAATTTTTTTGCATTTTATTTGGGTAAACTGCTTTGAGGAGAGACCGTGGAAGAGACTACAGATAGAGAAAAGAATAAAGCAAATTGGTGGAGAAAAATGAAGCCTAGTGGGTTGTAAAGAGTACAGTCAGTGAAATAGAAGGCAAGGGTATCTACAGGGAAAGGTGACGGGAAGTTGAGGAAGATCACAGGATTACAGCCATTCTAAAAAGTTGTAAGGTTCTTAATGTGGGCTTAATAGGCTTTCTGTAGTATTGGATATATGTAGAAGTCAATACGACTTTCCAAACAGCACGTGAAATCTTGGGAATAGGAATTATGAAGTAGATAATAAAGGGATTGGGGATTGGTAGAAGGTAAGAAATTCTAGTTGAGGCAAGAACATGTTCGATGTGAGTGCCCATGCACCAGAATGAATAGAAGTGAAGGCAGAAGAGGGCAGAGAAAATAGGGGAATCTTCAAATTTAAAAACTTCACTAGAATACAAAGCAGGTTTAACAGGAATTAGATTGAAAAAGATTGTTCTAACTAAGCAAGTGATTTCAGAGTTCAAAATCTTTCAGTGGTGTTTGAAATTTTCTTCATATTCATTCTGTCAACCAAAATGTAATATGTGCCTGTGTAACACATATTGGGATATAGCATTAAAAAAACAGACAAGAATCTCTGCCCTCAAGGAGTTTATATTTTAACGGAGGGGAACAGACAATTTTAAAAAATAAAATTTGATGGAAAAAAAGCAGAGAAAAGGAATGGAAAATGGTGAAGACCTTACTGAGAAGGGTCTATGTGGGAAAAGATCTAAAAAGAGAGTGGAGTTAGGAGACATTTCAGGCAGAGGGAGCCACAAGTGTAAAGCCTCTGAGTTAAAAGAATATTCAGTGAGCTTGAAGAACAGCAAAGAGGGAAGTGTTGCTGGGTAATATGAGCAAGATCTCATGATGTCAGAGATTGGAGTGGGAGTACATGACAGTTTCATAAGGCATTGCACATATTTCAAGGACTTTGGATTTTACTTTTTATTAGATTAGAAAACTTTGAAGGGTTTTAACCCAGGAGAGTGACATAATCTTATTTATATTTTAAAAGGATCACTGGCTGCTGTGTTAAGATTGATATTCTAGCAGTAAGGGCATAAATAGGGATAAATGGCAATAAAGAAAGAGATCATGGTGTTCACTACAGTAGTAGTAGTGATGAAGGGGGTGAAAAACAGTTGGGTTCTGTTATAGTTTGAAGGCAAAGCCAGCAGAACTTCCTGACTGATGTGGTATGGGGAGTGAGAGAGAGGAGTCAAAGGTAACAGCATGATTTTTCACGTAAGTGTGACTGGAAGTTTGGTATTACCATTTGCTGAACTAGGTCTATGGGAGGAACAGAGGTTTTTTTCAGGGAAGATCAGTTCAGTTTTGGGCCCATTGATTGCATGATGGCCTCTGAGATTTCTAAGTGGAGATGTCTTAGAAATCTAAGTGGAGTTAGATACAAGGTTAGAGTTCATGGAATGTTCTTGATGTTAAATTTGAAAGTCACCTGTGGTTAGTCACCTGATGGTTAGTTAAAGCATGAAACTGGATGAGATCACCAAGAATGAGTGAAGTTGGAGAACAGGTCTAACAAAGAAGACAGGAATGGCTAGTGAGGTTGGAGGAGGCTTCTGCTCTAAATATCTGGTACTCAAAAGGGATTTGTTAAACTGAAGTGCTGACTATTAGTGTAATAAGTGACCATGCCAGGGAATAGACTGTTTGTAAAGGTTATTCTGTTTGAAAAGTTTGAGAAGAATAACTTTATTGAAACCTTAGAAAATAGGTTATTTTTATTCTTTTTAATATGTAGTACATTTAGTAACATTTACTGAGCACTTTTTAGGTGTTAATGCATTTATTTAAGTGCTTTATATGTGTTTTTTAAAGATTTTATTTATTTAGGGGCACCTGGGTGGCGGCTCAGTTAGGTGTCTGCCTTCAGCTCTGGTAGTGATCCCTGGGGTCCTGGAATTGAGCCCTGCGTTGGGCTCCTTGCTCATCCGGGAGCCTGCTTTTCCCTCTCCCTCTCCCTGCCACTCCCCCTGCTTGTGCTCTTTCTCAAATAAATGAATAAAATCTTAAAAAAAAAATTTTTTTTTAAATTTAATCCAAGTGCTAGTGGGGGGGTGGGCAGAGGGCAAAGGAAAAAGAATCTCAAGTAATCCTCTGGGAACAGAGCCCAACACAGGATGGATCTTCAGAAGCCTGTACTGTCATTGTTCTGGTGTACTTCTATTGAAAAACCTGATTTTTATTTATTTATTTTTAAAAAATTTACTTATTTAACAGATCACAAGTAGGCAGAGAGAGAGAGGGGGGAAGCAGGCTCCCCGCCAAGTAGAGAGCTTGATGCGGGGCTTGATCTCAGGACCCTGGGACCATGACCTGAGCCGAAGGCAGAGGCTTTAACCCACTGAGCCACCCAGGCGCCCCAAGAAAACCCTGATTTTATTTTATTTTTCTGGAAACATATACCATTTAAATCTGGATTCCCCCGCCCCGCCCCACTCCCTTTCCTATCAGGTTTTCTTTAAATGTTTTCTTTTCCATTATTTTATCTTCATGTGTGTAGGATGTTCTTTGTTCCATAGGTAAAATTTTATTATGTTTTTGTTTTTCTTTTTATCTCTTATGTTTCCCACATTTTTTTTTTCACAGTGGTTTGTCTCTTTTATGCTGGTTTCAGTGTGGCTTTCATTTTTCTGATGGTTCACTTTTCTCTTTTATACTACTGAGCTGTACCACCTCATTTTTCATCTCTGTTATTTCGCTGTGATGGTAAATCATGGCAGTATCCTTGCTCATAATTTTTATTTGCTTTATGGCAGCCTTTTTTGATGAATATTCTTTCACTGCCATTTGTTCTCCATTGCTCTTTGCTGATTATTACTTATATTTGAGTATCTTGAATTCTGGCTTAGTTATTTGCAAGAGGTTAATATGAATGGGGTGAGAAGGCATAGCGTGTCCCAGATCAATAGGAAGTATCCTTGTTAATTATGTCTCAGGGTTATAGCTGAGTTGTTTCAGGTTTTATTTGTGTTTACACAACAAAGATCAGAAGCTGTAGGGTTCTTTATAATGTGGACTCTAGTGCCTATAATCTTTTCTGAAAACACAGTAGGTTTGCTATGTTTCCTTATTTAGCTTGCCTTCTCGTTTTGATATAAAACTTGTCCATGTAAGTTCAGACCACAGCCATGCACCCTGGTTTTGTTTTTGCACATGAAGGATACTGATTTTACCTTCAGGGCTTGCCATCTCTTGAAGAATTGTTCTCTGGCGGGTCTGTTTGAGATCTGGAGTCCTTCTTTTGCAATTGGCAGCCATTTCTGATATATATTCCTCTATGGTTACAATCTCTTGTGGTTTCATTAAAGATAGTTTTGACGTGATTTCCAGAGAAAAGAACAATGCCATTTTTATTCCACCTTTTAGAATAGGGAATGATATTTAGAGGCCTTCATAATATTTAACATTTTTTACCCCTAGGTATTTTAATGAAGGCACTGTCCTTGCGCACTACGCAGATGTCCTGGGTCTTTTGCTTAGATTGCGGCAGATTTGTTGTCATACTCACCTTCTTACAAATGCAGTGTCTTCCAGTGGTCCCTCAGGTAAGTAGATGTGATTTGTTTACACTATTATATTTGTCAAGAATATTTAAATCAGAATGAAATTTTTTGTATGGCCTATCGTGTCTTATTTGTCAAATGGACATTGTTTTTAGGATAGGACATAAGTGGAATATACTCTCAAATTCTTAACAATGAAATGGAATAATAGTGATGTCTTCCAGGTGTCTTCCAGTTACACTCTTAGATGATTGTTTCAAATTGGATCTGCCTTTTTTTCTGTGGTAGTATGTGCAGATTGTAATGATGCTTTTGTGTAAGATGTATTACGTGGGTTAGCTACTATTTCAGCTTCTGAATTTTCTTTAAATTTAAATCATGTTTGTCTCCTGTGATAAAGGAAGCCTAAATAAAGACTACCCAAGTAAAACTTTTCCCTATATAAGATGAACTTGTCTAATCATATTACAAATCTTGCTGTGATATTAATTTTTCAGCCTTTTCTCTAGGAAATGATACACCTGAGGAACTACGGAAAAAGTTAATAAGGAAGATGAAGTTAATTCTGAGCTCAGGTTCTGATGAAGAATGTGCAATTTGCTTGGATTCTTTAACAGTTCCTGTCATAACACATTGTGCGCATGTCTTTTGTAAACCCTGTATTTGCCAAGTCATTCAGAATGAGCAGGTTAGTTTTGTACTAGGTACATATTCAGTGTTTGACAGAGTGGTACACTAATCATTCTTGAGTGTAATGAAACCTAAGTCCAACAACTAAAGAGTTTTGCACTTGGATTTACCAGTGCACGTTTTATGGTTAATTATGTATGTCAGTATTTCATATTGATATATTTCTTATAATTAAGCTCTTTTAAACATGAAAAGACAGTACACTTTTAGAGGCATGATCAGTTAGTATCCTAGTTCTGTTGGTAAGATCATTGCTGTCTAATAAATAGATCAATAATGTGAGACACAAAGGTAATTTTCTAGTAGAAAGAGATGTAGTTAATGACATTTTTATCTAATTTATCTAAAACATAAAAATTACTGAGTTAACTTAAGCGTTCAAAGTCTGGTGATATTGTACACATAGAACATATCTCAGTTTGGCTTCACCATAGTTCAAGGGCTTAATTGTCTCATTTGTTTATTGGATAAGGTAGGCCTGGATTCTTATGTATGGTATAATTTTTTGAAGTGGAATAATCCTTTAAGCAGTTCTTCAGCAGAGGTAGAGGTGTATTTGTTTGTTTTTAAATATTTTCATTGGCATAGGTATAGAAAAAAATGCACAAGTCATGATTGTACAGTTGAGTGAATTATGAAGTAAATACATCCATGTAACTACTATCCTGGTCTCCTTGTGTCCCCTTCTAATCAGTTACTTTCTCCCTGCTCCCTAAAGGCAATAGCACTATACTTTTAACATTGTTTCAGTTTCAGATTATTTTATTTATTTATTTTTGGTAACGGTATTTGGTATATAGTAATGTAGGACATATTAGCATGTCTTGGTACAAATGGACACAACAAATACTGCTTTGGATGAGTCTGATAGGATTTAACAGGTCTACAACAGCTTTATAAGCCATTAAGAAGGATATTTTTTTCTTCTAAAAAACCATTTCAAATAGTGTGCTGTATTGTAGTTAGGTTCAAGATACTGTTACTCATGGTTTCTTTATTTGTCTGCAAATAGTACAGTTCACCATGAACAATGTAGGAGTTAGGGGTGCCAACCCCCTGTGCAGTTGAAAATCTGCATATCACTTTTGACTCCTTTAAAACTTCTGTCTACTGTTGACTAGAAGCCTTACCAATAACAGTTAACACATATTTTTATGTTATATGTGGTATTTACTTTTTGAAGTTTTTATTTAAGTAATCTCTACAGCCAATGTAAGGCTCACACTCATGACCCCAAGATCAAGAATTGCATGCTCCTCCCAACTAAGCCAGCTTGGTGCCCCTATATGTGGTATTCTTAAAGTAAGCTAGAGAAAATACTAAAATGATAAGAGAATATCCATTTATATTGTACTATATATTATACATATATATATTTGTATATACTATACATAATATATATTATATATGTAAGTACTATGCTGTATTTATTGAAAAAAATCCTACTATAAGTGGACCTCTGGAGTTCAGACCATGTTCCAGAGCAAATTGTATTATAATACTTGTTTGAAGTTCCTGCTGTTAGTCAAGATCACATACTATACTTTAGCTCCCTTTTTTACCCAGTCCTACTTAACACATAGGAATGTTACATCTGTCTGGAGTTTAGCATGTACAAATTTATCTCAAATGGATGAATCTAATAAAAAGTCCAAGAAAGCGTTAGCTATTAAGGATATAGAATTTATCATCTTTTTGAAAATTTTAGGGAAATTTATATTTCTTCTCTGATAAACTTTACTTATATCTTACTCTTATACAGCCACATGCTAAATGTCCTTTGTGCAGAAATGATATACATGGAGACAATTTATTAGAATGCCCTCCAGAAGAATTGGCATGTGACACTGAGAAAAAGTCTAATATGGAATGGACATCTAGTTCAAAGGTAAAATGCACATGGGCAAATATTTGAGTATTTGTTTTACATTTATAAAAGGATACCATGTCTTGGGCACCTGGGTAGCTCCATCAGTTGGGCCTCTGCCTTCAGCTCAGGTCCTGGGATCGAGCTCCATGTCAGGCTCCCTGCTCAGTGGGGAGGCTCCTTCTCTCCCTCCTTCTGCCTGTCCCCACTGTTTGTGCTCTTTCTCACCCTCTAATTAATAGAATCTTTTTTTTTTTTCTTTTTAAAAGGATACCATGTCTTAAAGTAATTCTGCTTTTAACCCTATTGTTATAATATTATACTCTGGGGGCGCCCGGGTGGCTCAGTGGGTTAAAGCTTCTGCCTTCGGCTCAGGTCATGATCCCAGGGTCCTGGGATCGAGCCCCATATCGGGCTTTTCTGCTCAGCAGGGAGCCTGCTTCCTCCTCTCTTTCTGCCTGCCTCTCTGCCTACTTGTGATCTCTGTCTGTCAAATAAATAAATAAAATATTTTTAAAAAAAAAGAATATTATACTCTGTGGGTGTTAACATTTTTATATCTAGTGGTGAGTTTGAGAGGAAAAGAGCTTCAGTTTGAGTGCATTCTTTCAATCTTAGGGTTTTAAAAACATTCGTTTTCTTTGACTTTGGCATTTTAGAGAAATAATGGGGCAGGAACGTTCTTTTCCTAATTTAAAAAAAGTTGTATGTATTTTGCCTATTCAAAATAGAATCTAATGGGTGTCCTCATTTTTTTTTTTTCAGATTAATGCTCTAATGCATGCACTGATTGACTTAAGAAAGAAGAATCCCAACATAAAAAGTTTAGTTGTTTCTCAGTTTACAACATTCCTGTCTTTAATTGAAACACCACTCAGGTAAATTCAATATTGATTCTCACTTTGAGTGAAAGGATTTTGTGTGTTTTGATTTGGTTAGCAAAAAATGTTTTACCAGTTATATTCATTTCATCTATCGAAAATGACAGAATCACAATAAAGAATATTGCCTGGGAGCATAGGATTTTAAAGATTTAGTCCTGACTTTATCAGAAAAAAGAGCAGAGCGTGACATGTTAGTAGATGGGTTAGTATATATTTGTCAAATGAGTAGAAGAATTGGTTGAATGAACAGATTTGTAATTACTTACATTTTTTTAAATCAAATGGAAAGTGTTACTTGTCTTTTTCCACAGAGCCTCTGGATTTGTGTTTACTCGTTTGGATGGTTCCATGGCACAGAAGAAAAGAGTTGAATCAATTCAGTGTTTTCAAAACACTGAAGCAGGATCTCCAACCATAATGCTTCTATCCTTAAAAGCAGGTGGAGTTGGTCTGAATCTTTCTGCAGCTTCTCGAGTGTTTTTAATGGATCCAGTAAGTAGTTCTGTAGACTTTTTGGTATGTTATTAAACTTTAAGATTTTTTTTTTTTTTTTTTTTTTTTATTTGACAGAGAGAGATCACAAGTAGGCAGAGTGGCAGGCAGAGAGAGAGGAGGAAGCAGGCTCCCCGCTGAGCAGAGAGCCCGATGCGGGACTCGATCCCAGGACCCTGACTTTAAAAAAAAATAAACTATTTGGTAAATACCATCAAAGTTGTAACTGATTGTGAAAATTCTTGGTAAAAATAGTAACTTAGTAAATGTGTAATGAGAGCTTTAAGTGCTTTACGTACACCAACTGAAATTCGCACAATATCTCTAGGATACTTCTAGGATGGATCCTTATAAGGTTTTATTATTGTCCTTATTTTATTATTGTCCTTATTTTTACTTCTCTGAAACACAGAGAAATAAAATAACTTGCCAACCTCATGCAGTAATATGCAAACCAGGATTCCATGTTCTTAATTTCTGTGGTTTTCTGCTTCCATATATAAAATTAGTTTCTATTAACTAATAGAAAGTGTAGTGGTTTCATTCATTTGGCCAACAAAAAATGTGAATCCTGCATTGTGTCAGGGAGTCTTACAGGCACCAGGAATCTGGCTATAAACAAGGTAGACAAAGTAGCTACCGTCATGATTTTAATGGTCTGTTTTAATGTGCAAAAAATTAGGTAAAATACAATTTCTTACCTCTGTGCTCAGAGATTAAGGCGTTCTTGCATGAGACCCAGGAAGCTGCATTTTTATAAAGATCATAGGTGATTCAGGTGGAGTTGGTCCAGCATCATAGTTTTAGAAACTAATGCCATTAATGAACAATTTGGGTAAATTTTAGCATCTAATACAGATCACTTGTAGTTGTACAATACAGATCCAGGTGTAGAGTGGGAGCTAAAATTCATTCTTAACTTTATTCACCGAACTGACCTAAGAGAAGCATATATAGAGCAGCACCTTCTTCTAACAGCACATAGTGCTGTAGGCACTCTGGAGTAATTCAGTTTCTAATTTGCACTGGGTTACTGTGTCAGGGCCAGAGGCAACCCTATTTGCTATTTCTGTGATTCACAGATTTAAGATTTGTAGTTTTAGCTTGTTACCTGAAATTCAGAAAATTTTGTTAACAAAGTTCACTGAGATACAAATTTGAGTTATTCTGATTAGGCTAGCTAGTTCATGCATGCACCCATTACCAAGGCTTTTTCCTCAGCTGGGGGTAACCTCCCCAAGTGAAATACCGAACAGAACCACATTTTGACATTCACAGATTTCATACTGATGTTATGGATGGCAGTGATCTATTGTATTTTCTTGCCTTAGTTCTGTGGATGAAGTTTTAAATCTTTGCTAGAGTTTTAATATTTTATGGTTATTATAAAAAAAAGTCATTGTAATTACATATTAAGTTATATTAACTAACCTGATGATAATCTTAGATGATTTTTGGACAAATTCCCAAATTACTTGCTTCTTTTGTTATAATCTTAGTATCTGATACAGAAAAGGTTGTCAATACCAAATATAGTATTATAAAGCCGATCACAGACTGTACTCTTTAGTAGTTTAAAAAAACTGCTAGAATGTTTTAGCAGTTCATAGTAAATTTTCATTGAACACTTCAAATGTTTCTACCTTTAAAATGAAAGCCAGGTCCCAGGAAAATAAGATTAAATCAAAAAAACTTGATTCATGAAAATATTTTACCTTTTCATGGGATGTTGCATTAGAGTTAAGATGTATTTTAAATATTTAGTTTTGGTCTTTTGATAAAGTTAATTACCTTCCTTCATCAGTACTGCTGAAAATGGAAGCTATCAGTTTTATATTATCATGAGATAAATTTGATCCCTGGTAGGGGTACCTAGGTAGCTCAGTTGGCTAAGCATTTTACTCTTGATCTCAGGGTTTTGAGTTCAAGCCCTGTATTGGGGTCCATGCTGGGCATGAGCCTACTTAAAAAAATTTTTTGACTCTGGTAGTCATACTAGATATATATTGCCGCTCACTAGAACGTTCCTTGATAAAATAGAAGACAACAGAAAGGAACGTGTACCTGGGCTCTTGGTAATAACAATTTCAATATGTATTCAATCATGAAATACAGAATATACATAAAATGTGATACTTTTGGAAAATCGTAAGCTAAGTATATTCTTAAAATCTGACTTCTATATGAAAAATCACCCAATACTTAAATTACAATAATAGTAAAATTCCTTTTCTCTAGAGCTCATGGGAACTTTATTTTTTAAGAGATAGGGATGGGAGGGAGACTCTACGCTCAGCACAGAGCCAGATGTGGGGCCCAGTCTCATGACCCCCAGTATATGACCCAATCAAAATCAACAGATGCCTAGCCAACTGAGCCACCCAGGTATCCATCAGTGGAACTTTAAACAGAAGAAAATAACAGCCTAAGTGTGAATCACACTATAAACTTGTCATCAACATAGGCATTTGTGATTTTGTTACATTTTCAGGTGGTATTTTGCTGTATAAAGTTTCCTTTGTCCTAAACATCCTTTAAGAATCATCCCATAGTTTAAAATTTTAATGATCGCTAACCTTGATAGTTCATTATAGTTATTTCCATACCACTTGACTCCTGTCTTTCTAGACAGAAGAACTCTGTATCGTTTTGCTTATTTTTTTCTTTGCTTGTTTCATTCTTCACTTTAAGACAGTCCCCATGATAATACTTGTATTTAATGAGTTAATGTTATTTTAGTTCAATTTAAAGTCAGATTCGGGGCGCCTGGGTGGCTCAGTGGATTAAGCCGCTGCCTTCGGCTCAGGTCATGATCTCAGTGTCCTGGGATCGAGCCCCACATCGGGCTCTCTGCTCAGCAGGGAGCCTGCTCCCCTCTCTGTCTCTGCCTGCCTCTCTGCCTACTTGTGATCTCTCTCTGTCAAATAAATAAATAAATATTCTTTATAAAGTCAGATTCAAATATAGATACAGAAAATTACATCAACAAAGCCTTTAATTTTTAATACTTTTGATTACTCCTGAAAGCTTTTTTTGTGCTTTTATTCAACAAATGGAAGAAAGTGAAAGAAAAAGAATAAAAAGATCAGCAAAAGGGGAGAACACTTTTTCATAAATGGAATAAATTACATCTTTTCTGACATAAATTAAGTCATTTAAGGATGTGTAACCTTTTTTTTTTCCTTTGTTAAACAGACATAGATCAATTTTAAAGTGGAAAAGGTACTATTTGATTACTTAAGCATTGGGTGATTGCTGTGTATTGGGTGATTGCTTTCTATGTATCAGGCACTATATTAGATACTAGAAGCAGTGCAGTGAAATGAGGAATACCTGCCTGTCATAGTTGGGGGTGGGGTATATTTTTTCCCCCAGAGCATTTAGGTCAGTTTCTGAATTCCGTCAGAAAAATCTGAGTCAGTAAAAGGTGAATGAGTAATATTGAAATGAAAGGAATTGGGCAGAACACTCACAGATCAGGGTGGTAATAAAGCAATTCATATTCTTGTTAGGCCTGGAATCCAGCTGCTGAAGATCAATGCTTTGACAGATGCCATAGACTTGGACAGAAGCAAGAAGTTATCATCACAAAAGTGAGTTTTTAAGCCATCTGTTTTAAAATTAGGTTGATGAGGTTTTTAAGATTATACAAATAATGCATGAATGTATTATTATGAAAGACTGCGGTAGAATTAGGCAGAACAAAGTATGAAGGTCAGCTTTAATCTCCTCTAGGGGAAACTACTATCAGTAATTTTACATGTTATTCAAAGTCTCCTTCTCAGTGTTTATATAGATTCATTTGTGTGTATGTCTCTCCTTTAAAAATGTCTCTTAAGGTAAATAAGATCGCCCTTTATTATTCTGCAGCATACTTTGCTCCCTTAACAGTATATATTGGGAACCACCCATGTAAGTACACTACCATAAAAGTACCTATAAACATAGTAAAACATACAGAATATTTACCATTTTATCCAAAGTGTACACTTAAGAGGCATTACATACTTTCACACCGTTGTGTAATTTTTCAACATCATCTGTCCCTAGAACTTTTTCATCTCAATTTGAAACTCAGCCCTCAGCAACCACCCTTATACTTTCTGTGAATTTAATGATTCTACAAACCCATTCTTTTTTTTTTTTTTTTTTTTAAGATTTTATTCATTTATTTGACAGAAATCACAAGTAGGCAGAGAGGCAGGCAGAGAGAAAGGAGGAAGCAGGCTCCCCGCTGAGCAGAGAGCCCAATGCGGGGCTTGATCCCAGAACCCTGGGATCATGACCTGAGCCGAAAGCAGAGGCTTTAACCCACTGAGCCACCCAGGTGCCCCTACAAACCCATTCTTTTTAATATCATATATAGATATATCATAATTTAGCCGGTCTAATATTTTGCTAATAAAAACAATTCCATAATGAGAATTATATTATATGCAAGTACTTCTTCAGGATTAAGAAAACTAGAATTCTGGGGGTACCTGGGTAGCTCAATCAGTTAAA
Organism: Neogale vison; assembly: GCF_020171115.1. Classification (NCBI taxonomy): domain Eukaryota; kingdom Metazoa; phylum Chordata; class Mammalia; order Carnivora; family Mustelidae; genus Neogale; species Neogale vison. The sequence continues at coordinate 75,064,822 of NC_058096.1, read as the reverse complement.
CGGCTGCCTTTGGCTCAGCTCATGATCTCAGGGTCCTGGAATCCAGCCGTGTGTTGGGTCTCTGCTCAGTGGGGAGTCCACTTCTCCCTCTGCCCAACTGCCCCTTTCCCCCTATGGGCTTTCTCTCAAATCTTTTTAAAAAAAAGAAAACTAAATTCTGGATTTAGGAGTCTTTAAACTGCTTTCTAAACAGACTTAAAGATGTATGAGAATGATGTAAATTTTTGCTTATGTAATGGTCAGAAAAGTGTTCCTTTAATTTCTGTACATCTAAGACCTTGAGCATACTTATTTTTCACTAATCTATTGTCAGTTAATCTTTTTTCAGTAAATTGTTTTTTTGCCCAGTTTTCATAAAGTACAAATATAGTTTTATAATGTAAAAGACTCCTTTATACACTGATTTTAAATTTGTTACATTAGAAATGGTTTATTTCAAACTCTTTGAACTGGATGTGTTTTTTCATGAAAAAGCTTCAAAAATTTTAAATATATCTTTTTTTTCTACTTATTTGAAGTGTCACTTTTATCATAAACTAATTGGTATATATTAATGTGAATCTCTTTCCAGACTTTGTGTTTCTATTTCTTTGATTTCTTTTCCTATTCCTGGGTCATTACTATTAAAATTACTATGGTTTTCTAAAGAATGCTTTTGTATCTAGCAGAGCAGAGTGCTCTCATTACCCTTCTTTTTGGAAATTTGTTAATACAATTACTTACTCTTAAATTGAGCTTTGGATTTAGGTTACCAGATCTCATTTAAGAAATCTTATTTGGGATTTATTGAAGTTATGATTAATCTGAGAATGATTTTTATAAATATATAAACACTCCTTATAAATAAGGAGTGTTCCCATACAAGAATTTAGTCTCCATTTTTTTTTGGTCTTTTATGTATTTCAGTAATGTTGTATAGTTATTATAGTAACTAGACCTCTATGCAGTGTTGACTAATAGTAGTCATAGTAGTAATTCTTGAACTGTTCCTTTTATTGTTTTACATTGTGACTCCATTGTTCTTGGTAAGTTTCCAGTGGATACGCTTAAGATTAAGGGACATTTATTTATAGGTTAATGAAGATTTTTTTTAATCAAGGTTTTTATCAGAAATGCTTCTTAAGCATCAGTTGAGAAGATGTCTTTTTTTCTTTACTCCATGTTTTAAATTAAACCAGATAAAGGCACATTCTTGCATTTCTGGGAGAATCTCATTTGGCTATTTAAATATAATGCTAAATTTATCTTGCAAGTATTTCAGTTACGGAGTTGCCTATAAAGTTTGCTGGTTTGGTGCTGTTCTTAAGATGTAACTTAAGGCCTTACAGCCATATTCTTTATATAAAAAAACCATATGAGTGATGAGGGAAAACAGTGCTCAGCTCTGGTTATTCTACTGTATTCTAAATATGCTTACTGCATATTGAGAAAAAATTATTAGATATTAGATTATGTATATTATAAAGATTAATAGCTTTCAAAATTGGTTAATCTATGTAATATACTGTAAGAAAGCAAATTTTTTTTATAGTGGACTAACATTTCAACATGTCTTAAGTTTTCATTTTTTTCTATCGAAGATTTTAAATACTGTGACCTAAAAAGTTTTTTTTTTTTTAAAGTTCATTGTGAAGGATTCTGTTGAAGAAAATATGCTGAAAATACAAAACACAAAGAGAGAACTTGCTGCGGGAGCCTTTGGAACTAAGAAAACAAATGCTAATGAAATGAAACAAGCTAAAATTAATGAAATCAGAACTTTAATTGATTTATAATTTGTGGGATTTTGGTAAGGTCAGTTTGATTAGATATATACTGAAATTTTGGAAATGAGAAAATAGTGTTTTAGAAATGAGATCCTAGAGTATGTCTTCTAAAAGAAGTGTATCATTTTATATTAGTAAAGTATTACTGATAATCTCTTCTATATATGAACCTATTTTTAATATTTCAAATAGCAATAAGTTCTGTTATATACTGTGGCCTAAAATAATTTTTTGAGAAAGTTACTTTGTTATTCAGCTTTTCATAGTGTCTTTGCTGAGTATTTTCATATCTTTCAAGTACTCAGCTTTTTCATATTTCAAATAAGGTCAAACCTTTTATAATTTTGACCAAATAAAGAGTTATTTTCTGTGTTGGACACATCTGATTAATCACTAGAGCCTTCCATTTGTGATGTGATGGATTCACAGTCCTTGTAAATGGTTAATACGTAGACTATATACAAGAGATTTTATTACTTTAAAAAACCATATTTGCATTCCAGAATCAAACCTTAAATGAGACTGAAGTCCAGGTTAGCAAGTTAACTTACATTTTTTTTTTAACAGTTTGAGATCTAATTCACATATGTAATTTGCAGTTTTTATGTTTATGAAAATATTAGGAACTGTGTTAGAATACTATTTTTCTCCATTTTTAGTGAAGTAGTACTATTATTGTTTAAATGTAATACAATGTGTTAGTGTGTAAATACAGTCTGTAGGGGTGAGAAGGAACCAATTCTACCCAGTTTAATTTGAATATTTAAATTATGGAAGTGCTGAATAGATATTTCTATATAGAGAGATAATTTTTATTTATGTAGCTTTTTTTAAAAAAATAACTTTATAAATTTTTATAATTCAGAAGACTACTATATGTGAGAGGCGTGATATCTGGATGGAAGTTGGGCTGGATGACCTCCAAAATCGTTTCAACTCTTAAAGACATCTTAATCCTGAATGGAAAAATTTCTTTGTTACGGTGTTTAGAATCAGACATTGATTTTGGAACTTCAGTAATTTCACCCTACATTTATCTATAAAATTAGTCCTCTTTTTCTTGTTAATAATCAGACACAGTAGTTGTTATGGCATTCTAGATGACCCTTTGAGTCACATTTAAACAAGCTCTACATTGGCAATCACGTTAGTGATGTTTTTCCTTAAGGGAAACTTTTTAATCCAAAGAAAGATTACTGTACAGGAGAAGCTTCCTGTTTGACCATGGACACTTAAGAACACTTTTCATTTTACTTATAGTTTTAAGAAAGGACTTAAAGTTGAGCTTGGAGGCAGTGTTGTGTTCTAGAGCATACATCTAGATATGTGCTAAATCTGTCAACAGCTAAATTCTCCCCTCCCTGTGCTTGGTCTTGTGCTCCCAAGGGAACAGTGGATTAAACAGCAAGAATCTTTCCAGCCCTTTTTCTCTTTGGCAGCAGGTAAGGCAGAGGGCTGGTTAAAAGATCAACAGACCTTTCTGTAATGGGTAAAAGTGGAACAGAAATTGGGGTTGGTCCATTAGCATTAGGAGCAATAGGGTATTTCTTTACCTTGTAGAACTAGCATTTCACACACAAAAAAATCAGGTTGATGAAAATCTCATGAAATACAGTATGTGGATTTCTATATACCAATACTCCCATGAGATTAAGTACAAAAAGAATTTTCAGCAAAAATATACACACTTCTCTTGCTTACAAAAGCAAAGCCTTGCAAACTCACTGTAAGTTTGCTTGCGTCTTTACCCATTTACAGACTTGCATTTTTAAGCATTCATAATGATAAATTTGGCAAGTCATTTAAAAAAATACCTGTTTTTGTACAGTCCTCTTAAATGGTGTTAAAATTCATCCTAAGAATATATATAAACCACCAAAATGAAAAGTTCGTATTCTGCTCTACTGTTAATTCTGTTTCATCATTATGTAGAGTAATAGCTTTAGAAGTTATCTTGAAGACATTGTATTCCCACTTGTGGTTCAAACTGAATTTTGTGGTTCAAACTGGATTTTGTTTTAAAATCAATAAAGTTTTAAAAATCAGCTTCTATGCCGTAATTTTTGTGCCTTTTTCCTTGAAGAAAATTTTTATAAATCTCACACTTCTGTGAAGATACCTACTTTACACAATTGTTTTTTACTGACAGTACCTAAAAAGTACTGTAACAAGTTTATTCTTAGCCCTTTATTTTGCTCAAATTGAATTTGCTTAGAAAACACAGTGTGTATATTTTAAAGTTAAGTGCCTTGATTTTCTAAAACATTGGTTCCAGTTATTTTCCTCATCTACCAGGAAAAAAGAATACTTCTATGTAGTGGTATTACTAGATAGCACTCTGTATTTTAGATTTTGCTCTAATCTAGGATTGAAGGAGTAAATCAGGAAAATTTATTACTAGTGAGTACCAATGTAATTATCATCTTCACAGCAGTGTGTGTTTTCTGTTGGGGGAACTCCAAGGCATTGGTGTTTTTTTTTATAGTACTTGCCAAAATTCTATTCATTAGAATTTGGAAGATTCATTAAAGAAGATTCATTAAGAATCTTGTGATACAGACAGAGTTCCAAGTATCAGTTTTGGCTTAATAATAATAACTCGGTTGTTTAACCTTAAGTTTTTAGCTGTATTAGCTATAAAATACTTGCAAAAGGTATAATACAATTTTCCCTCATTAGGAAGTATGTAGTAATCAGGTTCTACATTCTGGAATTTGCTACCTCATTTGTGTAGTACTTGTGAATAAGAAGAGCCAGAAACTGGTCACTGTGAATAATGACTGGGATGCTTCCCTGCAGTACTACCTACTTCAAAGGGAAAACTGTTGATTAGAAAACTTGTAAGCAGATGTCTTCTTTCCCTGTTAATATATTCATATTGCTTGTATGTAATAAGAGACAATAGTCTTCTATATGAACCCACAATAATTTATTTCATTTGAAAGGGCAAATGATTTACTATCAGGATTTTTGATTAAAATGTAGGATGTTTAAATCTTTTTCCAATCCCCTATTCAGCCTTCCTGGTCAAGAGTTTTCTGACAAATTTAAATCCATTTCTACTTTTTATGGAAATTGTTTTCTATAGGAAAAGAACACAATTTTAATAATGTTTGTAATTTAACGTATATGGCACAGGCCACTCCATTAACCTCAGCCAAGTGTCCAAAAACTTTATAATAACTAAGGCTATAGGACTTCATTTAGAAGGCTATCAAATGTCAAAATGATTTTTTTAGATTGGTGGACAAAAATTGTAGGACATGTGTTCACATGAAATAGTCTAGACTATTACAAGAGGATATTTAGTGTGATCAGAAGGGATAGTAAGAGTCCTCAAAGAGTATATATTCTTAGGTATGTGCTGTACTTACTAAAGAAGAGATATGAATACTTTCAGGAAGATTTTCAGTAAGTTTGTGGTGTTTTCAGCATTCTAGTTAATTAAAAATGAAAGCAGATAAAATTAACCAGGATACAGCTTCCTGAATGCTTAACTTACTTTGTTAGGGGAGGGAAGGGCTATTCTCCTACTAGTACATTGTAGGCTTTTAAAAAAAATTTTTTTAAGGATTTTTTTATTTATTTGACAGAGAGATCACAAGTAGGGAGGCAGGCAGAGAGAGGGGGGAAGCAGGTTCCCCGCTGAGCAGAGAGCCCTACTTGGGGCTCTATCCCAGGACCCCAAGATCATGACCTGAGCTAAAGGCAGAGGTCTCAACCCACTGAGCCACCCAGGCACCCCCACTGTAGGTTTTGGGTTTTTTTTTTTTTTTTTGAAGATTTTATTTATTTATTTGACAGATCACAATTAAGCAGAGAGGCAGGCAGAGAGAGAGGAAGAGAAGCAAGCCCCCAGCTGAGCAGAGAGCCAGATGCAGGGCCCAATCCCAGGACCCTGGGATCATGACCTGAGCAGAGAGCAGAGGCTTTAGCCCACTGAGCCACCCAGGCGCCCCCCCACTGTAGGTTTTTAAAGAAAACTTGCCCTAGTATCAATGTTGGTAAAGAAAAGGTAAATTAACTATTTCATGAGAAATGTTCTAGTGAAGGAGACCTAATAGGCTTCTTGCAGGTTTAAGTAAGGAGATTTAAGATAAACATTCACATTAGGCATGAATTACAGACTTTGTTTAAGCATGGAGTTAATCCCCAAAGGCATGGATCTGACCTTTGTGTGGGCAAATCTGTCTTACAGCGAAAGGCTATTCTATCCACCACTGTTCACAAGAAGATTAAAAAGAAATGATATATTGATCCTCTACAAATGTTTTTATAATGAGTTATTGTTGCCATTTTATACATCTTACTAGGTGACTCTTGGTATTTTAGGCTCCCTGTAGTTGGAAAAGTTAGTACTTCACCTTAATTAAGGCATATCTTTTAAAAGATCGAGGGAAGAAATCTGTTAGCCTAGTTCAGTGACTTCTCAGCCCTCTTAACTGGATACTATTATGCACATTATATGCTATTTTCTATGGAATATCTATCACCCTTTTGGAATCAAAACATTAATAGCCTTCAAAAAGTATTTACTTAAATTATGTAAGCTTTTTCACTTTAGAGCTTTTATTGCTTATACAATGTAACAAAAAGGAGGGGGAGGGGGGACAGAAAGTATTAAGACAAAAAACACCAAGTGATATGTTTGATTCCCCCACACATACCAAATCTGATGCTTTGGATAACCTTTTCTCAATTGTTTAAAAAAAAAAAAAAAAGGCTTTGAATCTTGTGATACAGACAGAGTTCCAAAATACACTTAATTATTCAGATTACATACTGCATGGCAGTAGAGTTGTCTGAAAAGATTTCTGTTAATCTCAACCAGGGACCCAGGAGCCAAAAAACTATTTGATCATCTAAAATAGCAGCCTTTGGTAAATCCCTATATAGTTGACTCTTGAACAACATGAGGGTTAGGTGAGCTGACCCCCTCTATGCTTTTGGTTTGTATTGAAAATCCACATAAAACTTCTGACTCCCCCAAAACTTAGCCTACTGCTAACCAGAAGCCTTACTGATAACACTCAACACGTACATAGATACAGATCTTGTGTACTGTATTTTTATAATGAAGCTGGGAAAATTATTAAAATCAAATACAATACTGTATTAAAAAAATTCATGTGTTAAGTATACCCTCACAGTTCAACTTACGTTGTTCAAGGTCAACTGTACTTGACTCAGTGGAAAAGGACTAGCATTCAAAGGCTCTTTCCTAAACATTTGACTCTTCCTATTTTTACTAGGCAAACAGTAGTGAGAAATGGTAGCTGAAAGAACCATTCAAGAAACAAATACAGAATAACCAGGTCACAAGAACTGAACTGCTTTGTATAAGGTGTGAGGAGCCTTTGCCCATACGGGTATATGTTGACCTTGAATACATCACAAGATCACAGAAATAGAATGTGTACCTCTTCTAGGCCAATAAAACCTCTGAAAACAGGGTAACAGAGGCTTCATGTGTAGAGAAGCTGAATCAAAGTCCCAGCCAAATCTCACAACAAATTATATCCTGGAGTTTGATCAGTTTATTTTTATATTATAATTTCAGGCAATCTATTTAATGAAAGCCTTTGTAAACGGTATTTCCCAACTCCTCTTTCAAGCCCCGGTCCTTATCTTCATAGCAAAATGAAAACTCATCTATTATTACGCACTGTATTACTCCCCAGATTTCTGGCATTTGTAATTCTCATTACATAGAGAGGTTTCTCTGATCTCACTATGTGACAATACTTTTTTTTTTTTTTTGACAATACTTTTTTTTAAATGCAGAACATAGCTTTGGGGTTTGGAGTATAATAATTTGAATCAAAATCTATAGATTATTTACCTTATTCTCTGCTTATCTGCGATAATGTGTATACCATATATACATCATAGGATTGACAGAATTGAGATGGAAATGCCCAGTAAACTTTCCTCTTTTGCTTTCTTACATATTATTTAAAGGAGACTGAATTTCAGCATCTGAAAACCAGAGAAATAAGTTAATCAAATAACTCAAGTATAAAAAGACTGTAATCCATTTTGTGTGTTTGTAATAATAAGCAAAGAAAAAAGTAAACCATAACTGACCATTTTAAGGACATGCCAAATCTGACTTTAGCTTAATGCTCCAAGTCTCAGTGACATTAAAAAGATAAACCCTATACAAATATATTTACACGTTATTTATGGTAATGTTTTCTATATCCCTCAAAGAACTGAGATTATCTTTTGGAAAGGCTTCACTTTCATTATTAGAAGTTGAGCCTCCTGCTATGCAACCACCACCTGACCTCTTCATGCATCTTCTGCTAAAAACCTCATTCCCTGTTGTAGTTAGTATAAATACCACTTTAATGTATCAGGTGGTTTTCAAATGTTATTTGGGTTGGAGTCTTTGGATTGCCTGGCAGTTACTTGGAGCAGAGAAAATGCGCTGAGGAACTGGCCTCAACCGAGACCTACTGAATCAATTTTTAAGTGATGAGGCATAAAAAACTACTTACAGTTAAGTCTCCACTGCTTTAGGGAGCAGCGAGGCTGGAGACTCACACAGTTGCTCAAGCCCCTCATCTTCAGTTACTCCTTTTCCTCACTCTTCACTTCCAATCCATCAGCAACTTCACGGCCTTCATCCTGGTGAAAGGTATGCTAGATTACCACAGTCTCTGTCCGGGACCACGAGTGTAAACTAACTGTCCTTCCCATCAACTCTCTTGTCCTCAATTCAAACTATTTTCCACCAGCTGCAAAAGCAGTGTTCTTAAAATGTAAATCATAAAGGTAGAACAATTAGATCATCTTTAAGAATAACTGCAACGAACAGTCACCAACTACATCAAAATTCAGTAATTCATAATGATGCTAAGAACACAATCTCCCCAAAATCACTTTGGTTACCTTTGGAGGATGCCAGGAAACCAGTTTCCTATTTTATATACCCATCTCTTGACTTATGATGGGGTTACATCCTGATAAATGCCCCCAACATGGAGATTCTTGGATTTAGGAATAATTTGAGAAGAGGCACCCAATTGTAGTTTATCTTCAGAAATCATTTATTTGATATTTTACAATTTTAGGTAAATCCTCAGGTACTTCTTGAGCTCTTCTGTAGTCCGCCTCCGAGGTAGCCCTTAACCATTCTTGCCTCCAGGATTCTGTATCCCTGTGTATTCATTTGCACCCAAATTGAATAGGGCTGACTCGTGTAACCAGTAGGATGCTGTGGAAATAAAAGGGTGACCTTGCAGGTTAGTTAGGTCACAAAAGCCACTGCAGCTTCTGCCTAATTAAACCTCTCGCGTTTCTGGTCCTGGTCTTCTCTCCTGGTTGGCTGGGTGGTTGGTTGGTTGGTTGGTTTTCCTCCAATAGAGTAATTACTCACATCGCTTTAAAAAGGTCATTTTGGATCCTGCCCTTCCCTGGCTTGCCATCCTTGCAACCTAGAATCCTCTATACATTTAATAAATATCCTTTACATGTGTATCATGTTAATTCATGGATAGAAACACTAGAAGTCACTGGTTCCAGTACTGATTCTAGAAGTCCGGAAAGATTATCAAGTACGTCCAGAGATTGACAATGAACCTGTGATGATTTTAGCATTGTAGTATTTTCTAAAATCTGAACACTCACTTGATACGGAGAGACAGTGTAGTAACAGAACAGATAAATCACCATCACTGGAGAACACTAGACTGAACTATTTCTAGATATCTAGAAACCAATTCCAAGTGTCAAGTTTTATGCTGGTTTTTTAAAACATTGACAAATTCTACAGATTATGAAAAACTACCCAATACATATTTTTTTTCCAAGGGGAGTGGGAATCCCTTAATTAGACAAACAAAATATGGCAAGAAGCCTTTATTTTCATACAAGGTGCCACCGTAGGTAACCATCAGAGAACACACTGCTCTTTACAGATACACAGAACTGAAAAAAGCATTTTAGCATGCTGCCTTACTGTACACAGAAAACTGGTGAACAATTTCAGACACTACAGTTAGGAAATAAAATGGGTTAACCGCTCGCCGATAGGTTTATGAATCACTCAGCAGTGTTACAGGATATCTTCACCTGAAAGCAGAATCACAATCACTCTGGCAGTCTCTGGGCCATTCTAAATAAAATGCAGGTCTAATGAAAGGTACGACGTGCAAGCGAGAGAGAGATTCCCTGTCCCGTCCTGAAGAGAGACTGATCTAGAGCCATACTGGCACATTTTTTAGAGTCGATAACAGCCATTTTAATTAGCCTGACTCTCCCTTACCACGTATGCTGGCCGTCAACAAAATTAAGAATTTCCGACAAGAGCTGAGTAATGAATAAGCCTAGGGTTAACAAGCAGAACGCTGTCCACATATACAGAACTGCTATTTCACAACTTTTGCCCAGTTCTCACCTGTTGTCTTGCAAAATCCCCTTATCTGATGAATTCTAGCAAAGCTTCTAGCAACTGTAACAGACCTTTCCTAACCCAGCTCGAGATATTAAATATCAGAAACAAGTGCCTGTGAAGTGGATGTGTCCATGGGAAAAAGGCAGTGTTTCTACTGGAGGTAAGTGTCCAGTTTCCTCTTGATGTTGTCAAAGGAATCTGCTCCCATGTAATCAGCCTGGCCCTGCTCCCACCGCTCCTTCCGTTCTTCTGAGGACACAAAAGGTTGGGCTGCAGCCGGGATCTCCCCAAGGGACAGATGTGATACGGCTCCTGAGACGCCTTCCTAAAAAGGAGAGCATAATCACAGACTCCTTAAGAGCTGCAAATTAGACTGTTTTAAAGAACGCAAGAAGTTGAAGGTGAGAAAAGCCAGGATGAATTATCATGCAAAGTAGCAAAAACTGAAAAGTATTACATGAAACGAACAAAAGACACAAAAATACAAGGGTCATATGATTTATTCCTAACGAAATGAAGACTTCTTGACTCAGTGAAAACATTGGGAGAACAAAGTAAATTAGGGTCAATGTTTAAGTTCTGCATACCTTTCTACAGAAGCCACAAGAGAAAGCCAGTGTATAGACCAAGTCTGAAAGCTGCAAACAGTTCATTAGAAAGTGTAAGATGGACAGACAAGGGAACACAGTCTCACGATCAATTCTCGATCTGTGTGGGCTCTGAAAGGTTGAGAACTTAAACAAAATGATACCTAGGAGGCTAACCTTCAGAAAGCACCTAACCAGAGAGCCACACCACAAACACAAGTTGTCATGTTATAAAAGTGGGAGCTAAATGGTTTGAGACTATGCACCAAACTTCTCTGCCTGTTCAAGCTTGTTATCAAGTAGCATTTACTCTCGTAGCTCGTGTTAATTGGCTTAGTCTTGAATAGCTGTTTAAATTCCCATCCCCTTCCCTTGGTTCATAATTTTCAGTCCTTGGGTTGTGGAAGGAACAAGTGAAATGTGCAGGAAATGGAGCAAACCTACTCTACGTTCAATCAGAATCTCATTACTTATAGAAAGGCAATTAACTTCAATTGACTGTAGAAGAATATCAAAGCTATCCTTCAAAAAACTCTGAGGTGAGGAGGTACTAGAAATAGAGAAAAAGGAAGGCGAATGAATGCATACAGGTATTGCTTTTAACAGAGAAAATGGGAGAACAAAATTTTTGATTATTGGTTTTTGTTGCTATATATAGGTCAGTGTATGTATATATCAAGATGTTTAAATATACTGAAACTCCAAGGTATTTGGGCAGATTCCATGGGGAGGTTTCACAGCCCAATTAACATAAATCCCTACCCTGGATTAGCCCTGCCTTTGCTTCCACTTGAACAGCAATGATATTGGGAGGCTCTTCCAGAGTTCTTTTTTCATAATATTGTTTGGAAGGTAAGAGTCTTGCAGACCTAGATTTGGGTCCCAGTTCTGCTTTTGATGAGTATGTTATATCACTAAGAGAAGTTACTTCTTTAAGCCTCACTTAATTTTAATATACAAAAGGACATAATAACAGTATCACTTACTTGACAGTAGTCCTAAGGGTTACATAGTAATAGCTAGCTTTCCTTACACACTTACTATACCAGGCAATGTTCTGAGTACTATACAAAGTATTATTTCATGGTCCATGTAAAGCAAAATAAGAATCTTAGTGTACATTTCCCTTTCTCCTTTTTATATATTGGTACAAGTGTTACCAAGTGAAATGGCTAAAATCTCTACCATGGCGAAGAAAGGATCTCTTACAACCTTAGACTCGACTGTAATTCATCCATTCAGTTCTGTTCTTTGTATCTTAATATGTAGCAGAGAAGTGTAACTTCTCATCTTCCAATTCTTCCAAAAGAACAAACCTCAGAGGAAGACATTTAAACTTGGAAAAGAGGCTAAGCAAGTTGCTGTTAAAATGTTAATGCCATCTTCCTCTTACAAGGAGACTTCTTTTTCAAGAGCAGAAGGATGGCAAACCAAAATAATACTAGAAATGTATTTGTTTTTGCAAGTGTGTGTTTTCACGTGTTACTGTAATGTTCACTGAAAATACATTCTTCTAAGCAGATAGCAAAAATAATATGTCTATTTAAATGTTTGTAGTTTCTAAAACCTGAAATAAGACATTCTTTATACTTTAGGAATAATCTCAGAATCTTAGGATAATGGGCTAAGAATTCTGTACATACTAGATACAGATATATATGTACTAGATACAGATATATATGTGTATACACACACACACACACACACTCTCTCTCTCACACACACATATATACATATAAACCTCTAAAGTCCTTTCTTATGCACTCAGATCTAATAAAATCTGTCACAAAATCTACAAAGTCTTTGGGACAGTATTTCTTCCCTGTAAGATGGACATTTCCTTTTGCTACAAATATCACCTCCATTTAAAGTACCACTAAACACTACCTCTACCAGTATACCAAGTTTTAGAAAAACTACAGCATTAAATTGCCTGAAAGAAAAAAACAGAACATACCACATTTAGGTATGAGTGGGTGTCTTTGACAAGGCCAAATTGTTGAAGCAGAGGTAAAACGCTGGTGGTGAAGATGTCCCACCACAGGTTGAGAAACTCTGGATGAGTCATGGTAGGATCATGGGACTCACTTTTAACACTCTTTGTGCTAGGATCGTAAGTATAATTCCATGGTTTGACTCGTCCCAGGAAATGAACAACTTTGGCATTTGCACCAAATCTGCCAAGAGAGCACAAGTTGAAACCATTAGTGGATTCTGAGCATTTTGTTTTGTAGCCTTAACGATGCACCTTCCACTGGAAATAGTGGTTGGAAAAGAACTTGAGCTTACTGAAAAAAATTTTAGACTTATTTTTGAAATTATTCAGTTGTACGTTAAATATATACAAAAATCCAAAAGTAGCACTGGGTCAGTGCAACAAACCAAACACCAGTCCACTGTGGTAGGAAAGGCACAACCACCTGGAAAACCATTTGGTATAACCTAGTGACACTGGAAACGCTCGCACCTCTGACCCAGACGCTCAGCTCCTAGGAACAGACCCGACAGGTCTTTCCCATGTGGAACCAGAGTCACAGCCGAAATGTTCATAGCAGCAGCGCTGTTTGAAACAGAACTATAAACCACCTGAGTGACCGGATCTTCAAGCTTGTTCAGCAAGTGTTCACCCCTTTTCCCAATCCCCACGGGGGAGTACACTTCCCTGCCACCCTGATAATTAATTGGGCATGTTCACAGAACCTGCCTTTGCCAGTGAAATGGAGGAGGAAGCAACAGTGTGTCTAAAACAAAACAAAAACCTGCCTTCTCTCTGAGGGACCTCTGTCAGCAGAAGAATGCATGAGACCCACAGAGTGAATGTGAATCAAACCTATGGCCCAGCTCCCAAGCCTGCTGAGATCATCAGAGCTGCTCCAGCCTTGCCACCAACATACCAGCAAGAAAGACATACTTACTATTGAATGTCACTGAGATTTTAAGATTATCTGTCTATTTTGTCATTCTTAAAGGACAACTGGTATATTCAGATCAGGGAATACAATATAGCAGTGAAAATCAGCTAGAGCTACACACATTATATAGCAAATGGATGAATTTATTAAATATTCAAATAGAAATTCATACATATGAATCCACTTATACAGGGCAAGACAAAACCAAAAAAAGTACTATATAAAGACTAGAAAACTGGGGGGGCCTGGGTGGTTCAGTGGAATTGGGCATCTGCCTTCGGCTCAGGTCATGATGCCAGGACCTGGGACTGAGCCCTCCATCAGGCACCCTGCTTAGAGGAAGGTCAGCTTCTCCCTCTCTCTTTCCCTCTGCTTCTCCCCCTGCTCATGCTCTCTCTCTCAAATAAATAAAATCTTTAAAAAAAAAAGTAGAGAACTGTAATCAATATATGTGTCATGATGTTGGTCATCTCTGTGGGAAAGGGGAAGCTGTGATGGGAAGGGATAGACAAGACAGCTTCTAAGGTACTAGATGTGTTTGATTTTTTTCTTTTTTGAAGAATTTTTTAAATGGTTTTTTATTTGAGACAGATATATATATGTAGAGAGGTGGGGGGGACAAGCAGGGGAAGAGGCAGAGGGAGAAGAAGAAGTGGACTCCCTGCGGAGCCAGCAGCCTCATGTGGGGTTCGATCCCAGGACGCTAGGATCATGATCTGAGCTGAAGGCAAACTTTTAACCATCTGGGCCAGCAAGGCGCCCTGGTTGTGTTCCATTTCTTAGCCTGGATTAAGTAAAAAAACAAAAAACAAAATTTTATAAACCCTTTTGTTTATATATTTCATAATTTCTTAAAAAGAGTTAAGGGTGGTCCCATTCTAGCGGGAAGGAAATCTACGTACATAAAGCCACATAATAAAAGTGAATATAGCAAGTTCCAAAAGAAATATGGGAACAGTGAATGCTCCGGGAATGTAAAGGCAGGGCGGTCATGAAAGGTCAGTTCTGTGGAGCAATGACTTAAAGCTTGTACAACAGACAGGAGCTGGAGTGCCACGAGTTCCAGGTAGGGGAAGAGCAGGTATCAGGTAGTATATGAGAGTCAGACCGAGGGTACTCCCACTGGAGCCAAAGATGAAACTCTGATAGGGAAAAGGAAAAATGGGATGGATCCCTGGGCACTGGGTTCGAATGTCAGATGTTAGTGGATTTATCCTACAGGCAACCAAAGTGGTGGAGCATGAAGTACAGACTGAAATAATGCAAACTATTCCTGTAACCTTTCTAATCTTTTAAAGCTTTTTGTTTTGTTTTTTTTTTTTTAAATGCCAGAGACCCATTACATAGCTATCATTATCTGAGAGTTTCCTATGTTTAGGGCTCCATTTTTTTTGTTAAGACTTTTTTTTATTCATTTGTCAGAGCCAATGAGTGAGGAGCATGCACGAGTCAGGGGAGCAGGAGCAGAAGCAGGATCCCTGCTGAGCAGCAAAGAGGCCCATGCAGGACTCCATCCTAGGGTCCTGGGATCATGACCTGAGCCAAAGGTAGGCACTTAACCGACTGAGCCACCCAGGCATCCTGGGCCCAAACCTTTTTAAGGGCGTGACTGTGAGTAATTAACAGTCTAAAGGTAGATCTTACTAACGTGTTAACAGACGCTCCTAGAGGCCAGGGGGTCAGCCAGAGCCATATAGCTATTAGGTGGGTACAGCCATTAGGTGGCAGAAAAGGGATTTGGTACAGTTCTGCCTTTCTCCCAAGCCTGCGCTCTTACCAATCCTCCCATTCTGCCACTCCAAAAGTATGCAAGAAAAATAGAGCCTCCTGTAAATTTCCTCCCAAGACTGAGGGACACTACCACAGTGCCTTTCTTCTGAAAATGAAGTAGATACTGGAAATCCCCAGGCTTCATTTCATATTTTATACACACACACACACACACACACAGTACTCTCAGTTTTATCCTTAAAGGGTAACGCTCAAAATTTGTGCACACAGGGCTATTAATTAAATAAGCAACTATTACATACGGTCAGTGCAGGACCCCAAAAGATTTTCACCCGAACAGGGAAAGGAGTCATCTAACATAAAAATGAGGAACAACAGCACAGATGAGGAACAAGCAGGGCGACCCGGCAACGCTGACACAAGGGGCTACGGGAACGAACCCCGAAGCCATGAGTGCAGGTGCGGATTTTCAGAAGAGGCTTTGTGCGGAACAGGGCCCAGCAAAGACCTGGGAAAGAAAGCAGGTGAAGGTAACAAACAGCCTTCAACAAACGCTCCAGTGGTGATGGGGGCTCCCATCCCAGAGACTGGACACTTGCGTGTGTTTTGGGGATTGGCAGGCCCTACCTTGTCTGCAATACCAATCCCCTTGAGACCAGAACAGAGCACTCGCTTCCGCCTTCTCAGACATCCCGCCTCCTCACTCATTTTGCCTGGAGCAAGACTACTTGTTTGCTCCTCCTAGAATAAAACTGACTGGTAGGTTTCAATCCATGATTTTGCCATATGAATGTTCTACAGTCATTATAGGAGAGCAACGATGCTAATTAAAATAAGACGTGGCCAGAACATAAACACTATTCCTTGAACTAACCTGCTTCCCGACAGTTTGCACATGCTTCAACAGGAGTCACAGAACAGCTAGCACCTACTGAGTACTTATGTGGACCAGACACTGGCTGACAATTGCATGTTTTATATCCCAGTTAATCTCCAAAACAACTATGTGAGGAAACCAAGGCATGAAATAGTTCAATAACTTGTCTAAGATCACATGGCTGGTGAGTGACAGGGCTGGGCTTCCACAGAGGCCGTCTGGTTCCAGAGCCAAGGTTCTTAGCCACAGCTAGGCTCTCAGTGAAAGACACTCCCAGAATTGGAAGGACGTCATCTGAGAGTGCATCTGTTACTTGAGAGATTAATTCCCTGCCTACAGACGGTCAGTCTGAAGAGTGGAAAGGATGTGTCTAATGAGCCCTGGAAATACTCCAAATGTAGTCAAGGACAGAGCAAGAAAGTAACCGATAGGAACGAAAGCTACAAAACAGGCAAGCTGGCACTGCCCAAGACGGACTGTTCTCACAAGGGTTTAGTTTGCACTAAGGTAAGGGAAAGGTGGGGAGAACAAGAAATGGATGGTGGCGCTTAGGACCAGCAGCTGACCCCTACGTGGACTGTGCTACACCGGGTGTAAGGGCCACCCAGCTCCTCTCCAGCACCTCGCTCCCGGAACTGGGCCTTTAGAGCTCATGCAAAGAAGGGCACGATGGTCTGGCCCACCGCAGAGCTGCAAACACCACCCAGTGAGACAGAACCCCATCTCAGCTGACGGCAGGAGGGGACACTTCTGTCTCTGGGTCCGTCTGTGCCCCATGGTGGCTCAGGGGCCTCTGCAACCTCTGGTTAGCGACCACCCCATATGGTTCAATGCCTTCCCCCTGCCATGTCCACAGACACCCCATCTGGGGACAGTCCATAGCCTGCACCTCACTGGGGCTCAGGCCTGGGCTCCACCTTCATGAAGCCATGGTCCCTGAGCATCTCTTGAATCTAAATCATCAACACCCTCCGTGGCTAGAAGAAGTATCCTTCCTCCTCAAGATTACCTTCTTTACCTATTCTACTGTTACCACCGAGAAAACTGTACCCACTGGAGGGTCCTTTCCTAGACTGAGCAGTCTTAGTTTGAAGACAGTCCTCGATAAGCCTGTTTGAGGTAGAAGCAGAGGTCATAAGGGGTCCTAAATGTGCATGGAACGGCCCTTTGTGCCCGAAGCCAGGGAATTCCTTGGTGCCAGTGAGATGGGGGAAGGACGAGGGTGAGCGGGATGGTGACGATGTGACATAACCACCCAACAGCTACCCAAGTTTCGGCAAAAACAAAACAAATCATAAAATGCACAATGCGACTAGGTCTCCACTGCGGCTGGGAGGACTGAGGAACTGACCAGAAAGTGCTCATGGAGATTCAGGAGGGAGACAGAGGAGAGATGCGGGGATGCGGGAGACAGGAAGTAAGAAAGACGGTGGGGCATGAAGAAGCCACGTGCAGGCTTCAGAGGTCATGGGGTTAAGGCCATGGTCCAAGTAGGGGGTCCAAGCCCCCTACTTCTGTACAGTGAAGATGGGAACTTTTTTAAGGGATCAAGGTATTCCTTTAACCTAACTACCACACACTAAGCTGATCGAAGGAAATGAGTCGGGGTAGGAGAAAAGCAAGTTTTAGAAGAAGGATTCTTTGGGAAGCACAGGCCTGGCTGTCACTGAACATGGAAAGTTCTGGCCAGCCCACAAGCCCACTGACGGTGGGAGGGTGGGGCAGGGTGCAAAGGAAGGCAGCTGGTAGGTGGGAGACATGGGGCTCTGATAGGAAGGTGGGAGGGAAGAGAAGACAGACATAAGGTAGTCATACACAGCAGTGATCTGGAGAGCACCTAGGGCTGCCCTTGGCTTGGTAGAAGGGATGCTGTCAGGCCTAACACTGGCCACCTTCTATGAAGGTGTGTGAGTTACATGGGTAAAACTATATAACTATGCTCTAACTGTACAAACAGAACAGTACTTATTTACACAGCAAAGTAGCCTGAAGGGCTTGCTCTATTAGCTTTCATAATAGAACAGTTTGCAAAAAAGATGAGCAAAAGGTCTCACTGTTTTTGTATCTAGAATTTCAATTAATCTAGATATGAATTTCATGTAATTATTTTTATCTCTTAATCCTGCTTCCTGAGGAATGTTTTTAAAAATCATTTTCTATCATTTTAATCAATTCTACTCTTACATTTTGTTTAATTTTTAAGAATTTTTTTTTTTAATTAAGTAGGCTCCAAGCCCAGCATGGAGCCCAACACAGGGCTTGAACTCATAACCCCAAGATTCAGACCTGAGCGGAGATCAAGAGTCACACACTTAACCATATGAGCCATACCCAGGGGTGCCCGAATTAGTCTTCAATTATTCATGAAAATCCAAAATAACTATATCAAAATGAAATAGGAGAACAGGTCCTAAGTAAAAAGGGAAATCACTTTTTTGCTTACAAGAATATTTTAGCCTAAATGCAAATTCGGGCATATTTCTTATAGAAAGTAAACTCAGGGTATTTTTCTTGTTTTGGCTCTCTCACCATAGGCCACACACAGGTACCACTCAGGATCTATGTCGCCTGGCTAAAGGCAAAATAGTTAGCTGACAAATAAGAAGGGGAAATACTGATGTCAAAAGATAAAGTTCAACTGACCTCGACCCAGAACAGGGGTAACGGGAAGATTCACTGACTCACTGCCTGATTTATCCACCAAATTACCAGCCAGGAATAAAAAAACAAAAACAAAACCAAAACAACACTGGGTACATATTACAATTGTCTCTAAATTACTAAGAGCCATTCATTCTGACCCAGTAATGGGGATTTGTCTCAGCTTGCATACATCTCTTAAAATAAGTGTTCTAATTTTAACTTGATAGAATCTCAAAAGAGACGTCCAGATCACAAGACATAGTTTGAACCTGAGCCAGCAATAATACTGCTTATGTTAGCCGTTAAAATAATCCCTGTGACCTGATGTTACCAAAAGATCAGATAGAATTTTCATGACTAGTTCAGCAGCTGGTAACGTGTGGCTGAGACTACAGAAGTGTTCAGAATGGAAACGGAACCACCCTGTGACAGTGCGTACGGGAGCCATTTTACGTCTCACTGAGCAATTTATCTGGGATGTTCAATGAGGAGCCAAGAAGAAGAAACACAGCACGGCTTGTGAGACCTTTCTCTGGGAAATGCAGCAGCGGGGGTCTGCCGGCCTCCACCCACCTCCGTGACTCATGTTCCCCTGCACCAGGCCGCTCACTCCTGCGCCGCCTCCTCAGCCTCCCTCTCCTGCACAATCCCTTCCCTACTGCCAGTCAGCCCCCTTCCTCTCTCACCCTCAAATTCCTCCTCTTACCTAGCTACTCATGGTCCACACCAAGCATCATGAGCACAGTGGCCAAGGGCTGGGCTGGCCGCGCAGAGGAGGAGTGGATCTGCTGAGCGTCAGGACCGCGGAGCACAAGCGAGCACATGTCGCATCACCAAAAGATAGCTGCCACCTAGCAGCAAAGAACTGTGGCCATCACAGATCCCCCCTGACTTTTTCCTGCCTTTCAAGCTAAATAACCCTCCCACTCATGCCCTGGACATCAGAACAACAATATTCAGGCGTGGACTTTAACCACCTAGAGGAGGACCAGGTCGACTACTGCCCCTGCCAGGGTGGCCTGTCCTCACCCAGTAGGCCAAGGACACCCCATGACTCTGAGCCACTGTGGAGACTTTCCTAGGGACACCCTGTCAATCTCCATCCCTCCAGCTGGGTGCTTGCTGAACCATTCACTCAACCAAAAAACATGTCCACCTGCCTTCTTCTGTGTCTACATACTCTGCCTTCCTTCAGTTTACAAGACCAAGCTGTCTTGGCTCTTACCTGACACCAACCTCTCCACCTGTGCTCCAGGACACACGTTTTTCAGCTACTCCAGGACCAGACTGCAAAAAGGCCCCCTTCAGCTTTCTGCATGGTTAAGCGCCCTCTCTTACTCTTCTTGACCATTCCCATCAACAGACCACTATGCTCTCACATCTCCCACCTTCGAAAAAACCACTTCTGCTACCCTCTCTGGATCCCATATCCCAATCTAGCCACCAGCCCATTTTTCTGCTCCCTCTCAAAGAAAATGCTTCGGAAGAGTTTTCTACATTCGCCGTCTCCAATTCTCCATTCTCTGGGATGCATTTCAATCAGGCTTTTTCCCACCACTCCACCAGACATGCTCTTGTCAAGGTCACCCAGTGACCTCCACATTCCAGGTCAGAGCCAGTTCTCAACAACACTGTCTGATACAGATGGGCCCCTCCCTCCCGCCGGGGACATTCTCTCTGGCTGGCTTGTGCAGCACCTCCCCTTCCTGGGCCTCCTCTTGCCTCACTGTTCTCGGTCTCAGGGCCCTGCTCCTCCACACTTTCCTGTTTTAGGGCTCAGTCTTCAGGACTCTTCTATCACAGTCACTCTCTGGGTGACATCAGCCTGTCTCATGGCTATAAACAGCACATCTATGCTGACAGTCCCAAAAGTCTGTCTCACCTAGACCTCTCCTCAACTCCCCACTCCTGCATCTACTCACCTACTCCCCATCTTCCCATGGATGCATCACACGCCCTTCAAATGTAATTCATCCCATACTGGATACATTCAATCCATCTCTGGTCAAACCCTGTCCCCACACACCTGCTTGGCCCCATCTTCCCAACTATTTAAGGCCCCAAACCTTTAACATGTTTAACAGTCACTGGACATCTTTCTCCAAATACCTTTTTTCAAAAGAATTTGAAAATCTAGGTTTCATGTGAAATTTCCTGATTTCTAAGCAGTAGTTAGGAAAAAAAAAAAAAAGAAGAAGAAGAAGAAGAAAACTTTGTAAGGAAGACAGAACGTATCTGTGGGACAAAGAAAGAGAGTGTGTGGCCCAAGAGTCTGAGACCTGGAAGACAGTAGGTCTTCTACTCAATCCACACGCCTCTCCCCTTCCATGAGCTCCATCTCCCCCTGAGGACATTTCTCACTCGGACCTCTGCCCAGAGATCCACTCCTCATGCCTTTTTGGCCCACCGTCAGGGCAGCCTCTAATGGCTGGGCTCAGTCTGATGGGGAAGCTTTCCCCTTGGTGATCAAAGTGAAGTAGGGGAGTGGAGCAGGCAGCAGTAAGAAGAGAGGATACATCGCCTGATAAACAGAGAGGAGGTTGGAAGCACCAGATGGCCATGCTGGACACTGGGGGACCTGGGGCCCAACAGGGATTCCTGACACCCACAAAGAAGTAATAAGACAGCTGGGCAACCACTGCTGGATTCTCCTCTCACACTCAAATCATGACGGACCGTGCCACGTGACATCCGGGCAACTCTCCACATGAAGGAAGTCGCAGGCTGATTAAACTAGAGCACCCCCATTCAGCTGTGAGCCCCTGCGTGCCGCGGGCCCACCAACCAACCAACCAAACAGGTGAGTGGACAAACAGACGGCTGATGAAATCAGATAGATCCAAACTCTGAGGCCTCAGTGTTTTAAGTGAAGATGTTAAGAGTGTGAAGGTAAGGAAAACAGAAAACTATGGCTTCAGTGACAACAGTCACAGTGGGGAGCTAGACCTAAGGGTATCTCAGGGGTCAAGGAAAAAAATCAATCAAATCAGAAATACATGAACACAGAATTCTGGACGCCAAATGTTCACTTCATTTTTGGAAAACACTGATTTTAAAGAGGTTTGATGTGGTCTTAGTGAATAAGCCCCATTTCTAAAAAAGAACAGTGGATACAAATATCCTCAGAAGAATTTAAAGCAGTAAGCAAATGGAGAGAAATCTTTTAGGTTTCTAGACACACTTTCTGAGACTAGACCAGGACAGGGCTGAACTCAAGATCAAGTAAACTCAAGTGAACTCAAGTAAAAAGATAAAGTTAAAATATTTTGAAATTATTTGGTAAAACAAGCTCTGGTGTCAATCAATAGGGCTAATTAATTTGGCAACTTAAAGCAATACCAGAGAACTCTTTCTCTTTCCTTTGGGCCCATTTAAATGGCACAAAAGGCCATAAGCAGGTTTTGGTCAGTAGATAGAGTAGAAAACTAAAATAGAGCTAAATGACTGATTTTTAAAAAGGCTGATGAGATTTTGCCTAGAGCTATGCATAAGCCAGATTCTAACCTACATGAATAAAATAGGCCCTCCAGATGAAGAAAACCAAAAAGAAACTCGTATTAACTAAAAGACTACCATTTCCTAAACATTATGGTAGGCACTTTCAAAATATTTCATTAAGAAATGCATTTATGGGGTGCCTGGGTGGCTCAGTGGGTTAAGCCGCTGCCTTTGGCTCAGGTCACGATCTCAGGGTCCTGGGATTGAGTCCCGCATCGGGTTCTCTGCTCAGCAGGGAGCCTGCTTCCCTCTCTCTCTCTCTGCCTGCCTCTCTACCTACTTGTGATCTCTCTCTGTCAAATAAATAAAATCTTTAAAAAAAAATACATTTATGAACTTGTTTCTCAATTCATATATTACAAATTACCTTAAAAGTTACTAAATCAAGCATTTAAACTCTCAAATTATGCTGTGTTAAAGACTATCTCCTAATACAGAAAACAACACTAATTTTGTTTTTCAGAAACTATGTTTGAGAATTCACTCACAGTGGTAAAACTAGTGTTTCTTTTCTTTTTTTTTTTTTTTTTAAGATTTTATTTATTTATTTATTTGACAGAGAGATCTAGATCACAAGTAGGCAGAGAGGCAGGCAGAGAGAGAAGGAAGTGGGCTCCCCGCCGAGCAGAGTGCCCGATGCGGGACTCTATCCCAGGACTCTGAGACCACGACCTGAGCTGAAGGCAGCGGCTTAACCCAGTGAGCCACCCAGGCGCCCAAAACTAGTGTTTCTTTTAGTAAGTGTTTCCTTCCCTATATCCAATGGTATATAGATAAAGGTATGAGAAATGTTGCCTTCATGACTCAAATTCATTTGCCAAGTAAGGTTCATATTCGGCCATCCTTTAGCAAAAACTTCACATAAAACTACAAGGCTACACTGTCCTAAGTACAGCATGTGTTTGAAGATGCCCATGGTTCTAAGATTCTGGGGCAGCTAAATACTGCCTTGGTGACCTCATCATGGCACATGGTTGCCTGGATCTGGTGAGACAAATTTTCACTTGCTCCGCCAAGCCCAAGTCGCTCCGAAGCACTCCATGGTCTCTCATTCTACCTGCCACCACCTACATGCCATTCTAGGGGAGGCAAGCACGCCACAGGGCCACCAGGTCCTGGAGACCCCTGAGGTGACTGAGCCCAGCAACAAGGTGTCACATTCACGACAAGCTCCCAGAGGTCCACGGGGCGATCCGTGGGGGAGCCATGGCAGCCCGAGTGTTCATGATCATCCGCTTAAGCTTAAAAGATTGGGTCATAAGCGGACATTAACTTGGAACAAAAAGGGATAGAACTGTCTTTTACACCCTTCCCAATGGTATGAAAACTGTCTCTGGAGGTGGATCTCTGCAAGAAAAAAAAAGCGTTTTCCGGTAGAGGAAGGGAAAAAGGAGTTCTCTGATGGGGTTTCAACATTCCCAAATAGGCAGCAACAGGGTAAGAGAAGCAGCACTCTGAGAAGTCTTACCACAGAAGCGCAGAGCAGACACCCCCAAGGGCGGGCTGCACGGAGGCACAGAGCTTCTGTAGGGCCATGGGGCCAGCTGAGGGCAGTTCATGGAGGGAGCTGCTCCCAGCCTCCCCAGTGCATCATATACCTTGCATTATGGCAGTAAACCAAGGAGATTTCCAAAATTAGCACTAATTTGTTGAGCCAGGAAGAAGAATCATTCTAATCATTTTGGTCATTTAGACCCCACATTGTTTCTTCAGGAAATTCATTCAGAGGATATAAAAACTGGGTTCCTGAGAAAGGGGACCTGGTTGCAGCAAGTAAGTCTACCCCCACCTTCCCACAATAAACCTTCACTCTGCTCTACGGGCTTCTTGTTCTTGTCAAAACAAAATAAAAGCAAGCCGTGTCTGTGCAAACCAGGCAACTGAAAGGTGCAGTGTGTTCAAATTTTGTGTTGGGGTAAAAATCAGATGGAGTCCAAATGACCCGCAGGGGAGATAGTTGCTAGGCACCGGGGGCCACATTACATGAAAGAAAAACACAAATCTCTGAACACTAGGGTTAACTCTGTTTGGGAACTGAGACCAACTGGAAGGATAGGAGATTCATGTCTTCCCAACATTTTCCCCCCAGGACATGTGCTCACCGGGCAGCATTAAGTGGAACGGTGGGTGGAACTGCTCATACTACTAATGATCCTTTCCTCTTCACCCTCTCATCTTTTTGCTTGCTCAGCGGAGTCTAGTCAATTACATTAACCAACCGCCTTATTATCACAAATTCAGTTCTACAGGATGGAGCTATCATGGTCTCCGGGAGCACCGTTCAAAGCTGCAGCGTTAGTTATGAGGCAATAAGAATGAAAAGAATCAGGCCCTATTTCCAGGCCAAGACAGGCTGGTACTTGACAAGGCCAAGGACGGAGAGACCAAAAAAAAATATATATGTTTTTCCAAATCCACCCCTTGATAGTGAATCCTGTTCTATTTGTGTTCCTCAGATGACAGTTGGTATATTTGATAGTTTGCCTGCTTCATTCTAGAGAGGGAAGACAATCAAGAGGCTGTAATATGTTGGAGACATATGCCAAGAGAACAGTTAGGGAGGAAAGAACACAAGATACTTACAATCCTTATCTGGGGGAACGCTGACAGAGTTTGACCAGAAAAGAACAGAAAAGGAAACACTTCTGCCACGAGAAGCCAGATGCGCTCATTATTGTGGCAGGAGACGTAAAGAGAGGACTCTGGATAACGAAATATGAGGAGAGAAAGGCCCTTTGTTTTCTGCTGGCTCAGGAATGCTGGTGCGGGACAGAGACTGTAGAGCCGAGCCCAACTCAACGAAGAGTTTTGCTGCTCACGGCTGTGTCTCAGGATCAACCTGACAGCTTGGCCGCCACTCAAGAAACCTGAATCATCATCTTCATGCAACACAAATGAGTCAGAGGCTAAAGAACAGGGCCCGGACCCTGTTCAGTGAGACCAGCCCTATAACTAGGCTGTATTAACTGCTGAATTAGAACCACACTGGCATGGCGGGAGGGGTGGGGGGGGGGACACAAACAATACTGCCAAAACCAAGATGTCCACTGAGATCTTTATGCCTGTCTGAACTCGCACTGTCCTCAGGACAACTCTGTGAGGTAGGTCTGATTTTCCTTGTCATTTTGCATACGGATAAACTGAGGCACAGGGCTAAACCACTGAGTAGGTAAGTGGCAGAGTGAGAACACACCCTGCCTTTCTGGCTTCACAGATTATGCCTACTGCTACACCACATCGCCAACTAAAAGGACTAATCATGTGACTGTTTACTGAGTGCCCTCTTCTACCCACCTCATAGGATTACCTCCCTTAATGATCAAGACTAAC
Organism: Neogale vison; assembly: GCF_020171115.1. Lineage (NCBI taxonomy): Eukaryota > Metazoa > Chordata > Mammalia > Carnivora > Mustelidae > Neogale > Neogale vison. Next base: position 75,039,077 of record NC_058096.1, on the reverse strand, counting down.
TTTGGAGGACACTGAGGCAGAGAAGTTCGGTAACAAGTCTAACTCCTCCTGAGACAGAAGTTCAGGAACCAGTCACCAACCAGGAAAAAGCTGCTCCAGAATGTGAACAAGGGAGCTTGGCTCCACAGCCCTGCCCTGGACCAGGACCGCATACTGTGGCCGGCATCTTGCTTCATCCCCCACAGTCACCACAGAGAAAGCTATTAACGTCCTCATTTTAGAGGCACAGGAACTGAAGCACAGCAGCCACTATGACGCAGAGGCTGGGTTTGTGCCCGCTATGGATTCATGACCATGACAGAGGGACAATTGAAAAGAGGGTGTGGCACCCCAAGAACGGGAACTTTTTCCTATAGGTGGTTAAGTGCCCTCAGGGTTACTCTGAACAAAGTAACTGGTAACATCAAGACCTTTCCCCACCATAGCCATGTTTCTCATATGAGAAAGACTTCCCTCCAAATTCCCACCTGCTACTGCCTTCAGAATGACAATGAGGGACCCCCAAACCCATTCCCCTGCCCTGACCTCCCCCAACAGCAGTTAAACCATTTGCACTTACGCTTTAAATGCTGGGAGGTAGGAGTATATAGAAATGCTGCTTAGGTTATAAATAAATGGCAGGTGTTTTCTGATATCTGTTGTTGCCCAGCTGTTAAAAAATGTGTTCAGTAAACCCTGGTCCCCACCTGAAAGAAAAAGAAATGAATTACTGTTATAAACTTCAGAGACAGGTCAATAATTTTATAGGAACACATAGCTGGATCTTTAAAAATAGGTATGGATTCCATTTTTAAAATAAGAAACTCTGTGTTAAACCTACTAAAGCCATTTTCCCAAGTTAATTCACAAATTCAACAAGTATTTACTGAGCAGCTGCTATGTGCCAAACACCAAGCCAAGCACTGGAGAGTCAACAGGGAAGAGAGAAATGGCGATCGTCTTCATGAGGGGCAGGGCAGGAGGAGGAAGGATACACTGGTACCAGCAAACTAGAAGTCAATAAGCATCACCACAGAGGAGGAGGAGAGTGGCGAAGTGCTGGGTGCTGTGAGGCATGTGGAAGTGGCTCAAGAACATGTGACGTGTCAGGAAGGCGTCCATGAGGAGGCTGACAAATACAGGGATAGAAGAGGAGGAGGCCAGATGGTGTTTCAGGCAGAACAAACAGCATGTACCGAAGATGTGAGGTGGGTGGAACATGAGGCTGTGGAAAGACCCGGAAGCTGGCCTGTGTGCCTGGATTGCAGCAGGGGAAAGGGTGGGTCTCAGAGATGTGGGAAGGCACCAGATCACACACGGCTCAGACTACATGGATTTTATCCCCAGTTAAGGATTTTAGACTTTAAGAGGCTATGGGGGCGGGGATGGTAAAAAGCAAAAGAGAGCAAACTGGGTTAATCGAATGGTCTTTCAGAGCCCCAGCTGTTGGCTCATCGACAGAGGCCCAGAAAGACACATCATCCTGGTACATTCTCCTACCACTGACCAAGCCTCTGGACAGGTCCAGGTCAGTCATTACTGGGACCAAGGTCAGCCACGACTACATAGCATCGCATCTGCTTAGCCCTTGGGGGTTCCTGATCTTTATGCCTTCCTTGCAAAGTGACAACCATGGCCACTCATTCAAAAGAAACTAAAAGTGTCTAACCTAAATCATAAACACACAAGTAACCAAACAAGTCAATGTGCCAACTCAAAACATATTCTGACCCATAACTCATGTCCTTTCTGGGTTAGGCTCATGAGATTTTGGAAAACATGCACATACAGCAAAACAGCAGCTTGGGGGGGTGGTGGTGGTGGTGGTGGTGGTATGTGTGTGTGTGTGTGTGTGTGTGTGTGTGTGTACGTGTGTGTGGGGAAGTAAGCGCTGTGTACGGCAGATGGCAGGCAGGGAGAATCCTGCTCTTCCCAAGTACAAGGCTGCCATACTGAGTGATTACCTCCCTCAGTCTGCTTTGCCCCAGGACCCAGTTTTCTTCTTAAATATACAACAGGCCCCACTGCCTCTCATTGTTATTTGGTCTTCACTGGTTTTGAAAGAGACTTTAAAAATCTGGAGATTACACTTAATATTTGCAACTAAGTAGTAAGATCAAAACATTGGGTCTGAAGTCCAAGTGTACCTTATTTGTCCTCTGTGTATCTCACCATTTCTTACTACCCTCAGTCGACTCTAAGGATCAAAGGCCTTCATTGAACTAACGTCTGTGGAGCAACTTCTCTGTACTGGGTGCTTAGATGGGTCCTCATTCTTCAAGGGACAAACAGCTCAACAGAGAAATTGGGATTTTACCCTCATGAATTCTGAAGGATGGTAAAGATGATGGTAGGATGTACTTCACCAGTTACATGAACAAAAACTGAGTTTAGCTACACTGACAACATTTTGAAACACAAAATATTAAAGCCAAAACACCATAACACTCATCAGTGGCTTACTTTGGATTCTACAAAGACACCCCAGATGTGGGCATAAACACTGGAGTTTGAGGTACAGAGGCCTGAAGTCTTACTAATTTCCTTTTGCATGTAATCATCAAAATAAAGGTTGAGGAAATGTTTGTAGAAGCTCTATTCATAACAACACAAAACTGGAAATAGTCCAAATGTCAACAGGTGTAGGAATGTGGTGTCTCCATACAATGAACCATTACTCAACAATATAAAGGAAAGGACTATGCATACCCACAGCAACTTGGAGGGATCTCAAGAGAATTATGCTGCATGAAAAAAAACGAGTTCTACTGTGCCAGCTATAGAACATCCTTTACACTATGAAATTATAAACAGAGAACAGATTTGTGGTTGTCAGGGGTCAAAGAGGGGGAGAGAGTGGAGGAAAAGCGGCCATGGCTCCATGAGAAGCAGGAGGGGTCCCGATGATAGAACTGTTCTGTCTTGACTGTGGTTGTGGTCACACCGAACTACACATGTAATAAAACTGCATAGAAAACCCATACACATACACAAACACACAACACGTCAAACTCTTGAAACTACTGAAATCTGAATAGAGCTTATGGATCGTATCAATGTCAATTTACTTTTTGTGGAATTGAGATGTTATCATGGGGAAACTGGGTGAAGGATACACGGGAACTTTATGTATTATTTCTTACAACTGCATGTGTACCTACTATTCTGAAAATTATTTTTTTATAAGTCTGAGGATTAATGTGCTTAAAATACAAAATATGATGAAGAACTGTTAGCCATTAGATTCTAAATTCTGTAAGGACAGAGACTATGGCTTTTTGCTTTTTACTGTAATTCGACCACATAGCAGAATGCCTACACATACACAACCTATTTGTGGGACGAATGCAAGAAACTTGAAGATGTTCTCTAATAGCAGAGAAGTTGAAAAAACTTGACTATTCCACCCAACAGGAATGGTTAGTACATTATGCTACATACACTGGTGGGAATATTATTCGGCCACTAAAATTAAGGGCTATAATGACCATCAGTCCACCGAGCAATATAAAGATACACAGTGACAGACCTCGTTATCATAACTAAGAACATAAACATTCAGACTGGAAGAAAATAAGTGAAACAATAGTCATTGTATAAGGGGACCGGTATTATAGGTATGCTTTCCCTGATTTTTCCTTAGTAAAGCCGTATTTTTGTTATTTTAAAGTAATAGATGAGGGACAAGAACAAGATTGTGCCAAGACCTTTTGTAAATATTCTTTACCTGTTAATTTATCTTCATTACAAAATATACTGTAAACAAGTATATGTGTAGTTTATAAAACATTAATTATAAAACTCTACCCAATACCCAATTTAAGAACTCATATGCTACCAGTGCTATTTAAACTCTGTGTGGGATACCTAATCCAATCCCACTGCCCATCCCCCAGAACTACTAATGGAAAGTTTTGTTTAATGGTCATGATTTCTCGGTTTTACCACATGTATATGTATCCCCAGACAATATCGGTAGTTTCACTTGTTTCTGAACTTCGAAAAATCAGGCATCATGCTATATATATTTTTCTACTATTTTTTTTTTTAGTTCTACTTTAGAAGACCTTTTTAAAATTAAGCATTTCTACTGAAAAGGACTACTGACTACATGTAGGACAATGAAGAAATCTAACTCCGTGAAGGTCAGAATAGCACTTGTAAAGCAGAACTTCCCAATCAGACAGGATGATCCTGGGAAACGGAAGTCAGCCCTGTTGATCCCTCAAAGCCCCTGGCCAGCTGCCCCTGGCCACCGAAGGCTGTTTCCGTTTACCCTCAGGTACCTTACAAACCTCATCGGTCCCTCAGCCGTGTGCCACAGCAGGGCCGAGCAGCACCGGTGGGACAGGAAACCAGCAAGAGGTGGAACACGCAGGGAAGACGTGGAAGACGTGTGCGTCAGTCATATGCATTCAACTGGCAAATCCTTACGTAGTCAACAAGAACCTTGCCTCTAGAGGGGACAGCACAGAGCATACAACTTCACGGCCTCCGACCTCATTATGTGACTACAGAGGGTCGAATTCCAGCCCAAAATTGCGGATTAAAAATAGAATTAAACATCACCTAAAAGTCTGTAGCTTTTTACATGATTTTTAAGTTTAGCATTTCAAAAATCTTTTTTCAAATGCACAATTCCACATTTCAAGGTCAGGCAAATGTTTTAACTGCATCAGAAAAATCTATGTAGCATCATCAATACTGTGTTTTGAGAAATCCCTGAAGTAGAGCACAATTCAAAGCAGAATGCAAATCTCAGCACGTCCACACTACAAAACACACAGGGATGCTATGAAGACTACTGAATTTTCACTACAAAATCCCCAGGACTTTCTAGTCCAGTACATTCAATCAGACTTCTGGAGGCAGCTTTATTTATTCTGACACGTTAAGACACTTCTAATCTCCATCATCTCTGAACTGACAAACACAATTAGGAGACATCACCAGCAGTTATGATGCACAGGCCAGGGCGTGGCAACACAGGTGAGAGACAGAAGGAAATGGGACAAGTGACACATGGCACTTGTTTTGCAAACAAAAGCAAATATCAGATTCTCCCTCATCTTTCCACCTGGCTGCCCAAGTACAGTAATAACCTTGCAACCACTCCGTATTTTCCAGGTCTTCTGAGCAGGGTCATGAACCGGTAACCATAGACACATCACAGCATTTGTCAGAAGCTCAATCTTGTAAGGCAGAAATGGAGTTGAATGCCGTCTTTAAATCTGTGCATTTGTTTTTGTGCCCCTCCACAGTTTGTTGACACTTGGCCTTCCTCCTCTGGATAGCAGGAAGGGTGGGTCAATTTTGGTTTAAACATGAACCCTAGCAGCTCAGCCACAGGAATGTTCCCTCTAAAATCATCCTAGGCAAAGCAGTCCAGTTTTCAGCACCATGGGCATCACCGGGGAGCTTGACAGAAAGGCAGAATGTTAAGCTCCAACCCAGACCTATAGAATCGGAATCCATGTTTTAACCTCTAGGTGATTTCTTTGCATATTAAAATATGTGAAGCACTGGTTTAGAGTCTTCTAGGGAATTACTTTTTTTTTTTTTTTTAAATCGGAGAATGCAATTTGCACAGTCATTTCTATAGAAAATGTGTGAAGTAACAGAAATTAGGTATAGGCATTATGGCTAGGATGATAAGTAAGATAGGTTTCAGCTCTCAAATGGTTCTCAATCTAATGAAAGGGCAGAGGACCAAGTATCAAGCAAAGAATTTAAAGTAAAATATGCTTAATACTTTACAGTGATACAGGCAAGCACTGAAATGAAAATGTGACTCGCTGTGTTAAAACTGACATCCACTATACACTGGTATCAGCACTTCTGCCTACAGCAAATATGCCAAGGATTATAGTCTATGAATGGCCCAGATCTTGGGGATATTTCTATGAGGTTTACCAAGGATCACTGAATGAACCCCAGTGGCTGGTGGAAATCTAGGCACTTGGAGCTCGGGTCTCACTATTACTGCATATCACCACCACCCCTCTAGTCAGGCTCCCAGCTCAGTGGGGAGCCTGCTTCTCCCTCCCCTACCCTCCTGCCCCACAGTCGTGCACACCCCTCCCATGTACTCTCTAATAAATAATTTTTTTAAGATTTTATTTATTTGGCACAGAGAGAGCTCACAAGTAGGCATAGAGGCAGGTGGGGGTAGGGGGAAGCAGGCTCTGTGCTGAGCAGAGAGCCCGATGTGGGCCTCGATCCCAGGACCCTGAGATCATGACCTGAGCTGAAAACAGAGGTTTAACCCACTGAGCCACCCAGGTGTCCCCTAAATAAAATCTTTTTTTTTTTTTTTAAAGAGATTCGTGAGTGCCTGAGTGGCTCAGTGGGTTAAACCTCTGCCTTCGGCTCAGGTCATGATCTTGGGGTCCTGGGATCAAGCCCGGCATCGGGCTCTCTGCTCGCAGGGAGCCTGCTTCCCCACCTCTCTCTTCCTGCCTCTGTGCCTACTTGTGAGCTCTCTCTGTGTCAAATCTGTAAATAAAATCTTTAAAAAAATTAAAAATAAAAAATAAAAAGAGATTCTTAATAATCAAGATGTTAGATAGTGTATAAAAGCAAGGGAACATTTATTCTTGGGCTAATTTCACTTTTTCAATTTAAGGCAGTTCTTCCTAGTCTAGATTCTCTTAGCACTCTGAATTTATCAGAATCACAATTACATTATTAGTTATGGAATAACTTAATTACATTATTAGTTGTGTAAAAAATGTAATAATTAGTTATTAAATTTCTGTAAGGTCTCATAAGCTTTATAGAGGCAGAGATAAAACTCGGAATTATTTACCAGTCTAACGCTGGTCATTAAACTTAGCATCTTGCCCAGATTAGTACTTAACATTATGTAAATGCTAAGTGGACGAAAGAAATGTAGAGAGTAGTATTTCCAAGAATACTTCCCAGACTCAGAAAACAATGCAAGACCCTTAACTGTGCAGCTGATTTGGAAAGGCAAAGTACTTCTAGAAATTGTGGTTCCGGGGAGAAGAGCCATCAGCTAGAGAGAGAGTAGACTTGAGCCTCCACTGCCTTATCTGTATGTAGGATGAGGAATGTTATCAGCTATTTCCTACTTGGGGGAATGAATTTTAAGTAATTAATCTGTAGTAAGGGCCATGTCCTAGAGATTTTCCTCCAACCTGTATCGCTATCAGGATTCATGGTCATGAATGCTGCAGAAGGGACTAATGGGGAGGGAAGGGGGAAAACCACACACACACCCAGACGCAGAGTCAAGGAACACTGTCTGGTTCCGCCCAGGCTCTGCCACCAGCTAAGGAACCCGGCCAGGCTGCCGTTCTGAACGTGACTACAGGGGCTCCTAGTACTAGTGTAGTGATACAGCAGGCCCTCCAGAACGGTCTGCTGCATGAACACATGAGTGAGTGAACAAGTGAGGCGTGATGGGAGAGAGTGGAGGAGGAGGGCCAGTTTAAGAGCCTGTACACACGTAATAGGTTAGTCTTTTCCCCTTTCTCCATTTCTCACGGGGCTCATGAGCTCTGCTGGTTACAAGGCTAGAGACAAACAGATGGCTAAGTTAAAGAAATACTCATGGGTATAAGGAGGTAAAAATAGCTCTTGAGAAAAAACCTGGGTGCTCATTTGTCTTGCTGTTACATGTTGTGACTTCTACTTTTCATTTTTACTTATTCGAGATGCTTACTACTCAAGCTATCAGTGAAATGACATAAATGCAAGAGAGCAGTTTTCAAAGCAGCTGCTGAAGTACCCTTCAGGCCACCAGCAGCCTCATGTAGGGGCAGCTGAGGCAAGCCTACCTCGGGCGGCAGGCAAGGGAGAAGCCACCCAGTCAGCCAACCCAGGGAGGCACACTGGGATTTCTGAGCTGATTTGGGTTGGACAAGACAAGTGGTATCGAGAAATACCTCTCACCTTCATTCCTTTTGGGGGAAGGTCCAGTTTGAAGCCTAAGTAACTACAAAAATTAAAGGAGATAGCAGTAGGGTCAGTTTTACACTTGATAAGAATTTACCACCAATCTTTTCTGTTAAAAGTTTAAAAAACTTATACTCTCCTCACAGAAAAAAACATCTTACAGTTTAAGGGTCTAAATGGCCACTTAGAATACGGAACATGTAGGGGGCGCCTGGGTGGCTCAGTGGGTTAAGCCGCTGCCTTCTGCTCAGGTCATGATCTCAGGGTCCTGGGATCGAGTCCCACATCGGGCTCTCTGCTCAGCAGGGATCCTGCTTCCCTCTCTCTCTCTCTGCCTGCCTCTCCATCTACTTGTGATTTCTCTCTGTCAAATAAATAAATAAAATCTTTAAAAAAAAAAAAAAAGAATACAGAACATGTAGGTATAAGGACCTCACAGCAGGTCTTGGATTCTGCCTAAAGTAAAATCATACCTAATATTCAATCACCAATTTACTGTCTCCTCTTCTTTCTGAAAATCCAACTATTGACCAAAATTTCTTTACCCCAATAATAGCTTAGTGTTTTTAAGTTACAGTGTAAGTCCCCAATTTAAAAACAACAACAACAAAACACTCCAGCGACACCTGGGTTGCTGAGTAGGTTAAGTGTCTGCCTTCAGCTAAGCGTCTGCCTTCGGCTCAGGTCATGATCCCAGGTCCTGGGATTCACCCCCACGTAGGGCTCCCTGCTCAACCGGGAGCCTGCTTCTCCCTTTGCCTGCTGCTCCCCTTGCTTGTGCTCTCTCTCGGACAAATAAAATCTTAAGACAAAACAAACAAACAAAAAACCCTCCAAATTGGAAAATATACATTCCTCTTTTTGCCCTAGGTTTTTGAAACTAACACATACAGATAAAATTTAACATACAGCAATTCTCAAGCACTAAACTTTTCAACTGTACAAGCACCCATAATTTAGGATATTTTAGAGTAGCAGGGGAAAAGAAAGTAAACCTCAACTTGCACTCAGATGAATTTCCTCAAGGGCCAAGTGCATCATCCTTGTTGTACAGGAGTATGTAGAGACAAAACTGATGATCAGTATCTCATATGCCCTTGCTTCCTTTCACTGCTAACAAACCCCAAATTAACCTGATCTTGTCACATTCTATAAAATGTTTGTGTGCAGATATTTCACAACAGCTATTGTTCAACTTCCAGGAAACATGTAACTTCAGTTATGAAATAAGTGCCAAGACAGTCTGCAAACACAAATAACAGTATAGGAACTTAGACACTTCACAGAAAATTAGAATTCAGCCATGAATGAGGTGCATGGTCTCTAGCTCTCAATTCTAGTACTCTATATATTTGGAAGGAAAGGAGAAGTCAAGGTATCTAGCAGGACTGGCCATGGTACTGTTATTCTTTTGGCCAGAGGCATGGGGAGGGGTAGTCATTAGAGGGCTGATGATTAGAAGCATTCCAGCCACATTCCTCTGCAGCAGAAGGGCTGTAAACGCAGCTGCAAACACTCAGCCACCAGCAGCCTGCCTGGCTTGTCAGTGGACACCCGGCCCCATAGTTTTTGTTGAACGTATGCAAGAGATTAAGAAGGACTTGGGAGATATTCAAACTGAGCTACAATCATCTACAAATGGGTTTCCTTTAATACCGATCTAAAAATACTGGAACCTAAGCCCCCTGTTCAGTAAAACTGGGTGATGAAGGGGGATGGCGAGTATCTGCAGATATTAGAAAATGTGAAACACCTGAAAACATTCCTATCTCAGTGCCTGTGACAGGACTTCTAAACAAAACCGTGCACTGCTGAAAACTCAAAGTAAAGCAAGGTTACTACTGCCGTTAGAAAAAAAAGATGTAGGGGCACCTGGATGGCTTAGACGGTTAAGCATCTGCCTTCTGCTCAGGTCATGATCTCCAGGTCTTAGGATCGAACCCCACAGTGGGCTCCCAGCGCAGCGGGGAGTCTGCTTCTCCCTCTGCCTCTGTCTCTGTCTCTCCCCCAGCTTGTGCTCTGTCTCTGTCTCTCTTTCAAATGAGTAAAAAAAAAAAAATCTTAAAAATAAAAAAAAAAAAGGGAAAAAAATATGTAGCTCTCGATGAAATGTTAAGTGTCAGTCCAGTAAGTCTTTATGTCACACAGGTATTAATTCAATAGGATAGTAAACTCCTCTAGAGTGAAACAGCTTCCTCAGTATGTTGTGAGCTTTTTCTGGTAAGCAAAGTTTATCAACAGGGGGCCTGGGTGAGTTAAAGACTCTGCTTTCGGCTCAGGTCATGATCCTAGGGTCCTGGGATAGAGCCCTGCATCAGGCTCTCTGCTCAGTGGGGAGCTGCTTCCTCCTCTCTCTGCCTGCCTCTCTGTCTACTTGTGCTCTCTGTCAAAAAAATAAAATCTTAAAAAACAACAACAACAACAAAGTAAAGCTTATCAACACAAAGGGAAAACTACCTTTCACTTAAAAGCTGCTAATCTATTCTTCTGCTGAATTTAAATAACATATTGAGAATAACTGTAAGTTCAATCTGCATAACTGAAATTTTCAACTCCTTCAATTAAGCATTTCTATTAACCAAGAAAAGTCAATGCTTCACCACCAACAAGTCAGCTAAATGGAGCACCTTATGGAAAGACCAGCTCCTGGAAACCCTGCTGCTGAATAATGAAATGTGCTACCAGGCGCAGAGAGAATCGCTCAGTGGTTTCAGATTCTGGCCCGAAAAAGCAGAAAGTGCTTTCTAGTTGGGCACTTTCCACACATCCTGGCTTCTTAACAATGAATTCATCAACTCCTCCAGTCCCTCTTTATTCTCAAACAAGATTGATCCAGAGGGGTCTCTACCAGTTAATCAATTAGTTTTATATTCTAAAATTATAACCTGGGTAATTTGCCATGGCATGCTAGTGTTTAGTATCCAAACTCTTAACAAAAAAACCAAGTACTCTTCTAGATTAGAAACTGGACTGACTCTATGCTATTACAGTCATTTCGATGTCAGGTTGCTGGGTCTACTTTTGAATGTGAATTATTTACTGGAGTGGACCATTTACGCTGAGTTTCTGGCGAATTACACTACTTCCTTCAAATTTGATCGGAGGAGGTGAAGAAAGCTCTATTTTGACAGGAAGGTTAAGACAAACTGTGGACTTCTGCTAAAAATACTCTCACCTTCCTTTTGTGCAAAGGTCATGGTTTTAGTATAAGCAGTAGAAATAAAGATTAAGTGTTTTGAACTCAGGTACTAATACCTCTTTCATTTCTTCTATGGACCTAAAAAAAAAATAAGTCAGTGAAGTGAAGTTGCATTTGGTCCTGACCGCAGTGAACACTCAACACAGTTTCCTATTTAAGGATGCTTAAAGTTAAGACTGTACTTTGCATCAGGTGTCGTCATTCATTATGATGTATACACTCCTGCTCATGTAGAGCATATAAGGTCTTGGCACAGAGCAAAGTTTCTCAGCCTTGGCCTTACTGACAACTGGGGCCTGGTAATCCTTCACTGTGTGGGTTGTCCGCATTCACTCAGCAGCAACCCAAGCCTCTACTTACTAGGGGCCAGCAGCACCCTTCAGTTGTGACAACCAGATAGGTCTGTCCCCTAGGAAGCCAAATCAACCCCACAGTGAGAGCTCCTGGCATAGAGTTTAAACTAGCCAAATAGTCACATGAGATGGAGACTTGAATTTTCTTAATCTTCTTAATGACATTTCAATAGTTGTATATGCCAAATCCTTTGTTAAGTGATCAATTTATTTCCTGTGAATAGCAACAACAAAAATCCAATTTCAGTTTTATATAAAGCTGAAAATGTTTTAACTTCAGCAATTTGACAAACTTTTAATCTTTTAGTTTAAAATGTTTAAATTTGAGATTAAGCCTTTTAACTTTATAACTAGTTAATGGAAATGAATCTTCATATCTTTACTGAGGGCCAAACCTTTTGTCAACTGAGGAAAGCTATTTCTGCTACTTTCAAAAGATCTACTCCCTGCAATCTCAGATCTGCTCTTGGGATCTTTTTCTTGGGATTCTTTTTCTCAGGAGAGAGAAAAAGAACCTCCTGGTGCCCAGAATCTGCTTCAGAGCTCAGGGGTCTTTGCCACAATGTCAAGTATCTGATAGTAAGTCCTTTCTTAGAGCAGATCCTTCTTCTCTAATGTAACTAGCATTCTTCTTTATTCAAAAGATATATTAACATTAATTTTAGAAAATGCTGCTTTTGCACATTAACTAGTTCTGTCTTGGGATAGTTTGTTGTTTAAAAAAAAAAAAAGATTATTTATTATTTCAGAGACTGGCCTGAAATGGAAACATACCTAATTCATTTGTTCAAATTTCTCCAAAGGCTGTGGCACCCTAAATCCACGAATAGTCAGAACCTTTCTCTATATACATGTAAACAGGTATGATTCTGTGTTATGGAAAATGGATGCTGATTTTGCCAATGTTCTACTCTTTGACCTTGCAAATACCACTCGTATGTGCGGCTTATAGGGAATGAGAATTTAGAGAGAGAGATTAATCACTTAATTTTCTATCTTTTTTTCCAATGCTTCCCAAGAGAATGAGAGCCAAGTTATCAGGTTTATTCCTCCAATTTCTATGGAAACAATGACTGGTCCTCCTGTTAGCTCCTTTAGTTAAGTTTACTTGGATTTAAAGACAGTGGTTAAAGTTCTTGATTTAATAGTCTTTTGAATTCTTGAACAATCATGGTTCATTTATCACTCTAAGACAGAAGGAAGCCGGTTAAAGTCAGGTGTATAAAAATGTCTCTTAGCTCAATCTTATGCACTTAAAGAAAAATGCATATGTACACACAGACACACAACAGTCTTTCCAACAAGAGCACAAATGAAAATGTTTTCTCCACCTCATGCACTGCTGTCTTCCAGGCACAAGGAATGAAAGCAACTAGATCCTGGAGAAGAGCAGCCTCTAGAAGCTACTACCATTTCATCAAATATAAAGATAACAGATACCTACCATCAAAACTGCCTTGCTCAGAAGCAAGGTGCAACAGCTGACTGTATGTTTCAACTGAAGGCTGATAAACAAAGACTCCAGAGTTGAAGCAGTCAGGCCACCCTGGGTCTGGTGCCGCCGACAATTCTTCTCGCTCAAAAAGATCATCGATATTTGCTAGGACCTAATTCAAAGGGGGGAGGGGGTGGGAGGGAAAGCATTACAGAAATGTTCTGCCCCAGCATACTCTTAAGTTCTCCTTAAGTTATCCAACACAAAAGATGCAATCTGCTGCTGATCTTAACCATTCAGATGACAGCTGTCAGGTAGCCTGGGCTCAGTCTCCTCCATCACCTGATGCTTTCAATGAGTGGTTTTATCTGAACTTCACCGGCAAGTCTTGAGAGCATTCCTCAAATGCCTAACTGGTCTCAGTTACTATATACATCTTTCCAGTCACCAAAGCCACACTCACCAGAGTATCTGCATCCATGAACACACATTTTGAATACTGCGTAAGTGACCAGCAATGGAGTTTCGTTAACGTGACACCCAACTCAGGCCTCTTCATTAAGGTTAGATGTGCAGAATCGCCACTGTCCAAGACGTCTACGGTGATGACTTCATCGAAGACTGTCTCTAAAACTTTTCTGCCAAAATCAAATCCAGAAAACAGCGCTTAGTGTCTTTTCAGACAAGTAACAAGTAACCCATCTAATATAAAATTGTATTCTTATTAGTCTACCACATCAACTACTAGAGCAATCTGTTACTTTGATATAGTACAATCTCTTACATAGGTGGTCTTAATTTACTGCAGGCCAAACTGTATCAATTTGCATGGGCAGCTAACTTCACTAATAAAATTTGCTTTGGTGAGGATAAAGTACTTGTCTTATACATTATTATAGCAGCACTTTTCTATTGTTTATTGCATCACTGAATACCAGGCAAATTTCAGAAACCACCTCTCAAAATTTGACTCCCTTTCAAAAGAGCACATCTTTACAACAACCTATGTATTTAACAATGATATTTCATTAGTTACTTCTGCCGATTACTACATGTTTTACAAATGCTAAGTGCATATAATACCTGCAATAAAGCCTATAAATAACCATTTTTGCTGAAGCAGTTGACAGCGAGTCATGTGTCCCAAAGGACATTAAAGGACTTGGTTATTCAGCTGCCAGTTATTAGAATCAAATATAACCAACACTTACAGTATGCTTAGCACTTTTGGCATAATGAGAGAATCACTTTGGTTTGTGAGACGCAACACTTCTCCAGGCCCCACATTAACTCAAGATTTATTTTAGAAGGCAATCTTGAGGTGGGGTAAGTGGAGGTATACTTAGAACACTAAGCTCAGAGCAGGGGAACACATACCATAAAGCCCCATCATCACTACACATTTATAACAATATGAAACATGCAGAACAAAACTGGTATTGTATTCTCTGTGTCACGCTGTAGAAAAAGATGTTCCAATTCACACAGTAAACATCAGCTTTTTGAAAATAAATGGTCAGTGGAGCCATTTACTACAGTAGAGGAGGAATGGGAGACTACATGTGTTTTCTTGCACACAGCCTCACTAAACAGACTACAAATTAAAATGTACACTTTAGGAAACAGTCTTTTGTGCATTTTCCTAAATTACCCTTTATGAATAAGGTTATTAGTGTGAGAAGTGTCCACCCACAGACAGCAGCCTTTTCAGAGGTCCTCGGCATGTGCTTTCATTTCTTGTAAGAAAAAAAAGTCACAAAAAGGGCATTTTCAATTTCTAAGAGGCATAGGAAAACAAAAATAAATACCTACAGAGCTGCTAGTGTGCCCAGATATTTCTGTAGTATTGGGATCTAGGTAGTTCAATCAAATATTTCAAAGTTTAATACCAACAAATCAAAGTGAACTAACCCAATCAACCAGCAGTTTGTGCCCCCCCTCATCCCCACTCCATCCCCACGCCCAGGGTGCTTTCTTCACACAATCCCTAGTTCAGAAAATCCTGGAAATTATTCTAGTCTATTAAATGATAAATACAGTTCTTTAGATTACAAATGCTAACTGAGAGTGGGGAAAACTGCTACTTTTTTTTTTTTTTTTTAAAGATTTTATTTATTTACTTGACAGAGAGAGATCACAAGTAGGCAGAGAGGCAGGCAGACAGAGAGAGGAGGAAGCAGGCTCCTTGCTGAGCAGACAGCCTGATGCGGGACTCGATCCCAGGACCCTGAGATCAGGACCTGAGCTGAAGGCAGCGGCTTAACCCACTGAGCCACCCAGGCGCCCCGGAAAACTGCTACTTACTTTCGGTCACCTGAGGTTTCCCTGGTTAGAAACAGGAAACAAAGTAGCCCCTCTGCATTTGGGAAAGAAATGCAAGTGGAGTGTGATGACATAAAAGGAATGCCTGGACTAAAACATTCACTCAGGTCATCCTAGAGGCCTTGCTTACAGGAGGGCCCTTCTCACAGCTGGAACCAGTAAAAGCATGGGTCAGAACCACACCTTCCAGAAGGGAGCTCAGCTGGAATAGTTCCCAAGAGCTAGGAAGAGGTTTCAGCTCCAGAAATCCATCACTCAGCAATTCTGATCTTTCTCCACCTAGTGCTCAAGCCCTGTAAATGGTATGGCCTCAACGCCCAGTGATGCCAGAAATGGGATAAAGACTTCAGAGCTCCACGGACAGACCGGCAGGAAGGTCCTCACCTCATGGAATCGGAGACCTGAGGAGTGGCAAGCACAGCCAGCTTCCTGGTGGTCCTGTGCTGCTTCAGAGACGAGCCCAGGACTAAGGCTCCTTTGGCGTAGGCATCGTTTGTGGTCAGTGTCACAAAGGCCTGATCTTAATACAAAGAGAAAGAAAACAACAACAACAACAACACACTCATTATTAATAATATCCTACCTGGAAAAAGCTACCCCAGGACCCTTTTCAACCACTAACTTGGCAAAATCAGCTCCTCTGAGATCAACTTTCTCTATTAATAAAGGAGCAGCTTTTTTGGGAGTAAGGAAAGAACCCAAGTGCCCACTTTAAGAATGATTCAAGACCATTCTTTAGCATCTTTGGCAATCTCCAACAGGCTGATTAGCTTTAAAAATTAAACCCAATTTAGAGTCTGAACACACAAAATTCTCAGACTAAATAGTAGCTTAACACCAGAAAGTAAACCTCAGGAAATTAACAGGTGACAACGCCATCAAGAAGCACATTTTCTGTTTCCTACAAGTACTTTCAGCCAAGCACAAATGCAACTAATGACCTCAATTGACAGCATCTGAAAGCAGAGGCCATATTCTTCATTCTGATGCTTAGGCTTCTGCCAAGCCTCAGGCTTTATATATTGTTTCCTCAACCTGGAGCAAAGGCACCCACACCACCCACCATATCTCAAGTCACTCTGAGTGTCTGCTCAAATATCACCTTGATAGACAGGCCTTCCCTCGTTAGTGCTTCTATCTAACCAGCAGCCAATCCATGTTAGCCGGCTTTAGGGACCACCTCAAAAGCACTAACAAACTTGCTTTTCTTTTTTTCTTTAGGAGAACCAAGCAGCAACCCCTAACCTGTATCCTGGGTCCCCCCAACACACACACACACACACACACACGCACACACCACACACACTCAATCTCGCAGTTGCCAGAAGGGAAGGCAAATACAAGGATTACCCCTCCCTCCAGTTCTCCAGTTCCCTGGAATGAGTCTGAGGTCCACTCTATCTGAGGGGATTCTAGCAAGGCAGTGGGCATCCAAATGTACAGGATACTTAGGATCATACAGTGGCAGGGGTCACTTGGGGGCACTGTTGCCCAACCCAGGAGTTGGGACATTTTGTCATGAAGTCATGCTCTGTCTCATTTTCCCTTTGCCCGTTTTCCAATCTGGAGGCTGGATGGAGGCAGAGTGAATTCCGTTGAGAAGCCAAAGAAAGTTGTAGGCTGTCAGGGGGCTACAGCAGGAGCCAGCGAGCCAGCCACACACCAAAGAGCATCTTCACATCCCACGGGACACTCTTCCTGAACAGGATAGTAATTAAGCTGTAGAGAGACTGGTGTCCCCCACTCCTCAAGGGGTACCGGCTTCCCACCTAGGAAAGCTCAGAACAGTAACCTGTCCTTTGACGTGCCCATCAATCTCTGCCTTGATTTGTTCTTCAACCCATGATGAAATGGCAACATTTCAGACAGTCTGCCCCAGGAGTATGTAATCTGGGAGATGAGGATTGATGTTTTAACTCAAAAGCAGTCCAGATTGGGGGAACCCGGATTCAAGTTTAATAAGGTGAAGAGGACTCAAGGGCTTCAGGAAGCAAGGATGTGGATACTGTCCAAGATGAAGTAGGGACAGGACAGATGCTTAGGAACATGAGCTGGAACACCTAGCAAACATTACACAGGAACAGGAAAGACCAGGGACAGCTGGGTAAAAAAGAACACCTTCGGCTACATCTGCAATCTTTCGGCACTTCAGCCGCTCTCGTAACCGCGCTAGTAGCTTCAGCAACATCGGAAGGACCAACCAATTATCTCCGAGCTTCCCCTTCTCCGGGCAGAGTCAACCCCTGCAACAAGTGAGCCGGCACACGCCCACCGCCTGCTGCCCGCTCCCCTGGGGCGCTCGCCCAGCTCTAGCTTTCCGCAACCCGGCCCCAAAGGCCTAAAAATAGGCTCGGCGTGGCGGCCAGCGCCCCGGCGGCCCGGAGAGGAGCGGGGCCGGGCCGGGGCCGCCGCCGTCCAGGCCTCAAGGCCGGCCCTTCCCGGTGTTCCTGCTTGCGGGAGGCGGGGGCGGCCAACGAGCGACCCCGCGGCGCCCCAGGGCGCGGGACAGGCGCCCCCAGGAACCGGCTCCCCACCCCCACCCGGCCCCGCCGCAGCTGCTCCGCCCGCCCTTCACGGTGAGAGCAGGAGGAAGGGCACGGAGACGGAAGCAGGAACGGGGGCTTCGGCAGAGGGCCCAGGCGCCGCCAGGCTGCCACCCCCGCGACAGCGTCCCGGGCTCCGCGCCGCAGCTCCGGCGCCGGGGGGCGGCGGGGCAGCGGCTGACGCAGGAAGCGGCACGCCCGACTGCAGCCAGCCTGCAACTTTGCGGCGGTCCTCGTCCTGCCAGGAACTCCCCCGGGGCTGCGAGGCGGGGAGGCGGCTGGCGGCCGCAGCGCGGGGCGAGGAGCCGGAGTCCGGGGGGCGGGGGGCGGCGCGGCGCGTACCTGTCATGGTGCTGGCGAGGGGGGCGGGCGGCCGCCGCAGCCGCCGGTTGCTGGCGGGGAGAAGCCGGGTGCCGGGAGGGAGCGCAGCCAGCGAGGACGCGCTGCGGGAGCCGAGCGAGGGCCCGGAGCGCTCTTATAGCGGCCGTCACGTGGCCGCGCACGCTCCCGGCGCCTGCCGGCATCCTCGCCGCTGAGCGGCCGGCGGGGGCCGCCGACCCCCGTCCGCTCCCAGCCCCTCCACCCCCGGCGCTGGGCTCCCGGCCAGCTCCCGAGGGGCACCTGCCCGGGACCTCGCGCCTCCGCATCCCCGCCTCAAGCGGGGATTTGGAACGGAACTTTGGGGCAGACCGTGGCATCGGCAGGACAAACTCCCGAAGAAGCCAAGGGTTAGAGAACTCGAAAAAATAAAAATCCCAGGTCACTCGACTGACGATAATTCACTTGAACTGTTTGAAATAAACAAGGTTTAAATTTCACTCTTCTCCGAGAATTACAAATAGGTTTCTGGAAACAGTTTTTGGTATTCTCACAATGGTCATGTAGCTTTGACTGAAAAATGGAATGAATTCTTCACTGTATTGTTCAGATTCTTGGAGCCCTCTGCATCCATTAGATAAGGTTTTGTTTACTCTTTACAACATCCCCACGAAATAGGTGGTAGCCTTATTTTACAGATGAAGAAACTGAGTTACGGAAAAGATGAGTTACTTGTCTGTGGTCATTTCAAGGGGAGAAGGTGGGCAGTTTGGTTTACAGAACTGACCTTCCTACCGGTAAGGCTATGACATCCCAGGTAGCTGGTGCCCTAAAAAAAATAGCAAATGATGGTAACTCTGGTTGAGTAATATAGTTGTTTAGGTTAATCTGTTTCACAAATTATGAAAAGGTGAATTTGCCATTTTGCTAGGAAGTTGAGAAATCGCTTTCCTATTGTGATCACACCCTTCTCGTCTCCCCATCCCCTCCACCCAGCCCAAACATACCAGGAAAGGAATAGGTAGTACAATTCTCTGCCAACAACAGTTGCTCAGTAAATGCTGCATGGAGGCCAAATAGGAAACTGACAACATCAGTTCAAAAATGAAACAGATGCATAAGAATAAGTGTTTGATTGCAAAGGTGGTATTGATATTCTTAAACCCATTATCTCTGTTCCCTGAAGTGTAGGCCTGTACCACCTACATTAGAATTGCTTAGGGCACTTGTTAAAATGTTAGTTTTTTTAATTTTTTTTTTTTTAACAGACAGAGATCACAAGTAGGCAGAGAGGCAGAGAGAGAGGAGGAAGCAGGCTCCCTGCTGAGCGAGAGCCCGATGTGGGGCTCGATCCCAGGACCCTGGGACCATGACCTGAGCCGAAGGCAGAGGCCCAACCCACTGAGCCACCCAGGCGCCCCAAAATGTTAGTTTTTGGTCCTTAGTCCAAACCTCCTGAATCAGAATCTTAAGGGTGGAATCTAAGAATCAGCATCTTAATTATCATTCTTCAGAAATCTCTCTTGATCCTTTCCCAGTCTCCCATCATGACATGAGACCGCTGATTCACTTGGAAAGACCTCCTGGTTACTTAGCTTTATTAACACTTCCTTTGTAGGAAGTGGAAATGTGGGGCAAAGGTACAATGGAGGGGTGTTCATGTATTCAAACCCTGTGGGTTCAGAAGAGTTGATGCTCTTTAAGGAATATGAAGGCTGTGTGTGAATTGTACCCACGTGGGTGAGGGAAAACAGTGGTGCTCCAGGTCTAAATTGCTTCTTTCTATACTGATATAGAAAATTAGAAATAGTGAAGTGTACATCTTTCACTCTGGAACCCTCCTGCCCTTGATGATTCTTTACCACCTGCTGCTTGACAGCAGAGTGTCCAGGCTGGGCTTTCACAAAGCGTGATGCTGGATGCCAAAGGGCAAAGCCAGCAGAAGATCTGGGGACAACTAGAACAGGAAGGAAAATCTCCTTAAGAACAAGCTCCTTTCTGCTCCATCATCCAGGATGTTTAAGCAAGAGTGGTCATCACAGCCTTCTTTCCTGTGTTTTATGCACATTTACAGTAAGAGAACATTTATAGGTTTCACCACCTTAATCAAATAGGGACATTTTGAGATTGCTACAATGTCACAATTGAGATTACTAATAGTGACGCACCACCCAGTTTTCCTGAGGCTGTTTTACATTGAGTTTCAGTTAGGTATGAGAGCAAGGCGTCTCAAACTTAAATGGGCACACAGATTTTCTGGGGATCCTGTTAAAATGCAGATTCTGACTCAACAGTTTGGAGTGGCTCTCCCTGGTGATGTCCAGGTTGTGGACCAATTTTGCATAGCAAGGTGATTGAACGTTCTGGATTGAACATGCTAGAAGGATTCTGACGTAGAGGAAAGACAGACAATGTTGCAGTGGGGCAGATGTCTGAGAATTTAATTTATTAACTTTTTTTCCAGTGAAACCTGTGTAGCAGAATTTCTAAATCCTTAAAGAGAGATTTAAATAAGTTAAAAAAGAAAACCTACATGGGTACTACCAACAGTGTTATCATGACTATTAACCATTTAAACCCATGCTGAATGTGTATATTTAGCAAGGTTGGGCCAAAATTCATTTTTAGTTGGCTTTGGAATGCATTATGTAATTTTTTGGCAGGATACTTAACCTTCCTAATTATGTTTTGTTTAAGATAATGCTGAAATCAGTTTGCATTCCCTTGAGAACACACACTAATTGATGGTGGGAGCCACTGACCTAGAAATATACTCCAGAGGGCAACCTGCTGGTCTAAGACAAACAGTTCCCACGGACGGTCCATGAAATCAATATACCACATCTGCCCAGACACAGGAACTAACTAGTTAACTAACTACTTAAAATTTTGCCCTTAATTGGTAACACACAAAATCTGTACCTGGAATTGTTGCCAGTGATCACATCCCCGTCTAACTCCAACTGAAAGCTTATTCAAGAAATATTATCCTCAGAGGCCCAAAGTTGTTCATTCTTCACTTGAAAGCTAGAATCTCAAACTCCACAAGTTGCAAGGGCCTGTTGACTAGGGTATTTTTTTAATGCCTTAAAAAGAAAAAAAGACCCAACAACTTTATTAAGATATAATTCAGGGACACCTTGGTGGCTCAGTCAGTTAAACGCCTACATTCCGCGCAGGTCATGATCTCAGGGTCCTGGGATAAAGTCCTGCACTAAGTCCCTTGCTCAGTGAGGAACCTGCTTCTCCCTCTGCCTGCTGCTCCCCCTGACTTGTGCTTTCTTATTCTCTCAGTCTCTCTAACAAATAAGTAAGTAAAATCTTAAAAAAGAGATATAATTCACATACCACAGAATTCAGCCATTTAAAGTATCCAATTAGATGGTTTTGAGTGTATTCACAGGATTGTGCAAATATCATCACAATCTAACTTTAGAACATTTCATCACCCAAAAGAAAACTATACCCATAAGCAATCACTCCTCATTCTCGCTCTCCCTCAGCCCTCAGCAACTACTAATAATTCTGTCTCTATAGATTTGTCTAGAAAGATTTGCCTATATGTGGTCTTTTGTACTGGCTTCTTTCATTTACTACCTTAATGTTTTCATAGTTCTTTCATGTAAGGGCATGTATTGGTGTTTCATTCCTTTTTATTGGCAAATAATATTTCGTTATATGGATATATGATGTTTCAGTTACCATTCATGAATAAACATGTTGGTGAACATTTGGGTAGTTTCCACTTTTTAGATACAGCAAATAATGCTGCTAAGAACATTTATTTGTATCCAAGTTTTTGCTTGAGACTTACATATATTTTTAAAAATACACATTTGTCTCCTCCCGGATCTATACCAACTATAGAATTGCTGGGTCCTATGCTAAATGTACGTTTAACATTTTAAGATGGCCAAACTGCTTTCCAAAGTGTCTGCATCATTTTGCATTCTGATTAGTATGAGAATTTCTTAACCAATGTTGTTGTCTTTTATTATAGCTATCCTAATGGGTTTGGAGTAGCATTTTATTGGGGATTTGATTTGCATTTCCCTAATGGCTTGTGATGTTGAGCATTTTTTCATGTGCTTATTGTCCATTTGCATATCTTCTTTAGAGAAATGACTTTACCCATTTTTAAATTGAATGTATTTTTTGTTATTGAGTTATAAGGTTTCTTTATGTATTCTGGATACAAGCCCTTATCAGATATATATTGTATAATGTATGATTTTTATTTATTTTTTAAAAATTTTTAAAGATTTTATTTATTTGAGAGAGAGAGAGCATGAGCAGAGGGAAGGGCAGAGGGAGAGGAAGACTCCCCACTGAGCAGGGAGCCCAAGGTGGGGATCAATCCCAGGACCTTAGGATCATGACCTAAGCCTAAGGCAGACACTTAAACAACTGAGCCATGCAAGCACCCCTGAGTCATTCATATATATATATGAATGACTCAGGGGTGTATATATGTATATGTATATATATATATGTGTATATATGTATATGTATATATATATATGTGTATATATGTATATATATATAGTGTATATACATATGTAAATAATGTGTAATATATCCTCTTATTCTGTTTGTTGACTTTTTGCTTTCTTGATAGTAGTATTTTAGTATAAAAGTTTTAAATTTCTACACAGTCCAATTTATTTCTTTTTCTTTTTTGCTTGTGCTTTTAGTATTATGTCTAGGAAACCATTGTCTAACCTGCAGTCATGAAGATTTGCCCTTTTGTTTTCTTCTATGAGATTTATAGTTTTAGCTCTTAAATTTAGGTCTATAATCCATTTTGTGTTAATTTTTGTGCATCGTGTGCAGTGGAAGTCCAGGTTCTTTCTTGTGCATGTAGATATCTAATTGTCCCAGCACTGTTTATTGAAAAGTCCATTGTTTCTCTATTGAATGGTCTTGGCACCTTTGTTGAAAATCAATTGACCATCAGTGTGACAATTCTAGTTCTGGACTCATTCTATTCCATTGATCTATGTGTCTATCCTAATGTTAATTCTACATTGACTTGATTTCTGCAGCTTTGTAGTAAGTTTGGAATTGAGAAGAGTGAGTCCTTCATTTTTGTTCTTTTTTCAAGATTATTCTGGTTGTTCTGGATTCCGTGTATTTCCATATGAATTTTAGGTTCAGCTTTTTTAATTTCTCCAATAAGGGAAGACGGGATTTTTATAGAGATTGCACTTAATTTTTAGATAAATTTGAGGAGAACTGACAACTTAAAAACTTAAAACTTCTGATCCATGAACATGAGATTTCTTCTCATTTACTTAGATTTTTCCTTAATTTCTTTCAACAATGCCTACTAGTACATTGCCTTTCAAAACACATAACAAAATTCAAACAAACTAGGTCTGTTAACTGCATAAACCCCACAGTCATGACACCCGATTTTCTTTTTTATCCCGGTAATTTTCATCTTTAATTATTTTTTAAAAATTGCATTTAAATTCAATTTAATTAACATATATTGCATCTAAGTTTCAGAAGTAGAATTCAGTGATTTCATCGGTTGCATACAACTCCCAGTGCTCATCACATCACATGCCCTCCTTAATGCCCATCCCCCAGGTACCCCTTCCCCCCAACCCCCTCCCCTCCAGCAACCCTCAGTTTGTTCCCTATAGTTAAGAGTCTCTTGTCGTTTGCCTTCTTTTCTGTTTTCCTCTTATTTTATTTTTCCTTCCCTTCCTCTATGTTCATCTGTTTTGTTTCTTAAATTCCACATATGAGTGAAATCATATGGCATTAGTCTTTCTCTGACTGATTTATGTCACTTAGCCTAACACCCTCTAGTTCCACCCACATCATTGCAAGTGGCAAGATTTCATTTTTGATGGCTGCATAATATTCATATATATATATATATATATATATATACACATAACCCACATTTTCTTTATCCATTAATCTGTCAGTGGACATCTGGGCTCTTTCGATATTTTGGCAATTGTGGACATTGCTGCTATAAACATTGGGGCACATGTGCTCCTTTGAGTCATTATGTTTGTATCCTTTGGTTAAATACCTAGTGGTGCATCTGCTGGGTCAGAGGGTAGCTCTATTTTTAACCTTCTGAGGAAACTCCATACTGTTTTCTAGAGTGGCTGTGCCAATTTGCATTCCCACCAACAGACACCAGTCTGTGCAATAACCAGGGTTTGGTTATGCGTGCAGGTTGTGTACTATTCAAAAGCTGCAAAAGGAGATGTGTGCAGTCAAGAGTCAGTCCCCTCCCGCCTTTTCCCTACAGCCGCTGTGTTTCCCTACATAGAGCGGCATTATATTCTCGGCTCTCTCTGTGGATCTAAGGATGCCACAGAAAACTCACTTCGGCTTTTCCGATGTGCTATTGATGATGTTTGCTGTGTCACTCACACAAGTTATTCTTTCAGAGGATCCATGGGAAAATTTTCACCCTATTCTTAGAATCAGAAAGAATGTTGCGTCTCCTTAATACTTTGTTTTTTCTTTATTTCATAGGCATTTTGAAACTTATACATACTTTTTTGGTCCACTTAGAAGCTTATGGCAAATTTGCAGCTACTTCTTGTTATTTGGCCTCTGCACCCTGCATTTACTTGCATTACTTACTCTCATTATTACGCTTGCCTTATTCATGAAGTTGCATGAGATCCTTTGGAGGTAGGGGAGGCATGTGGAATTAATTAGTAAATAATTAAATGATCAGAGGTTTCTAGTGGGAGTAGAGCACAGAAAATGAAATTTCAGCTCAATTTGGGTGACTCTGGAGGTTTTGTGGTGGTTTCTCAGTAAAATGAAGATTCCATAAATTAGAGACGCAGGGTTATGGATCCAGACATGGGAATAACCTTCTGTAATTAGTCTAAGACAAAGTAATTGCTTGATCTTTCAATCTTACTTTTATTATTTATTCTACCAGTAACACAATAACAACATGATGGTGGTCAAAAAGCAGAAATAAAGTTGTCCAGGATCTTTAACCATATCTTTAACCATGAACTCTTCAGGGGGGAAAAAAAAAAAAATATATATATATATATATATATATATATATATACACACACACACACACACAGACGTATATATGTGTGTATATATATCTGCCTCTGCCTGCCACTCTGTCTGCCTGTGCTCACTCTCTCTGACAAATAAATAAAATCTTTAAAAAAATAAAATAAAAAATTTTAAAAAAGGATTACAATTCAATGAGCTTTGACAAATATATACTATCATATAACCATCAACACAATCACCTCCCAGATTTCCCTCTAGTGCCTTTGTGGTTAATCTCATCCCCCTACCCTGGTCCCTGGCCAACACAGTTCTGATTTCTGAGCAAATAGATTTGCCTTTTGTAGAATTTCATACAAATGCAATCATACAGTATACAGTCTTTGTGTCTGGCTTCTTTCAGCATAAGGCTTTTGAGGTTTATTATTTGCTGAGTATCAATGGTTCATTACTTTTTATTGCTGAGTAGAATTCTTTTGCATGCATATACCAACATGTATTTATTCATTCACCAGCAGATGGACATTTGAGTTGCTTTTACTTTGGGTTTTATGAATAAAGCTGCCATGAATATTCAACTGCTAGAAGCAGGATTTTTTTTTTCTTAATTTATTTACTTGACAGACAGAGATCACAAGTAGGCAGAGAGGCAGGCAGAGAGAAGAGGAAGCAGGCTCCCTGCTGAGCAGAGAGCCCGATGCGGGGCTTGATCCCAGGATCCTAGGATCATGACCTGAGCCAAAAGCAGAGGCTTTAACCCACTAAGCCACCCAGGCACCCCTACAAGGAGCAGGATTACTGGATTGTGTAATATTGTATATGTAAGTTTGTAAGAATGGCAGTTGACTTTCAAAGTTCATTGCAAAAACTGGATGAGATCATGAAGAATGGAAGTGATTATTTTTATATAAAATTGATTGTGTCCTGAGATGATGTGATGTCCATTCATAGTACACCGAGAGAGAAGGGGACATAACCCCCAACTTGTGTTACTGGAGAATGACCCTCCTTTAGCATGCCAATGCCATCTGCTTCTAACTGTCCAGCATGTGTATGCTTAGGGTCTCATTTGAGGAGGATTAGAAAAGATGACCCCAAGAGTCATTATGATTCAGAGTCTTAGTCATCTGTGGACTGCAGGCTTTTACCTGAAGAACATCACTGTCACCAAACCTCTAGAACACGATATATATTATAGAAAATACTCTCTTGTGGATTATATCATTTGATCTACAAAACAGCCTATCAGGTCATCTAGCCTATCAGGTCACCTACATATTTTTACAAGGCCATTGTGACTCAAGCAATAGTTTTATTCTTTTTTCTAAAAAGCATTCAACTTCCAGCTTAAACAACAACAACAAAACTAAAGGCTGCCCATCCCTGAGCCCTCTTACATTACTGACCTACAGCCAGTCCCTCATCACATCTCTGAGCTCGATCCCAGCCCCGAATCTCCAAAGGGAGTGTGAAGTTGAGGGATGTCTGTTGAACACAATGTTTGGAAACAAAAAAGGTTTTTGTTGTAGTTTTTTTTTCTTTTCCACTGGGTGAAAATGGCCTTCTTTGGTTCATGCAGAATTACTTTCCCTGTATTATAGATGATGTAACTGAAACTCAGAAAATTGCTCAAGGTCATTTGACTAGATGTCTGGAGTTTTTTGTTTTTTTGTTTTTGTGTGTGTGTGTGTGTGTGTGTGTGTGTGTCTGGAGCTTCTTGAACTGTGCTGCCTTCCTGGAATTTGAGTGGGAATCAGAGCTTTCTTCAGAATTTGAGACCTCAGAGACACTCATTGCCAGTTCTGGCAATCCACATCTGCTTCTCCTTTTGACACGGAGGACATGGAAGAGTGAATGAGGTATTGGATTTTTGAAGAAGAATCTCTAAGAAGAAAAAAAGGGGGCAGAAAGTAGGAGATAGATGAATGTTGGAAGCAGCCTGAGAGAGATTCTAGCCCACAGCAGGCAAAGAAGGAGTCAGAGTTCAAGTGAAAAAGAGCCAAGAAGTTTCCAAGGTCCCAAAAAAGCTGCTGTCAAAGGACATATGTCACTTCACTCTTAGTAATTCCTAAGCAGCTTCTAGAATAGATCCTATCGCTTACTCTCATTCTGGGGAGGGGTCATCGGAACAAAGGCTTAATGACTTCTCTGAGTGTCCTAAACTCCTAAAATATCTTTACCGTTCTGAAATTCCTTTTATAGAGGACAATATATTTCACCTATAATTAGAGAGAAAAAATAAATTCTGGTTAAGAAGAGACATTTATTTGAAGAGCTAATTTTATGAGGCACAGTAAGGAATAGGTACCACATACATAATCTCATTTAATCTTTTCGACAGCCCTGTGCAGGAGATATTATTACCTCCATTTTGCACACAAAATGATGAGACACAGAGGTTAGGAAACTGTTTACTTTTGATGTGTGAATATGCCTTTCATGAGCCAGTAAATAGATTCCGTGTCCGGAGCTATTTTTGTCATACATGAATACAGTTTGTGGGTACAGCTTTGCATGACATGATTACTGAAGATATTTGAAAACAAACTTCTTTTTTTTTTTTAAAAGATTTTATTTATTTATTTGACAGAGAGTAGACAGGGGCAGACAGAGGGAGAGGGGGAAGCAGGCTCCCCAATGAGCAGAGAGCCCAATGTGGGGCTCTATCCCAAGACCCTGAGATCATGACCTGAGCTGAAGGCAGAGGCTTTAACCCACTGAGCCACACAGGTGCCCTTGTTTTTAAAAAACTTCTTTTTAAAAAAAATAACCAGGGGTGCCTGGGTGGCTCAGTGGATTATAAGCCTCTATCTTCGGCTCAGGTCGTGATCTTAGGGACCTGGGATGAAGCCCTACATTGGGCTCTCTGCTCAGCGGGGAGCCTGCTTCCCTTCCTCTCTCTCTCTGCCTGCCTCTCTGCCTACTTGTGGTCTCTGTCAAATAAATAAAATCTTAAAAAAACAACAACCCAAACTTTATTAAGATAAGCAACATGCTTTCAGAAGATCCATTCATTGACATATGCCTATTTTGCCCACAGAGCAATTATAGTAACATATAATTCTTAGAACCATGAATACCTAGTGCTTTTGTGGTCATTTATACATTAAAGAGGGGTTTATGTAGAAACTGAAATTTACTCAGTCTTGTAATTAAAAATTTTAAGGGATATTTAAGGGCTTTTTCCAAATAAGTATTTAAAGTTTTTATTTTATTTTATTATTTAAAGATTTTGGTTATTTATTTGAGAGAGAGAGAGACACACAGAGAGAGAGTGACAAAGATAGCAAGAGAGAGCAGGAGAGGGGAGGAGAGGGAGAAACAGGCTCCCTGCTGAGCAAGGCGGGGTGGGAGGGGCACGGGGGGGTGGGGGCTGGATTCCTGGACCCTGGGATCATGACCTAAGCCAAGGCAGATACTTAACTTACTAAACGACCCAGGCGGCCCTTAAGCATTTTTTTTTTTTTAACATAAGGGGAGAACGAGAGACTTTTTATTATTCCAAACAAATCAATACAGCCCTCAAGCTTTAAAATACTTCCCACTTCTGTTTTGTGTTACATAGCTCTTAAACATATTGCTCCTGGCTGCTTCCAATTTTGCTTCTGATGAACTTTGAAGTTCTTTATTTTCATTTTGTTTTGTTTTGTTTTGGGGGGGGTCGGTGTTATAACTAGATAAATCTTTGGTTCCCAAAGTATTTCAGGTTTTTTTTTTTTTTTTTGGTCAGATGATTGAGATCATTTTTTATCTGGAGTTATTTTTTTATCTGGATTCCATTTTTTATCTGCATTTATACAACTTTAAAAATATACTAAAGCGGGGCACCTGGGTGGCTGAGTGAGTTAAAGCCTCTGCCTTCGGCTCAGATCCTGGGGTCCTGGGATTGAGCCCCACATAGGGCTGTCTCCTTGGCAGGGACCTGCTTCCCCTCTTCTCTCTCTACTAGTGATCTCTGTCAAGTAAATAAATAACATCTTTTTTTTTTTTTAAACTGATAATAACAGATACTACACTTGATCTTAGCCAAAAGGCCGAGAAGCGATCTTTTTTTTTTTTTTTTAATAAATGTACTAAAGTATCCACCACATTAAATTTCATTGGCAAGTATTTAGGAATGATTGTCCGCTAACCTCAATATTTCAGAAACATTTGCAATCAATAGCTCAAGGGCTGGTGGGTAAGCCAAACCTGTGCAGTGTGGACTGACTGACCTTGAGCTGAAAATTTCTCACTGTCAGTTTACATTAGGAAAACCCCTCCAGCAGCCCAGGATCTTCCTTGAATACTACAGAGCTGAAAGCTGTTGCCAGAATTTGATACTCCACCATTCTACGCCAGAGAGGGTGCTACAGCCCAAAATGTTTGGTCATGGTACATCATTGGGACGCACCCAGCTTCTGGCCTGGCCAAAAGCTTAAGAGCGGTAATAGCATCTAACCCTGCTGGGCCTATCAGAAATCAGCATGTGAGCTCTTTGGCAGGTTCTGCTTCTGTCAGCTGAGGGCAGCCCTTTCTGGAGGCAAGTGGGTTCTCCTAAAGGAAGGAGAGGTGGCGCTGCCCTGCCACCTCCTAGAATCAAATTCAAGAAAGTCTGTGAGTACCGTATGTGACTCTCATAAAGGCATATCTGTAGGAAAGGTACTGACTACCTGAGGGACAAGCAGAAGAATAGTTTGTATCAAACATATTGGCTACAGGAATTTGACAGATCTCCTCGACACATTGGTTCTTTTTTTTTTTTAAAGATTTTATTTATTTATTTATTTATTTGTTAGAGAGAGAGAGAGAGCGCACAAGCAGTGGGAGGGGCAGACACCCCACTGAGCAAGGAGATTGACCCAGGACTCAATCTTCAGACCCCGGGATCAGGACCTGAGCCCAAGGCAGACGTTTAACCGACTGAGCCACCCAGGAACCCCACGAATCAGTTCTGAAAGAAACAGCATTTGTCCAGAATAGGTGTCTGGATTTTTTTTTTTTTTTTGAGGTGAAAAGAAAAATTCCTTAAAGGTCCAGAAGCCCTGCAATTAGCAGTTCCAAAGAATATGCTCAGCTGGCGAGGACAGCTGGGCATTTCCAGTGTGCCCACAACAAAACACAATGTATTCCTGCCTGTGGAGCCTTAAAGACTGGAGGCTTACAAGTGAAGACCTTAAACAGTAGATAAATAATCAAGACTGATGGGCTGATGTTTAAGGTAAAGTTTAGGTAAGAGAAAAAATGGTGGAGGTTCATATCGGAATCCACATTCTTTTAAGATTTGATTTTTCTCTTTTGGAGATTTCTTAAGGTTTTCTTTATACTTTTACTGGTTTCAAGAAGACTGAAAATTGGGTTCAAATTTTTAGGGTTAGGATAAATAGGCCATTGTGTGATGGTCTCAGTTTAAAAAAAAAGATAAAAAGAGTTAACTGTTCAAGGCAGTATTTCAATACTATTTTTTTTTCAACTGAAAGGGATAGAATAGACCATTTTCATATATTTTAAATTATTTTATTTAATTTTTTGAATAAGTAAGTATTTAATGGTTCAAAAATAAGTATAAAAAGCTCTATGGTGAAAAGTCTTTCTGCAACTCCTGTCCTACTCTCCACAGGTAACAATTTCATGCATAAGAAAAATGAATATATGGGTAACTCCTTCCCCAATTTTATGTAAGGGGAACATCCCATACATCTTGTTATATGGTATTCCCCCCCCTTTTTTTTAAATTAGCAAACTTTATTTTTAGAGTGGTTTTAGGGTCATAGCAAAATTGAACAGAAAGTACAGAGTTCCCATATACCCCCTGTCCTCACACACCTACAGCCTCCCCCTACCAACATCCCACATCACAGTACCACATTTATTACCATCAGGGAACCTACAGTGACACATCGTTATCATCCGAAGGCCACCGTTTACATTAGGGTGTGGTGTTGGTGTGTTCTATATTCTATGGGTTTGGACATATGTGTAAGGACAAGTATCCAGCACGGCAATATTGTACAGAACAGTTTCAGTGCTCTGAAGTTCTTCCGTGTCTGCCAATTCATCCCTCCTTCCTCCGAACCTGAGCAAACACTGATCTTTCAGATTGGCTGCTTTCACTCAGTAATGTGCTTTTAAGTTTCCTTCATGTCATTTTATGGCTGGATAGCTCATGTTCTTTTAGTGCTGAATAAAATTCCATTGTGTACCACAGATTATTTGTCCATTCATCTCCTGAAGGACGTCTTGGCTGCTCCCAAGTTTTGGCAATGATGAAAAAAGCTGCTGTAAACATCCATAGGCCAGTTTTTGTGTGGACATAAGTTTTTGGTTCTGTTGGGTAAATGTCAAAGAGTGTAACTGCTGGGTCATATGGTAAGAATATGTTTAGTTTTGTAGAAATTGCCAAACTGTCTTCCAAAGTGTATGTACCATTTTGCATCTCTGCTACAAATGTCGTTGACATGCTCACAGCATTTGCTGGTGTCAGGGTTCTAAATTTTGGCCATTCTAAGAGATGTGTAATGGTATCTTCTTATTCTTTTAATTTGCATTTCCCTGGTCACTCATGAGGTGGAACATCTTTCCATATGATTATTTGCCATCTGTCTATCGTCTTTGGTGAGGGATCTGTTAAGGCCTTTGTCCTTTTTATTAATTGGATTGTTTGTTTTCCTATTGTTTACTTTCAGGAGTTCTTTGTATGTCGGGGACCGCCTCCGGCCGGGAAAGTCCCCGCCATTACAAGATGGCGCTTGGCTCACTGCCAGCAAAATATGCTGCAAGTAAACACCAAACTTTCTGGTGAAGCCCACCTGAAGGAGGACATAGTCATTGGCTGTTTCAAATTTAATCAGTATAATAACAGGACTCTCATTGGCTCTCCCCATTGTTTGGCCCCTTATTGGTCACCCTGACACATATAAGCTAAGAAAGTTGTCGAAATAAAGAGAAGAAGCATTAACACCATGCCAGGCTGGTTGTCGTTCTTGCGGGCCAAGGGCGACAAATGGTGCCGAGACCCGGGAATAGTTAACGAGTAAGTAAACCTTGCAAGGAGAAAAACCGCAGGTAAGCGGTGAAGGAACCACAATTAAAGTGGTGGCAATCTTGTACAAGACCGCAATAAGAAGCGGGCGGCCATAGAGCCGGGATTTTCTTCCGCGGTAAAGCGGGGAGTAAAGGTCGACTGAAGTATATGCGTGTAAAAAGTCAATGTGTTGGTTAGTGTCTTTAACGTCTGCGTCTGTTGTCTTTGTGTTCATAATGGGATTTGAAGTATCTAAAGAGTGGTCTTCTTGTGCCTCAGAGGGGGGTAGTTCTAGTGAAGAGGAAGAAGAAATGTCAGGGGAAAAGTTAGACCGTATAATGTACTCCAAGTTTGAACAGTTGAAACTGTCGACTCCAGCAACGCCTAGTGCCCCTCCGCCGTATAATCCTATGGCGTGCCAAGGAGCTTGTAGCTGCTGCACCACATGCGGTAGTGGCAGGGCTTCGAGCTGGAGAGATCATGACCTGACCTCTGCCTTTCCGGTTTTAGAGGACCAAAACAACCAGCGGTATCATCAGCCTCTTGATTTTAAACTAGTTAAGCAATTAAAGGAAGCTGCCCACACGTTGGTAAAAGAGCAACTTGCCTCTGGGCATATTCGGCCCTCCACATCACCATGGAATACGCCTATTTTTGTGATTAAAAAGAAGTCCGGGAAGTGGCGATTGTTACATGACTTACGAGCTGTTAGTGAAAGGATGGTGGCCATGGGAGCAGTACAGCTGGGGCTGCCTTTAGTCTCAGCCCTGCCCTCTGGTTGGCCCTCTGTGGTAATCAATGTTAAAGATTGTTTCTTTTCCATCCCATTGCACCCCGAGGACACCCAATGTTTTGCTTTCACAGTACCTACCATTAATCATTCTAGTCCGGATCAACGCTATGAATGGGTGGTATTGCCTCAGGGCATGGCCAACAGCCCTACAATGTGCCAATTATATGTAGATCAAGCCCTGAAGGAGGTGAGAACACAATTTCCCCCACTCATTGTGTATCATTATATGGATGATATTTTGCTGTGCCATAAAGAAGAACAGTATATTGAGAAGGCCCTTTCCTTTCTTTTCAAACATTTTGAGAGATTCGGATTACACATAGCACCAGAAAAGGTCCAAATGACGCCCATTAAAGAGTATTTGGGAACTAGGTTAGAGAATACTAAAGTCAGACCTTTAAAGATAACCCTGCGGACAGATCACCTAAACACATTAAATGATTTTCAAAAATTGTTAGGAGATATCAATTGGATCAGGCCCTATCTAAAACTCACTGATCAGGAATTGTCACCCTTATTTGAGACACTTAAAGGAGACCCTAACCTCACCTCTCCTCGTCAGTTGACTGAGGGGGCAAAAGCAGCCATCAGTCTGATCCAGAAAAGGCTAGAAGCTGCTCAGATAGACAGAATTGACTATTCCAAACCTTTGCTATTTTGTGTCCTCGCCGAAAAACGAGCTCCCACTGCAGTTTTTTGGCAATCTGGCCCCATATCATGGGTTAGTTTGGCCCACTCTCCAAGGAAGGTCTTGCCTTGGTACCCAAGCGCCGTTGCGCAAATTATACTTAAAGGGATTAAACTTAGTATAGCAGTGTTTGGTAAACAACCAGATACTATAATAACACCATATACGCAGGAACAAATAAAGTGCCTAGCAGCCTGTGATGATGACTGGGCCATTTTGATAACTATAACGTGCGCTCAATTTGATAACCACTACCCATCACATCCATGGCTACAGTTCAGTTTATCCAACCCAATCATATACCCTAGGATCACTCACCATAAACCCCTCAGTAATGAAAGGCTTATATTCACTGATGGATCTAAGCAAGGAGTAGGAGCTATAGTTACCAAAGAAGAAAGTTGGACCTTCCTATTTCAAAGCTCCTCTCCCCAAGAAACCGAGCTGCTCACAGTGATAAAAGCATTTCAAATGTTTCATCAAGAACCCTTCAACCTTTTATCAGATAGTAGATATATGGTGCAAGCTGTCTCTATCATTGAAAATGTGGGTTCTATTAATGCCAGGTTTACTATCTCTAAGGCATTACAAGAAATCCAAACATTAGTTTGGGACAGGAAGGTTCCATTTTATGTTGGCCACATAAGAGCTCATACAACCTTACCAGGCCCCCTGACACAAGGTAATCGGTTAGCAGACTCCTTAACCAGAGGAGAATTTGTCTTTGCCATTGAGGACCCGGTGCAACAGGCGAGACATTATCATAAGCTGTTCCATGTGAATGCTTTAACTCTTCGCCTCAAATTTAACATAACAAAAGCACATGCACGGGACATAGTAGTCTCCTGCAGAAACTGCGTGACTTTACTACCTGCGCCGTCTTTGGGGGTTAATCCTAAGGGTCTGTTACCTAATCATATATGGCAAATGGATGTCACACATGTTTCAGAATTTGGAAAGTTAAGATATGTTCATGTCTCTGTAGATACCTGCTCTGGAATAATTTTCGCCTCAGTGCATACGGGGGGGGGAAAATCCAAAGATGTTATCGCCCATTGCCTACAGGCTTTCGCGGCATGGGGAAAGCCACGCCAGTTAAAGACAGATAATGGTCCAGCCTACACCTCACAACCCTTCAAAGCCTTCCTACAACAACTTGACATTCACCTGATACATGGAATACCCTATAACCCACAAGGACAGAGTGTTGCGGAGCGCGCGCATCTTACAATAAAAAATGCGCTTTATAAACAAAAAGGGGGAATAGGGGACACCTTCAGGTCCCCTAAAGATAAGCTCAACACCATTCTCTTTATTTTGAATTTTTTAACATTGGACAAAACAGGTAAATCAGCTACAGACAGACATGCAAGTGCTGCTGCTGCTCCCCCTAAGCCTTTAGTACTTTGGAAGGACATCCTCACAGGAAAGTGGAATGGACCAGATCCAGTGTTAGTATGGAGTAGGGGGTCTGTATGTGTTTTTCCACAGGAAAAAGAGGCTCCAATTTGGATCCCAGAGCGGCTGGTGCGTGCAGCCTTGCCTCCGAACACCAGTCATGATGCTGAAGATGCTGATGATAACGCTGGGGATGCTACACCTCCTGTGGCAGACTCAAGCCAGAGAGCTGTGAGCAGTGGTTAAAGCATGCCTGTATCCTTTACCAGTGACTAATTCTTTTCTCATATTCCCTCCTCTCCCTTTGATGCATGGCAGGTCTGTAACTTGCTAGGAGCATGTACTGATATCTCAGCAGTGTCCATGTTAAATGGTGGCAAATTCCTCAACTGTTCTTATAAACAAAATGACTCTAGTACCTTTGAGACAACAGTTAATGTGTCTTGTCCCAATAATATTACTTATCAGCCCACTCCCATATGCGTCTCGCCACCGTTCCTTTTCCTCGTAACAAATGCTAGCAAGCACGTTGAATTGCACTAAGAATTGCTATCTTTCCCAGTGCTGGAATGTCACGACCTTCAAGCTGGCTGTGATTATGCGTATCCCTACTCCTATCCCAGTTTTCATTCCAGAGGACAAGTTACCGGTGGTGCTATCCAGAAAGAAGAGAGACTTTGGTATCACAGCCGCCATTGTGACAGCATTGGCTATATCTACAGCAGCTGCCACGGCAGCAACAGTCTCGCTTGCTGCAACTAGACCCACTGCGGAAGCTGTGAACACCCTTGCAGAAGGAACGGCAGCAGCCCTTCAAACACAGACTCAGATCAATGCACATCTGCAAGCAGGAATCCTAAATAGTCAACCAGAGAGTGGATTTGGTTCAAGAACAAGTGGACATATTGGGGGCCCTATTGGGACTGGGATGTGTAGCACCCTTCCCGGCAATTTGTGTAACTCCCATAGCCTATGCTAATATGAGTAACTTACAGAATGTCTCCCAACAGCTCTCCCAGTATTTGCAGGGTGCTTGGTCTGACGATTTTCAAAATTTCACACGAGTACGTGTGTGCAACCAACTTCCCTCCCAGAGCTATTTCAAACATTCAGCAATATGTTCCAGTTTACCAAACAATGGGCTGGCACAATTGGTCTTCTTGTCCTCCTTCTTATTGGCATTCTGCTTCTATTCAGAAAAGTTCGCCAATGGAGAACACAGCAGCGAGAGCAGAGCCGAGCTATAGTACAAGCCCTTATGTCAATAGAGGCTGGAACATCTCCCCAGATATGGCTAAGCATGCTAGATCAGTAGTCAAAGACGGGTAAGATCAGTAGAGAAGCATACCAACCTAAGACAGGAGAGAGATCATTGATATCTTGTGTCTGATGACGGGTAAGGATGTTTTCTGCTACTGACAACCTAAGACAGGCACGATCTCCGCCATAAAACAAAAAAGGGGGAGATGTCGGGGACCGCCTCCGGCCGGGAAAGTCCCCGCCATTACAAGATGGCGCTTGGCTCACTGCCAGCAAAATATGCTGCAAGTAAACACCGAACTTTCTGGTGAAGCCCACCTGAAGGAGGACATAGTCATTGGCTGTTTCAAATTTAATCAGTATAATAACAGGACTCTCATTGGCTCTCCCCATTGTTTGGCCCCTTATTGGTCACCCTGACACATATAAGCTAAGAAAGTTGTCGAAATAAAGAGAAGAAGCATTAACACCATGCCAGGCTGGTTGTCGTTCTTGCGGGCCGAGGGCGACATTTGTATACTTTGGATAACAGTCCTTTATCAAACATGCTTGCCCAAGTACTTTCTTCCAGTCTGTGGCTTATCTTTTCATTCTCTTAACAGTGTCTTTCACAGATCAGAAATTTTTAATTTTAATGAAATCCAGCTTATCAATTCTTTCCTTCACAAACTGTGCTTTGGTGTTCCATTTAAAAAGCTGTTACCAAACCGAGGTCATCCGTATTTTCTCCTGTGTTACCTTCTAGGAGTTTCATGGTTTGGTGTTTTACATTTAGATCCATGATCCATTTGGAGTAAATGTTTGAGAAAAATGTGAAGTCTGGGTCTAGAATAATTATTTTGCATGTGAATGTGCAGTTGATCTGGCACTTGTAGCAAAGATGAATTTTTTCTATTGTAGGGCCTTTATCCCTTTGTCAAAGATAAATTGATTATATTTATGTGGGTCTATTTCTGGATTTTCTATCCCACGATGTATTAATCTATTCTTTTGAAATACCACACTGTCTTGATTATTATAACTTAATAGTAAGTCTTGAAGTCGGGTAGTATCACTTCTTCAACTTTGTTCTTCTTTAATCTTGAGTTTCTTATCTGGATCTTTTGCCTTTCGATATAAATTTTATAACCAGTTTGCCAACATCCACAAAATAACTTTCTGGGATTTTGACTGGGATCGTGTTGAATCTATAGATCGGGTTGGGAAAAATTGACATCTTGACAATACTGATTCTTTTTAGCCGTGAACATGGAATATCTCTCCATTTATTTAGTTCCCCTCTGGGGCGCCTGGGTGGCTCAGTGGGTTAAGCCGCTGCCTTCGGCTCAGGTCATGATCTCAGGGTCCTAGGATCGAGTCCCGCATCGGGCTCTCTGCTCAGCAGGGAGCCTGCTTCCCTCTCTCTCTGCCTGCCTCTCCATCTACTTGTGATTTCTCTCTGTCAAATAAATACATAAAAAAAAACTTATTTAGTTCTCCTCTGATAATCTTTCACCAGAATTTTGTAGTTAGCCTCATGTAAATCTTGCACATCTTTTCTAGATTTATTTCATTTTGGGGGTTACAGAAGTAAATAGCGATGTGTTTTAAGCAAATTCCGCTTGTTAATTGATGGTATATAGGAATGTGATCAACTTTTGTATATTAACCTTGTACCCTGCAGCTTTGTTATAATTGCTTATTAGTTCCAATTGTTTCAGATTTTCTATTTAGATCATCATATCATCATCTATGAACAAAGATAGTTTTATTTCTTTTTCCCAATCTGTATACCTCTTATTTCTTTTTTTTTTTTTAAAGATTTTATTTATTTATTTGACAGAGAGAGATCACAAGTAGGCAGAGAGGCAGGCAGAAAGAGAGAGAGAGGAGGAAGCAGGCTCCCCACTGAGCAGAGAGCCCGATGCGGGACTCGATCCCAGGACCCTGAGATCATGACCTGAGCCGAAGGCAGCGGCTAAACCCACTGAGCCACCCAGGTGCCCCACCTCTTATTTCCTTTTATTATCTTATTGCATTAGCTAGGATTTCCAGTGCAATGTTGAAAAGCAGTGGTAAGAGGGGACATCTTTGTCTTCCTGATTTTAGTGGGAAAGCTTCAAGTTTCTCACCAATAAGTATAATGTTAGGTGGTGGTTGTTGTAGGTAGTGGTTCATTATCAAGTTGAGGAAGTTCATTATTCCTAGTTTCCTGAGGGTACCTTGCTTTTTTTTTTTTTAAATAATAAAGTCTGGAGAACTTTCTCTTTTGAACATTAAGAGCTGCCTTATTACCATTATTATTACCTATAGCTGCATAGTACTCCATTGCATGGATATGCTATTTAACTGGCTCTTTGTTGATGTGAATCAGGTTATTTCCACATCTTTTGTTAGCACTAATAATGCTGCAGTGGCTACCTTTATAAGTAGACCATTTTGCATGTTTAAAAATTCCTAAAAGTTGAAACAGTGAGTAAAAGCATGTATACACATCTATGGCTTTAATTACTAAGTTTTACTCTATATAGATTGTACAAATTTATACTCATATCAGGAATATAGAAATATGTGAAAAGTTGTGTTTCAGTGTGGTTTTGGTATGTGTTTCTCTTGCTATAAGTTAAGTTGAGCATATCTTCTCTTTTTATTTTTATTTATTTATTTAAAAGATTTTATTTATTTATTTGACAGACAGATCACAAGTAGGCAGAGAGGCAGGCAGAGAGAGAGGAAAGGAAGCAGGCTCCTCATTGAGCAGAGAGCCCGACGAGGGGCTCGATCCCAGGACCCTGGGATCATGACCTGGGCCGAAGGCAGATGCTTAACCATCTGAGCCACCCAGGCACCCTGCAATTGTCCGTTTTTAAATTTATAATCATTTCTTTTTCTTTCTATATCCTTTGCCTTTTTTTTTAATTGGACTATTGGTCTTTTTCTTAGTGAAGTGTAGTATCTCCTAACGTATTATGGAGATTATCCATTTGTCTCGTGTGAATTACAACTGTGTGTACATATATAAACTATTTTAACACAGAGTAGATTATCTGCTCCAGAGGTGTTCAAACATACGGTCACTTGGTAGGATTATATAGCAGGTATTCTTGGATTAGATCTCTGGGCCATGTGGTTTAAAAAAAAAAAAAAAGATTTATCTATTTATTTTAGAAAGAGAGAGGGAGCACACACATGAGCAAGCATAAGCAGGGGAAGAAAGAATCCTCAAGCAGACTCCCTGCTAAGCCTAGAGCCCAATGTGGGGCTCCATCCCAGGACCCTGGAATCATGACCTGAGTGGAAATCCAGAGTCAAACACCTAATCAACTGAGCCACCTACCATCCTAGGACCATGTGATTTTTAAAGTACATTGCCATTCTCAGCTTTTATGATCCACTGGTCACATACTGCCTTATTTAGACTAGAAAACCTAGGTTTGGTTAACTATTCATTAAGCGCTTTGCTTTCACATGGTCTACTCAGCATCTTCCTCTAGAAGTCAAGGCCTGAACGCTCAGCAATCACACAATTGTCAACTCTCCAGTGACCTGGATCTTTGCACACTTTCTTTAGGAAGAAGGAAGCAGCTGTAGCCCATCACCTTTGAGTACTTTGGCCAGCAGCCTGGCATCTTGGGAATTTATCCAGCATGCATTTCAGACGTATTCAGATACTTTTTAGAAGAAAGCAAAGTTACTAAAGGAAACCAAGAACATTAAAGGTTTATACATCTTGTGTAATTTTACTGTAAGAAATAAAGCCAGGTTCTGCTCAGCACTTAATATAAGATGAACTGAAAACTGCAAAGAAACATGTTTAAAGATAATTAATAAATTTGTAGGATATTTTTGTCAAATCACTCACAGCACACGTTTTATAGGCAGCTTGAAAACATTTTGCATACTGGAAAGATGAAAGCATTTGGTATTTGTTTCCTGGAGGTGGAGGGACTAGAAGAGTCCTAGGTCTTTAGAGTCCCCAGAAAATGATTCTGCATATATTGCACATAGTTATCAACTGCTCGAAATCAGCAAGGCCTCATTTGGGTCTTTGGACATGTCAAGAAACAGCATGGGGCTGATTGAAGTGAATGGTAATGAGAGGTCAGCAATTGCTGAGGGTTTTTTTTCAAGTGTTATTTTTTTACTTTTCAAGTTTAACAGCAAGACCTCACTAACTTAGAGTACTTAAAGGCAGACATTTTTCTAAAAGGGGTGAAGTTAGTTTAGGTCAGTTCAGAACTTGATTTTTTTTTTCCTGTTTTTGAAAAGTTTTCCTTTTCTCAACTCTTTCCTAATCAGCTTCTAATCCCAATAACTGCTCCTCACTTTTCGCCCTTCACATTTTATTCTTCCCTATCTCTGGCAGGTCTAAGCAAAGGAATATGTTCTTTACTTTCTTTTTGCTATCTTTTCCTTGAAGGTACATCCTTGTGTTTATGCACGACCTGACATTGTTGAAGAAGGATGAGATCCGGATCTAAAAATGCTTCTAAAATGTAGCAAAGTGCCCAGTTGTGACCACAATTCTCGACTGAGAGGTGGTATTAGGAGAGGCCAAGAATGAGCCTGGTTTTTCTGGGCATTTGTCAAGGCTGCTCTGAAGGCTGATCAGGTCATAGATAGAAGCTGATGCTCTAGGAAACTGAACAAGCCAGGCTCTGCTAGGAGTCATGCAGGTCAAGTAGTGGCTAGACCCACTACATTTGGCCAACCAGGAAGAAGACCCCAAGACATCGCACCTGTTAGGCACCAGGTAGAAACCGTCAGCCTTTGTCGGTGAAAAAAAGAGGAGGATGGATGAGAGGGATGGGGAGGGATAGTGTGAGAGGGACAGAGAGAGAGAGATTAAAAGGCAGAAGCATTCCTTTTCTCACCGAAGTTATAAGACCTACAGGTTGAATTCACAATAATAACAGGGAGGAGAAAGTTCAAATGGATATGTCCCATGCATGGCATTAAAAATGGAGCTTGAGCATATGCAAACAGCATGTCGACGGCAGATCTGAGGTGATGGCGAAGCACAGGCTCTGGGGTGAGAAATAAGCTTGTGTTGAGAAACCATCTGGGAAAACTCGTAGACTAATTTGAATCGAACCAAGCTGAGACCTTAAGCATTTCTTTCCAATGAGATCCAAGCCAGACAATGACATGAGCTGATGTTCAGTTGTGGAGATGCCCATGTGTCCTCGCCTAACAGCTGTCACGCTAAGTCCACACTGCTCCGGAAAGCTAGATAATTAACTGCCGTTTGCTTTGAAGTCCATGGAAAGCTGCTTCCTACTGTGGTACATTTACAAGTCCTACAACTGCCATGTCAAATGTTCAGTGCCTCAACTGCATCAGTCCTACTAACTCCTTTAGATGTTCAGGCTTCTCAAAGGTATTCAAATCCCCGAAGCGGCTACGGGAGGTCTTTCAAGGCAGGTGTTTGAAAAAAATATGATTTACTTTTAAATCATTAGATTATTAAATAAGTTTGCCAAAAACATGACTCTGAGTCATGGATGCTTGTAGTTTTTCTTTTTTTATTAACTGAGGGAGAGCTGTTTTCAAAGGGGTCAGATTTGGAGGAATGGATGGAGAATTGTTAAATCTACAGAACTGTCCAGATAGGAGCTTCACACTAAGAAACATGAAGATGAATATGTTAATGATTTTTTTGAAAAGCTTAATAAGGGAACCAATTTCACTTCTCTCTACTTTAGAAGTTTCAATATAGGCCTTGGCAGTGTGGGCGGGGGGAGTAACACATATAAAAATATCCAGACTTGGGGCCACCTGAGCAGCTCAGTCAGTTAAGCAGCTGCTTTTGGCTCAGGTCATGATCCCAGGGTTACAGGATCGAGTCCCGCATAGGGCTCCCTGCTCAGCAGAGAGCCTGCTTCTTTCTCCCTCTCATTCTGCCTGCTGCTCTGCCTACTTGTGCTCTCTATCTCTCTGTCAAATAAATAAAAAAAATCTAAAAAAAAAAAAATCCATGTTAAAAACAAATATCCCGATTTGGGTTCAGAACAAACTGTAAGTTTAAACTAGCATATTTGTGTCGAAGGCAATGGAAAAAAGCACAACCGACTGAACAATTTGAGTTCCCTGTGTCCCATGTTTATCTTTGTGTCAATGGGACAGTGGATCTCTATAAAGGACCTTGATTTCCAGATCCTCATCATTCAAGCCAAAGTGAATATAGTTTTATTTTGAGCCCGCTGTAAATGGAAAATCATTAACATGATATTTTTAAAGATAATGTTTCATTGCATAAATTTGCAATGGATTACTAAGCCTCTTGGTGAAATTACTTTAGTTAATTCGCCATACATTGTAGTGAGAAAAATGCCAGTGTTTTCATGCTGAGATTATTTGGTAGGGTTAACAAAGGGTAATTGCCAGTTTGAGTTTATCTTTGTACTAAAAATCAAATGTGGACTGCATTGAGACAGAAATTCAGGACTTAACCTGTCCTATGGAAACCATCTGCACTTAGCAAAGCTTCATGGTTATTTTTCTTTTAAATTTATGTTGTTTTGCCTTTAGGGAGTTGATGGAAAGGCATTGTGAGTGTTTTTGTGGATAAAGTTAAAATTGTTTCATTAAATGTTAATGGACTTAATAGTCCAGTTAAAAAGAGTCCATATATTAGCCTGTATTCAGCACTTAATGCTGACATGGCTTATGTTCAAGAATTGCATTTGGGCCCACGGAGTTGAACATCACATGTGAGCATAGGTTAGTAACGGGTTTTGTTCTTTTGCTATAAAGAAATCACCATTCTGTTTATAAATGACTCTGGTTTTTAACAAAACAGCTATTTCAGGTTAAACCAATTGGTTTATTTTGGCCCAAAGAAAGATTTGGACATCCATTTAACATCAGGAGCACAGCATGGCTCACTGGATTCTACAATTGACTAGAACCGAATTATATAAAATTCCATAATATGTCTCAAACTTTCTTTGGCACCTTCACTATAAAGTGAGCTAGCAATACTATTCAGAGAAATTACTGATTTTCCAGTATTTTGCAAACGTGCAAGAGATTTTTGTTGATTAGGTTTTTTTTTTAAAGATTTTATTTATTTATTCGACAGAGAGAGATCACAAGTAGGCAGAGAGGCAGGCAGAGAGAGAGGAGGAAGCAGGCTCCCTGCCGAGCAGAGAGCCCGTCGCGGGACTCGATCCCAGGACCCTGAGATCATGACCCGAGCCGAAGGCAGCGGCTCAACTCACTGAGCCACCCAGGCGCCCTGATTAGTTTTTTTTTAAACTATCAGACTATAGTAAAGCTGTATTTTGAGGAACTCACTTTTTAAAAAATTTTATTTGTTCAGTGTTCCAAGATTCATTGTTTATGTACCCACCCAGTGCTCCATGCAGTGCATGCCCTCCTCAATACCCACCACCAGGCTCAGCTAACCCCCTCGCCCCTCCCCTCCAAAACCCTTAGCTTGTTTCTCAAGAGTCCACAGTTTCACATGGTTCGTCTCCCCTTCTGATTTCCTCCAATTCTCTTTTCCTTTTCTTCTCCTAATGCCCTTTATGTTATTCCTTATGCTCCACAACTACGTGAAGCCGTATGATAATTGACTCTCTGCTTGACTTATTTCACTCAGCATAATCTCCTCCAGTCCCATCCATGTTGATACAAAAGTTTGGTATTCATCCTTTCTGATGAAGGCATAATATTCCTTTGTATACATGGATCATATCTTCTTCTTCTTCTTCTTCTT
Source organism: Neogale vison (assembly GCF_020171115.1). Classification (NCBI taxonomy): domain Eukaryota; kingdom Metazoa; phylum Chordata; class Mammalia; order Carnivora; family Mustelidae; genus Neogale; species Neogale vison. The sequence continues at coordinate 74,995,144 of NC_058096.1, read as the reverse complement.
CTTCTTTTTTTAAGATTTAATTTATTTGACAGAGAGAGCGAGAGCACAACTAAGCAGAGCAGCAGGCAGAGAGGGAGGAGGAAGGCTTTCTGCTGAGCAGAGAGCCTGATGTAGGGCTTGATTCCAGGATCCTGAGATCATGACCTGAGCCGAAAGCAGAGGTTTAACCCACTCAGCCACCCAGGTGCCCCTGGACTATATCTTCTTTACCATTCGTCTGTTGAAGGGCATCTTGGCTCTTTCCACAGTTTGGCGATTGTGGCCATTGCTGCTATGAACACTGTGGTACATATGGCCCTTCTTTTCACTACATCTGTATCTTTGGGGTAAATACCCAGTAGTGCAATTGTAGGGTCATAGAGTAGCTCTATTTTTAATTTCTTAAGGAATCTCCACACTTTTTCCAAAGCGGCTGCACCAACTTGCATTCCCACCAAGAGTGTGAGAGGGTTCCCCTTTCTCCATATCCTCTCCAACACTTGTTGTTTTACTCTCTTGTTGATTTTGACCTAGTGACTGGTGTAAGGTAGTATCTCAATGTGATTTTAATTTGAATCTCCCTGATGGCTAATGATGATTGCCACTACTTAACAGCCCACGGGAGAAGAATGAGGCACAAACAAGTCAGCTGTAAAAGAGAGGGAGCAGGGGACAGCAGGTGGAAGGACCGTCTCCCCGAACAACTCCTCAGTCCTGTATTTATTAGATACAAGATAACAACCAACAAAGGAGAAGAACGCTATACATGAGTCAAAGGTCTGGTAAGTAAATAAGAAGGAATGTGTGTCATACCTTGATCACAAGTCTTAGAGGTAAACAAGAAGAGTAAGCTGTGTCTGGTCAAGCAGCATGGAATTTGTTCAGCAAGCGTATTTAAATAGATTACCTTAACAGCAGGCTTTCTCTGAGGCAGGGGAGACAAGGAAAAGGGGAAGCTGGCAGTGTTCCATCCTGAGCTGCCGGGTGTTCCCAGCTGCTGGGCTTCAATGACATAGATCATCCTCTCCCACAGAGGCCTGCTGCTAGTATAGGTTTCTCTCAAGGTCACCTTTAAGCATGACCAGTACAACTTCTCATTAGTTAAAGTTGTATTTTTTTTTTAAGATTTTATTTATCTATCTGACAGAGAGATCACAAGTAAGCAGAGACGCAGGCAGAGAGAGGAAGGGAAGCAGGCTCCCCACCGAGCAGAGAGCCCCATGCAGGACTCGATCCCAGGACCCTGAGATCCCAACCCGAGTCAAAGGCAGCAGCCTAACCCACTGAGCCACCCAGGTGCCCTTAAAGTTGTATTTTAAGCAGCATATTATTCTGAGGGACAGTTACCGATGATGAACATTTTTTCATGTGTCTGATAGCCATTTGTATGTCTTCTTTGAAGAAGTGTCTGTTCCTGTCTTCTGCCCATTTTTTGACGTGATAATCTGGAAAAACACATTTGTTTTTGGCTGGTGTTAAGAGATTCGAAGTTGTGCCATTTCTTCGGATTAGATGAGAATAAATATTTTTTGTAGTTTGAGCAGTTAAAGGTAATTATGTAGAGAGAGAGAGACAGGCTCAGATCAGCTCCCATTTCTACATGACCTTCCTGACTCTCGTCTTCAGGAAATCACCAAATCATGTGGCTTTGGATACATTGTTGTTAGTTCTTTTGAAATCAAACAACACTCATGTTAATGTATCTATAAACATTTGGAAATAGAAATACTTCATTCCACATGTGGTTATGAACCATATGGACTACATGTAGGCTGAGAATATGATAATACATGAAGGTCTCTATTTCTTCCTCCTGCTTTGTAAAATGGTGAGGAATTCAATGGGATCACAAGCAACATGAAATGAAAGCTTAAAGAACTTTCATTCATTCATTTAGCAAGGAGTTTTTCCTTTTCCACCAAAAGTATTTAAAATCTGCACAAAAGTCTATAGCCGTCTTTAGCTGCAACACATCTAGTGTTAGAGGTATGGATTCCTACAAAAGCACTCAGAGTAAGCAAGGCATGCAAAATGATGACCGAGGTGGCAAGACTAGACATAAAGAGCCTGAGACCATCCAATGTGACCTTGAGGAAACAACTGTCTGTTTAGTGTCCTCAGCAAATGAAGGACAGGCTGGTAACTTGGGAGCCTCCTTCTCACTCCACGACTCAATGAATGACAACAGAAATCACTGTCCATAGTTATCCCAGAACAACAGGGGAGGCTGGTGCTCTGGGTCCTCCCAGCGGAAATCAAAACAACACTTTTTCTAAAATTCTTTTCTAAAATTCTACTTTTCTAAAATTCTACTAAAATTCAACTTTTCTAAAATTCTCTCTTGCTTTTAGCTGCTTTGAATGTATAACATTTATCACTGTATAATATTTGAGTGCTTTGAAAGTTGCTAGGCAACTTTGAATGAACGCAAGGCCTATTTATTTATTAAAAGACTATATCTCTTCAGAACGTCAAACACAATCCATGGTTAAGCTTCTAAGTTCAAGTTTCCACTTTGAACTTCTTTTAGAGACAAATGGGGGAAATCAAGAAGCAGATAGAAGGAAAACAACACATGAGTAAAAATTAGCCAAGGCAAGCCTGCATAGATATTTATCCATCTCTCGAATTTTATGCAGTTAAGTTACCTTTAGTAAATTATGATAAATCTGCTGTCTTCAAGACCAGGGAATGCTTGGTCCTTCACGAGTTTTTAACATGTTCCCTTGATACTTCATCATCAATATCCAGAACCATAAAGCCAGTGAGATGTGGGAACACAACAGAACAAAATAACATCTAACACATATTTCTGACTTTTGCCAGGTACGTTCCTAAGCTTTTTACATGTATTAACCCATTTAATCTTCACAGCAATTCTCAGGTAAGTACTGTTACTATTCTTGCTTCATGGATGAGGAGATCAAGGCACAGAGAGGGTAAGTGACAGGGCTGGGATTCAAACTGATATAGTCCACTTTTATGGCTTATGCTTTGTGTCCACAATAATCTAGCCATCTCCTAACAGGACTATTGATTTGTGATATTCACAGTGATGGGCACCAGAAGCTAGTAACCAAGAGTTTTCATTCAGCATTTAGTCCAAGCACTGGTGGGCCGGAGGCAGGTAGGGCCACATTTATCCCTAAGGCCCACAATACTGTAAAGGGCCCAAGAAAAGTTTTAAATTTCTTTCCAAATCAAAAGAAAAAAAAGAATACTAATCTAGCCTGGTTCCTATTTGTCTTTATACTGGCATAGCCATAGCTGATGTATTTTTCAATGTGCCTGGGAATATCCTACGGTGGGCCTGGACAAGGGGTAGAGTCGAGGTAGATGGGCTGTGGCCAAAGCTGCTGCTCAGAAACCCTCTGGAGGCTCCTTGTGTGGGCCCTTCCTCTCCTGTGCAGGCTGGTGCCCAGGCAAGTTGTTGCAGAGCCTACCTTTGGCAGAGTTGCTCTACTCACGCTCAGACCTTCAGATTCTCTTGAAGCACTGCCTTTCACTCCTGCCTTTGTGACCAGGTGGCTGCGGGCTCTACCCTCACTTCTCCCATGCGCTGAACTGAGACACGCGTGCTGACGCGTTTCACTGCTGGCCTGTGGGTGCGTTTGGTCTGGTCTGTACAGTGTTGTTTCGAGCCAGAGTTAGTGGTCAATGTCAAAAATCTGGGGGAGGGGACTTCACATAAAGATGTGGCTTCTTGGCTTCTTTGGAAAGGTCGGAAGGCTTGGTAGCAGCGGCCCACATTGCACAGCTCTGCGCAGCTGGGGTTCACTGCAGGTGTTTGCTTCAGTCCCCTCTTAGCCCTGCCAGGCCCGGTAAACCAGGAAATTTCAACCTTTGCCCTCAGAGATACGTGACAGCTTCAAGTATTAGCTTTCCTCAAAAGTCCTACAGGTTCACAGAGAAGGAAGAAAGCTGTGCGAATTAGCCAATAATAAAGGGATTCCAGACTTTAGCTGGTGGGAAGACCGGGAGGGTCCTGGAGCCTCTGCCTCCCATGTCAGGTAAGGCCTCTACCTACTGTCACTATGAGCCAGTCTCCTCCCCAACCTTCCCATGGATGGTGTAACCACAGAGGCAGGCTCTCCAGGAATAAAGGGAAGAGGAAAGGCAAAGTTAATGATTTGCCACCCAACCCCTCCCATCTACCTACATACCCACCCTTCCCTTCCAGTGCCTCATCTTGCTGCAATCAGGTGAAATATGATTTGAGTACAGAATTCTTGCATCTCTTATTTTTAACTTAATTATGATTATTATGAGTTTGCAAGATAGGACTTCAAAGACCCTGGCAGGTGCTAACTTCAAAGACCACACATAAAATATTGTCCAGGCAGTTCAATTCCCGTTGGGCAATGCTCGGCAAGCCAACAGGCACTCAAAGGTGAAAAGATTTCTACTTGAATTTCTTGTTGGAAACCTTGCTACTTAACAATGAGATTTTAGGGGCATCTGGGTGGCTCAGTGGGTTAAGCCTCTGCCTTTGGCTCAGGTCATGATCTCAGGGTAAGATTTTATTTATGTATTTGAGAGAGAGTGAAGGTGAGAGAGATCACCCAGGGAGAGGGAGAAGGAGACTTTCCACTGAGCAGGGAGCCTGATGCAGGACTCGATTGCACCACTGCGGGATCAGGATCTGAGCCAAAGGCAGTCACTTAACCGACAGAACTCTCCAGGCACCCCTAAACTTCGCCTAAGTTTTTATTTGCCATGTTAACTTTCTGTGTGGGAAAAAAATATTGCCGTTGTCCAGCCTTTCACATTGGTATTGAGGACTGAAGAAATTATCTTCTCACTGTTACAAAGCTCTTCAGCCCTGTTAGCATTATCTACTAGAAGTCCAGATGGGTGTGTACAGTTTTTAGATTTGGTTCAGTCACATTGATAGCATTTCCCTAGAGAATTTATAGTTACATATACTCAGTGCTTAACATAAATATGGGAGCTATCTGATTACTTACCTAGTTGCTGAATATAGGGGATGAAAAAAATAAAATTTTTGTGATCATGCTGCGAAGCTCCCCTTCCTTCATATTATGAGGAAGATGACCTTGCCTTGAATGGCCCCTTTTGGCAGCAGAAAAAGGATGGCTTCATTGATACAATTTGATCATTTTGTTTTTCTTACCCATTTCAGGGCCCCAAAACCCATAACTTTTTCTTTGCTAGTATTTATTGTCCACATATAAAATATGGCATATATATATATATATGGCATTCAAATGATGTAAAGAATGTTGAAGACATGGTTCACACCCTCAATGAACTTAGTCTAATGTGGAGGGGGCTAGGACTAGAGAATAAAGTTATGGGCCTTATATATTGCTGTATAGTAAGTGGTAAGTTGGAGATATATTTATGACGTAGTGTGCCAGCTGTTCAAGAGAGGAGGAGATCTTTTTTGGGATGGGTTACTCAGAATAGGCTAAAGTGGTCATAGACTGGGCTTCCAGGCTTGAGAGTGAAGACCAAGAGTATATGGCATGATGAGGGGTGGTCACTAGAGTTGAGAAGATGGGAACAGAGAGATACAGGAAGATGAAGCTCAGGGCAGACGGAGGCAGGAATGGAGGTGGGGTGTGCTAAGGAGCTGCTGCTTTATCCTATAGGTAACGCTAAGCTATTTTTATGCAAGGGAGGAAGAGACAGGATGAAAGCAAAGCTCTAGGAAGACTAATCTAGAAGCTTAGAGTAAAGTGATTAGAGTAATAGAAGCTGCTGCAGGAGTTTGGAAGGCCAGTTAGCATGCTCTTCAGTAATCCAGGCATAAAGTGAATGGAGCCTGAATTTGGGTGAGAGATCAGAGAGAAGCAGCAGGAGGGTGATTTCAGAGAATCACCCTTTAGAAAAGATAACCAAATACAGGAAAGGGTGGGAGGAGCAAAAGACACCTGTAGTTCCCAAAGAGCCATTTCTGCCCATTGTCCCACCTTGCTCACTTTCTCCAGCCACACAGATGTCCTGTCATGCTTTTGATAACCCAAAGTCACAGCTTCTGTTCCCTGAATAAGGCCAGCAAAATCCCACATAAGGCCTTTCCATTGCCAGTTTCTCCAACCCGAACCTTCTTCTCCAGGTTATCTACCTGACTTGCTCCCTCACTTTCAGTCCCTATCTTGCCTCTCCACACATTTATTTTACCTTTGTAGTTTGGAAAATTGGAATTTTCAGCCAATACATAAAACATGACAATATTACTCTTCCCCCAAAGTTCCTGTAGGTTCACAGAGATTCCTAAAATGTACCTGTGTTAGAAAGGCCTTCTCTGACTACTCCATCCCTCCCTTTCCCCTTACTCTATTTAATTTTTCTTACTATGTTTCCTCATCTAATAATATATTATGTGTTTAGCCATTTGTTTAGTTATTTTCTATTTGTTTGCTTGTTTGTTAGTAAAATGTGAGGGCAGATAGACAAGGACTATCCCTCATTTTTACCTCTGCCCTTCACACAGTGCCTGGCCCGTAGTTAAGTTCTCAATAAAGATTTGTTAATTAAATCAATGAACTAGAAAGTTCATAAAAGAGGGTTATTTGAGGAGATGAAGAAAAGGAAGATGATGTGTTAGCTTTAAGCATGGATCAGCTTAGTAGGAAAAATTGGTGGGATTTCATGGCTAGGGACCCAGCTTGGCACTCTGTAGGTTTACTTTCTTTCTAAGGATCAGAGCCACATTTTCCTGCAGAGTGCCTCTCTCTGGGTAGTTATCTTGGTGTTTTCCACCTCACTGTAGGAATCCAGTTTTTCCTCCACGTGACTAACTTTTTCTCCTGGAAGAGAAGGGGTAGAGAACAGCTTTGGAAAGGGGAATTACTCAGAAGGTGTTGAGTCTCCAGGAGGACATCCTACAAACCGTATTTTGTCCCTTGTGTGTCCATCAAATAAATGTCTGATGCTTCCTAGAAACTCGAAATCTGTTTATTGGGATGATCTACTACAAACTTTTTGAAATATATTTGATGTAACCCATAATAATACAAATGAGACCCAAAACAAAACAAGGCACACCTGTAGCTCATTTGTTTCTACTGTTTCAATTGCTCCAATTCCCACTTTTGCCAGGAGCAGATTAGGATCACCTGCCAAACTGACTTATGATTTAATGAAGCATCTTATGTACATTCATTTGGTTCTCCAAAATAATCCCGTGAAGAAAACACACTTCTCCTTTTCAAATGCAGTTCAGTCTTTTCTTAATACAAACCACTTTCTGACATTACTACTGACTCTATTGAAATGGATGAACACATTATAAAGCACTTTATCTTTATTGCTGCTGAAAGTGATCCATAAAGAGCATGATTGCCAGCTGCGTATCCCAGGCACATGATTTCATTACTGGGCCCTTATGGAGCCATCAGTCCCATAGACGGTCCTCTCTGCTTGACAGACCAGCCATTGAATTCTAAACTTGACTTAATCTCAAATGCCATCTTCAGGTCACCAGAGGTCACCCCAGCCTGAATCCAGTAGATGCTACCAGAAACCTGGGGTGCCTGGACTGTTCTTAGAGTCTGCTTAAGAAGCCTGTCATGCTTTTGATAACACAAAGTCACAGCTTCTGATCAAAGGGTCCCTCTTGGATGAAGCTGACCTACGTGTCCGTGGACTGTCCCTAAACATTCTTAACAGGTGGCAACCCTAATTTTAATTCTCTAGCCATGTTCATGTCCAGAGTGAGGGCCAGCTACCATTCAGAAGTGGGGTGGTAAGGAGCTTAATACTGTTCTGGCGTTTGTGTGTGGGCTGGGGGTGATCCCGTTTCTCTGGGTATCTTTAAATATCACTTAACCTCCCAACCAGAGATTAGTCTCAACTAGGAGGAGTGTGGGTGGTTAAAAAAATTCTCTTGCCAGCACGAAAATATACACCAGCTTCACAACTGGCTATGAATGTCTGTGGAATCCCGGGAATTTAGAGGTAACCATGTCCAGATCTCTCACTTCACAGATGAGGGATGAGAACTCCCATTTATCAAGACCTCTTGAGTACCTAGTGCAGTTTCAGTTGGCTGAGGAGGAAACTGATGATACCTTTGTCTGAGCACACACACAGAACATCACAGTCCAGAAGGAAAAGAGTTTTGATTAAAGAACAGAGGATGAAAAGAAGAGTAGCCACGGGGCAGGACAGAGGTGAGTGGGTTTGCTGGAAGGTGGAGGGAGGGTGGCAGAAAGAGGGAGGTTGCCTAGGATACAGCAAACACATTTCTGTACCTCAGCGGAAGATACTGGAAGTACAATGCCTGAGCCAATTCCAGGGCTGCCTTTGCCGCGATACTCTGGGTTGCTAATGTCTACTTTCAAGGTAAGTTTGTTTGATTGGAAGCTGTAGAAGTGTGTTCCAGAAGGCTACAAGGAGTGAAAATGTTTTATTATTATTATTAATTATTACTATAATGATGATAATAGTCATCACATCTCAAAAGATACGTGCTAACAACTGCCATGGGCATAATGTATCTTATATAAATTAATTTTTACAGCAACCTTGGAGGTTGGTATTCTTGTCCTTATTTTAGAGATGACATTTTTTGGCCAGGTTGTCACAGCAAATGGCAGATCTGGGATTTGAATCCAGGTTGTCTGGCTCCAAATTTAAGTGATGGAATTTCAAATGTGTAATCTCTACTGAAAACAAATAGATTCAATGTCCTCATCCCCCCATTTTTATGCTAAGTCAGAGCGGAGCCCAGTAGCACTGAGCATAACCGCTTTGGAAGAAAGCAATGAGATAAGCTGCCCCTTCGCTTATTCTGAATTCATGGACTCAAATACCTTCTTTGCGCTTGTCAGCCTTTCAAATTCCTGGTGTACTCACCCTTGATTTCAGATGTCCAGCCACAATTTATGAGCTCTAATTAAATAGGATCCCCTCTCCTTATTGTGTCCTTCAGACAGAGTCCTATCACACAAAACAAAACAAAAACACTTCTCTTTGATCTAATTTTGGCATTCTTGCTCTTATTAGTTAAAAACTAGTCCTCTTTAAAATAGGATACAGAGTGCCTTTAAAATTCCACCAAGAAGAAACATCGAGTTGGGCAATACTGGGGTAAAGAAAGAAATCTTGGGAAGTGGCAAAAAGAGGAGAAACGAGGAATGCCACAAACTTGGCAGGCAGGTTTTACCTGTGTGAGGGCATGTGTTCATCTGAAATCCGGGAAATCCTCCAGATTCATTCCTGTGACTTATGTGACAATGGGCATTCTTTGAAAGAGGAGTAAGCCATATAACTTCGGCAGGAATTCCTCGTCAGAGAGAGCCTGTGAGGAGAGAGAGCAGGCTGCTTTTGGGGTTTGTGGATGCACCGGGCAAAAAGAGCTGGTTGTGAGTGGAGGTGTGCGGGGACAGGGATCTTTGGGCCACACTGGGGAGAGGAAGCACAGAGGAAACATCCAGGACTTTATCAACGTTGTTGTGCTGCCAGTTCACTGTAGCTCCAGGTTTGCCAAATTTCGAGAGACGAGAGCTCACTCCTCCTCTTCCTTTCACTTAGCAAATTAAGGAAATGCAAGTCACTACCATGGCCCCTAGGAAAGTTCCAGCTGTCCTTCAAGGGCAGATCCTCTCAGCCCGGAGGATCATGACTCTGCACTTCTCACGGAACAGGTCGTGTGTTTGCTTATGTGTATCTATTTATTTATATATCTTCTTTATCACTCCTCATTTCCTGGAGAAAACCCGGCTGTCGTGGTATGTAACTGGAAAGCATATGAGGGGGAGAATGTGGCTGTTGATAGTCATCTATGACCTAGAACATATTACTAAGTTCATTTGGATTTTTGTTGCTTTGTGCATAAAGTGAATCTCATAGGTAAATACAGAAATAGTATACCCTTCATTGAGCAACGTCACATCACACTTGTATGTAGATGAGAGTCTTTCTTTCACCTTATGGCTCATTCTCTCCTTATGAACAACCTTTTCTAACAGGACTTTCTAAGAATCACAGAATGTTACAGCCAAAAGGGAGATAATGAATGAAAAAAAGAACTTTTCCACTATGAAGTTCCATTCAAACACAAAAGTCCTTAAATGCTTACGTTGGGGAAAGAGATATCCAAATCCCCATGTTGCATTTGGAGTCTGTTTTCTGTTTGTTCTGTTCTCAGTAGGGAGAACAGCTCATTACTGTCCTGGGCAAGAGCCTTTTATATACTTGAAAACCACTGCTGGCTAACCCTGTAACCCTCTCGCCTCTGAGCAGAATTACCTTGGTTCCTTTCACCTTCCCTGATCTTTATTTCTCAGACCTCTCACCTCTTCGGTGCCTTTCTGTGAATCCACTCCAGTTTCTCACTCTCCTGCATTAACTGCAGACCTGAGAAAGGGTCTGCCCGGGTTCGTGTGGCCAGGGAGATGGGAACGGAGGCGGGCAGGGCCAGCCGAATTTGTTAGTGGATAACCACCACGGAAAATGGGGGGAGGAGTAACTTTACGTAAGTTAGAAATCAGACTTTTCCCTACCATGTCGTCTTCATTTCAGAGTTCTGCAAACAATGGCACATACAGACATCAGCGAAGCCTTTCCTCACAAGACATTTAACAAGGCTTTGCTATTGGCCCAGTTCTTCCACCGGCAGCCAGAACATTGCCTTGTTAAATGTTTTGTCCTTATAGGCTAAACATACATTTTAACTAGTTACTGGCAACTTCAAATGAAGAGTTCTCGCCTACATATGACCTAGATTTTCAGCTTCTTTCAAATTCTGAAGTGAGGGGTATATGAGGCTTCTATGTCAGGCCTGGGACCGTGTGTTAGAGCTGAGTGGCAGAGGCCCCAGATAAGTGGGGGAATTGCCTCCAGTTTCCCTAAATCCTATCTGGCCTGTTGTTATGGATGGAATTGTGTCCCCCTAAATTCCTATTTTGAAGCTCTAACCCCAATGTGACCATATGCAGAGACAGGGCCGTTAAGAAAGCAGTTAGGAAGGGCACCTGGGTGGCTCAGTAGGTTAAGTGTCTGCTTTCAGCTCAGGTCATACATGATCCCAGAGTCCCGGGATCAAGCCCCATGTCGGGCTCTCTGCTCAGCAGGGAGTCTGCTTCTGCTTCTCCCTCACTGTCTCTCCTCTTTCTCAAATAAATAAAATCTTTTTTAAAAAAGCAAGCAAGCAAGCAAGCAGTTAGGACCCATGTCCTTAACGGAAGGGACACCAGAGAGCTCTCTCTCTCTCTCTCACTCTCACCATATGTCTACAGAAGAAAAGGAAAGACACCGACACAGGGAGAAGAAGGCAGATATCCGTAAACCCAAAGAGAGCTCGCACTGGAAACCAGTCCTGATGGGAACTCCATCTTGGACTCCCAGAAAGGAAGTTTCTGTTGTTTAAGTCCTCCATCTGTGGTGTTCTGTTACAGAAGCCCAAGGAGACTGCTACTCGCATGTATTTCCCTTTGTGCCTAGCTTCTGCCAGCATTTGAAGTTGAGATCCCCGCTCTCTGTGAGAAAATATCCAATTCTGATATTTTGTCTACTGGTAGAGAAAGTTAAATGGAGAGATAATGTGTAAGACAGTACATAACCCAAGAGATGTACAAACTGATACCAAGGACAGAATTGTCAATGGCTGGGATGGGAGGGAGAATAGAGAAGTCTCCACTGTGGGGAGACAGCACGCCAGAAGGCTTTTGAGAGATTAGGGGGATTTCAGCAAATGGTGATGGCACAGAGTTAGCAGCACAGGGGAGCAGGCATGAGAGTGGAGGATATATCACTAGATTTGACTACAGCTCAGGGTCCACAGCAGGTGGGGGAGGTGTGGTAGGAAATAAGGCCAGAAAAGGAGGGGAGAGTGAGATCATGAGCTCTGAAAGCCATGCCAGAGGGTTTGGTTCAACTTTGGAATGAATGAGGTGTACCTGAGGGAATGGAGGAAGGAACTGAGTGGATGAAAGGCATGGTTTAATTAATTAATTCAGAAAATATTTATTGGAAACATCCAAAGTGCCAGGTATTGTAAATGTAGTTGTGGACAAGACAGAACTAAGTCTCTGCCCTCAGGGAGCTGACAGAAATAAGCAATCAGATATATAACATAATGTCATAATGCTGTAAGAAAAATAAAGCAGTGTAAGGAGGAGTAAGAGGATAGAGTGTAACATGGGAGGTAGTTGCTTTGGATGCCCATGGTTAGGGAAAGCATGATATTTGGGCAAAACCTTGAATGAGGTGAGAGCTTGAATCATGTGGGTACTGGAGAATATAATTCTAGACAGAGAGAACAGTAAGTACAAAGGCCCTTAGGCAGCAGCACAGTTATGTTCCTGGAAAAACATATGGGCCAATCTGGCTGGAGTAAGCAATGGGAAGAATAATGGGTTAAGGCTGTAGGAATCAAGCATCAGCTCTTTTTCTAGGAAGGGAACTCCAGTGCAGTGTGATGGATAGATCGAGGACGAGCACTGGAGCAGGGAGACCCCTAGGAGCCCATAGGAATGAAGAGGGCCTACACCAGGGTGGGACAATTGAGTTGGAACTGTAGAGTCACACATAGTCTAGGAGGAGGGCATCTTTTGGACCAGCACACAAATGAAATCCCCAAACGGGGCTGGCCTTGGAAAAGACCGGGCTTTGGGGACAGGATGAGATGGGGTACCTTCCTCCCAATCTCTGGATCAATCGTGTACAATGATAGGTATCAGAGGAGGAGGAGAACCAAAAGTTCTGTATCTGTAACTGTTCCAAAGAAGCGTGAAGACAGAGATAGGGCTCATCTGTTTCTACAGCTCAGAAGCCTAGGCATTCTCCATGGGGCATCAGGGAGCATGTGGCTGTTTTTCTCCTATAAAGTACAACACTATCATTAACACTATAGACTTCTGGCAAATGTGGTTTGGCCTAGCCCTAGAATGAAATGACTTGTTTTAATACAGGAAGGAAAATAAAAAGAGTTGAAAGGCAATACAGAGGGAGGGGTTAAGACAGGCCAGAATGTGGGTTTGCCGGCATAGTGGTAGTTTCTCTTTGGCTTTTCTTTTTTAATCTTTCCTTCCTTCCTTCCTTCCTTCCTTCCTTCCTTCCTTCCTTCCTTCCTTCCTTCCTCCCTCCCTCCCTCCCTCCCTCTTTCTTTCTTTCGCTTTTGTGAGGAGAAGGTAAATAGTCCTCAGAGAACCATATAAAGCTCTGCTTCCGGATTGCAGTGGCCAGGGAGCGTGGTCATCACCTTTGGCATTCTTCTCTAATTTTTTACCCTTGGTGTTTTTCCTTTTCCTTGCTTGGCTGGGAGAATTATGAGCTCCTTAGGAAAGAATGCTGCGCTTTCTCTGTTGGCCCTGCTGTGGGGCAAACGTTCAAAAAATGTTAACTGTAAATATCTGTGGTAAGAGCGCCCTCCTCTGGTATACCCTATTTGTCTTCAGCTGCCATTTCCCTGACAATACTGCGTTTTAGGCTTAATTATCTTTTTCACAAAATTGGCAGAGGAAAAAAGCAAAAGGTGTTATTGGGGATAAATTAATTTCACCCAATGTTTCTATAACTTTCTTCCACAGTCCTAATCCTTAATTGACCATGGTCTATGAATCATCTGACCCAATTTTTCTTTGGAATTTATACTTAGCCTTTTATTAATTTGGAAAAAAGGTAAAAATGGCAGCAAATCAAAGCATTGAAGGGGGTGTTGATGCAATTCATTTGATCGCTTTTCTGCCTCTCTTTCTTTTATTTACTGAGGGACAAGCATTCTCCAAGGACCTTCGGGATCCTAAATGAATAAGATATCGTCCTTGCCTTTGCTGAGTTTGGTGGTGGGAAAGATGGATTAATAAACACAAAATTACAATATAATTTGGCCACCAGATGGCCAAAAACTGAGGTGTGAAGAATAAAGTGAGTGGTCACAGGGGGATATGGATTAATTTCTTTGATTATTCAAACCCAAAGGTGAAAAAAAAAATGAATGAAAAAAAATGAACTTATTTCTCCTGACAATCACATTTCTCTGTGAACTAGACCTCAAAATTCTATAAACAAATCATGAGAGGCTTAATATATTTTCTATGTTACTAATCTCACAAAGAGATTTTGGATCTGGAAGGAATATATCCATACATGCTCAGTCTTCTCTTAACTATTTCTTCTATGTTCAACAAAAAAATTTTCCTTTTATAACTTGAACATTTGGAGAGACTCTACATCTCTAGCTTCAACAAATTACATATTGCTTTTAATTGCAGAATACCAGTGTACAATGAAAAAGGTTGCATGTGGGTTTTTATAGGAAGCATAGCTTCGATAGAAACTCTTTTCCTCCATATAAACGGTGAGTTATATTTACTGAGACCCTTCAAAATTCATTCTTTACAGAGGAGAGGCTTGCCCCCTTCCTGATCTCCTGTGACATTTATCTATTGGTTCTAACCCCCGATCTTATATATATGGAGCTCTGAATGCTACCAAGGTCCCAATGACCTTTACCCTTTTATTTTGTTTTATTTGGAAAATGTATTAATGTAGTTTTCTGAGTTTTTTCTATGCCCCAAATCTTCTGCACAAGAAAAGCTTTAATTAAAACTGGGAGAAAGAGTTGGATGATGGGTAGAAAGAAAGAGAATATATTGGTGAATTACATTAGTCCTCCATATCTATCTCTTGGCTATGAAAGCAAATGAAATGTAATAGTGATATGATGATAATGGTGACAGGAAAATCATTACGGTGATATGAAACATAATGGTGATATTTTGGGCTACACTTCTCACCAGGCATGGATGGAGTCATTTATTATTTTATTTCTATTTATTTTGCTATTTAAAATATTTATTTGTAACCACTTCAGATTCTTTTTTGTATTTGCATAACCTTGGTCATCTTTTTCATTTCTTTCTCAATATTGGCTGTAACTTTCAGTTGTGTACTAAAGAAAATGTTTCTATCCCTTAAAGGTGAACTGATGAACTTCCTTTCTCATAGGACAGTGAACTCTAGGACTCTTGTTTTGGGTCCCTTCGCTTCTGTTGCTCATCCGGCACTCTGCCCAAAAATATCTTCTAAACTCAAGAATCTCTAAGAGGCTCTTAGAGAAGTTGCCACAATGTCTTTAGGTGATACCTTGAGAAACACGGATTTCTGGCATCATCTTGGTGATTTAAAATAAAAACCTCAAATGGCCTTGGAGGAATACAGAAGCTCTATGGACCTTTGAACCTGCTTGGTCCTCAGCCTGTCTCGCTGATCCACTATGGCTGGAGGCACAAGGGCTGGGCATATACACGCATGGTGGGCAACCGAGACTTTCAGTTCTGTTTACCTTTTTTTTTTTTTTTTTTTTTTTTGGTGGGTGCAGAGGTGCTAAGTCAAAAATAGAAGTGAAACAGAATACTCAGAATGGCAGTGAGAAATAAACAGAGGTGAGGGAAGCAAGACAGAGGGATAGGGTGAAGGGCACTTGAGCTCCATTGGCTCTATCCCTCATGGGCTGTGTGTCCTGGAGTCAGCCATGGATGTGCTCGGGGCCACATCTTCCCTACTCAAAAGTGATCTGTGCTCCTTATAGGAGGTTCAGAGAGGATGAGGAAGAAGACAGGGGTTGAAATACTTGGGGCTTAGGATTCTCACCCCTGTTTCAATATGAGCAGTTCTGTTTTATTCTATTTTATGTATTTGGTTTTATCATAATATCTTATGTGAAGAAAGCAAAAGGTATTTTTTGAAGATTTTATTTATTTATTTGAGAGAGAGAGAGTGAGCATGAGCAGGCATGAGCAGGGTGGAGGGGCCAAAGGAGAGGAAAAAGCAGACTCTATGCTGAGAGGGAGCCCTATGTGAGGCTCCATCCCAGGACCCTGAGATCATGACCTGAGCTCAAGGCAGCTACTGAACCGAAAGAACTGCCCAGGTACCCCAAGAAAGCAAAAGATCTTCGATCCATCAAAAAGCCTGAGGCTGCCAAAGGCCACCACAGAAAGCTTAGGCATCAAGCCAGTCCAAAGGCAGCTAAACAAGAGGGGTATCCTGGTGGCAGCTTTTAATTTCAGGACGAAGCCACACCTGTGCCTATACGGTCTTCCAGGGTTTTCAGTTATGTGAGTCAATAAATTCCACTCTGCTTTTGGTTTAAGCCATTTAGAGTTGAGTTTTTTGGGGCACCTGAGTGGCTCAGTGGGTTAAAGCCTCTGCTTTCTGCTGAGGTCATGATCCCAGGGTCCTGGGATCCAGCCCCGCATTGGACTCTCTGTTCAGCAGGGAGCCTGCTACCCCCACCCCCCACTCTTTCTC
The DNA here is from genome assembly GCF_020171115.1 of Neogale vison. NCBI lineage: Eukaryota > Metazoa > Chordata > Mammalia > Carnivora > Mustelidae > Neogale > Neogale vison. The sequence goes on along the minus strand of NC_058096.1, from coordinate 74,978,938 downwards.
TCTGCCTGCCTCTCTGCCTACTTGTGATCTCTGTCAAATAAATAAATAAAATATTAAAAAAAAAAAGGATTGAGTTTTTCTGTCACTTGCAACCAGAAGAATCTAATTGGATCAGACAGTGTTTAAAAGAGAGTCAACAAATGTTTATTGAAATGTCATAGAGTATGAAATCATAAATGCTCGAGATACAACTCAAAGAACTACTTCTGTCAGCAAAAACCTTGACTTTAATATACTGTCCTCTGTGTATGGAAACCAGTCTTGATTTACTATCAACAGGACATCTCCTTTGACTGTTTACTTAACTAGTGATAAAAACTCTTACTCAGGAAGCAATTAAGTGGATAGTCTGGTCTCTCTAACATGTTTAGATCAACTGAACTCACGTGGAGGTAGACAAATCTACGAAATGTGAAACCAATAAAAGCAGGTAATTGCAAAATTACAAAGCACATTGAAGGAACAGGGCTAAAATCACTCTCCCACACTGCTTTGTGAGAGTATACATTGTACAACTTTTAAGGGTAATTTGACAATATTACCAAAAGCCTTAGAACTGTGGTCCCACTTAAATTTGGTGATCACCCTTTTGGAAATTTATCCTAAGGAACTAACTGTGGATATACACAAAATCTTAGATACAGAGAGATGTCCATTACTGCACTGATTACAAAAGTATACACACACACACACACACACAGGTGTCAATGCATGGAGGAAATCATTCTAGTGTGGAGCAGTATGGGACTAGCTAGCTATGTATGGCTTACCTGCACAATAAAATCCCATTAATCTCATTTAAAATAACACAGGAATACTGTCACAAAGTACTCTTGCTGATATATTATTAGGTAAAATAGATTTTCACACAGTATGTAGAGTACACTCCTATATTTGTAAAAAAAATCTGTGTAGATATATAATGGATATTAATTTGGCCAAAGAAATTACATAGTCCTGTGTTCAGTAAAGTAAAATATGGCTCTGCTAGTGGCTGGATCATGATGTTGCCAAGTGGAAGTTAACAATGTTTAAAGAATATAAACAATACTGTACTAGGCCATTCTAACCATGTTTGGAACAAGATAAAGAAAAAGCCACTCTACAACCTAAAATATCTTTTCTAACACTGATGACTGCTATTTTCTTTTTATTTTTTTTATTTTTTTTTAAAGATTTTATTTATTTATTTGACAGAGAGAAATCACAAGTAGATGGAGAGGCAGGCAGAGAGAGAGAGGAGGAAGCAGGCTCCCTGCTGAGCAGAGAGCCCGATGCGGGACTCGATCCCAGGACCCTGAGATCATGACCTGAGCCGAAGGCAGCGGCTTAACCCACTGAGCCACCCAGGCGCCCCTGCTATTTTCTTTTTAAATTGATGACGACTCTCCCCCACTTGAGTTTTTTCCTTTTAAGGTGAAAATTAAGATAGTTATCACCAAATTCCCTTTCTTTTTGACAGAACCCAGTCCAGATTTGATACCCGTTGCCCTAATGTCTCCTTAAACATATCCAGAAAGAGCCCAAATGCCCTAAAAAACCCTCTCAATTCCCTTTTTGGGGTCTCCAGCCAAAGGGCTTTAACCGTGCTAAAGGAGATAAACTGGGCCCCACCCACTCACCATAACAAGCTGGAAATTCCATCTCAGCTGAGTTTTACATGGTATACAGCAAAGAGAGGGGCTACAACTGTTCAGGTCTCTGTGGGAGCCATCGAGGTGCTTATTGCCCTTTTTCTAAGATATCAGCTTCATTTCTTCCACCAAGCTGGGTACAAGGATCTTACATTGTAGGATAAGGCCAAAAATCTGGGGTTCAGTCCCCCTTCTGAGAAGCCAAGTCACTACTTGAAGGCTGTCTGGGGGTGCAGTGGGGCATAGGTCTTCCCCTTTTGAAGAACCCACTACCACTGGCCTCCTCCCTAATGAGCCTCCTGTCCCAGTTCAGACCTCCTCCACTCAGCACCAGCCTCCTTCCTGAAGGGGTAAGCCTTTGCCTTCTAGTGCCTGCTAGCTTCTATTTCCAGCTCTGCAACTGAAATCTATCAAGTGCTGGGTTCGAAATAAAGGAGGCTAAAAGAAGCACCCCTTGTTCTTTTCTAGTACTGAGTGAATAATCCTGGCACACATTCTAGGAAAGGTTCGGAATATATATATCCTCAAGGGTTAAAAATAAGTGTCTCCACTTTGCATTATGGATGTTTAAAAATGTTTATGTATATTACCTTTTCTTTCTTTTTTTTTCCATTTTATTTTATTTCTTTTCAGTGTTCCAAAATTCATTGTTTTACCTTTTCTTTCTAATTTTTCTTCCATGAACATCTGTTTTCACAGTAAGAAAAAAAAATATGTCATTTAACTAATGAAAGGGTAAAACAAGAAGGAAGAAAAGGGCCTGCTGCTGTGAAGGTACAAGAGTATCAGTCCAGCACAAGAACAACACAGCCCTGGAGGTTGGTATTCCCTGGCATTCTGGAGTGAAGGTATCAACCTTTTGGCTCTGAATTGTACTTGTGGGAATACTTTAAGTGGCTTTTTAGTTCTCTGTTTATCAGCAAATACAAGGTAGCCCTATGGAGGTGGTAGAGGGTAATGGGAGTTCCCAACTGGGGAGAATGGCTTTTAGAGGGGAAATGTAATGATGGGTTCTACCCCTGGTTTTATATTAGAATGACTGATCCCTGGCCCCCACTTCCAGTGAATTGGTTGGTTATGGATTAGAGGGAAGAGAGGATGGGTCAAGAATGGAACCATATAAATTCCCCTATTCGTAATTGTCCTCAGGGCCCTCTTTGTAAGGAAAAGTGGGACCAGAGATTCTTTCCATCAGTGTTTTCTCAGGTAGGGTAGGTGTACCCCATTGGTACACAAACTATGTATACTGCTGCAGGGAAAAACATTTAAAAATAATTTTTAATGATGCATATTTATTATATTGTGCACTATACATCAAAGTCATGATTTTATGGTCATGTTAAAAGTTAAAAAAAGGAAAATCATTTATGCAAAAATGCAAGCCAATAGCTACAGACAAATTAGATTAGTTGTAGAGTAGGTGGTTCATGGATATGGCCAAAATCAAGATAGTGTGCATGTCTTTAGACTGGGAAATACTGACTAAAGTTGCTTTCCTAGATTTTTCTGAATGTGTGAGCTTTGGGCAGTGATTCAGAGCAGTGCATCCTAACATTGGACTGAAAATATGTGAGGCTGGCTGAGAGTTTTGGAAAAACTCTTCTACCGGAAGATTTTTAGTTCAGGAGTTCTGGGATAGGGCCCAGGACTGTGTGTTTTCATGAAGGTTACCTAATGGTGCTGGTGAAGCCACTTGGGAACCTTAAAGAAGGGAGCAATACCTCTTTGGGCCTGGAAGAGCAGTAGTTCTTCAAGAGAATTAAAGTTATTTTAAGTATTTGCTGGTTGCAAAGCCTATTCACTACCATTGACTGTCATCAGCATGGCTTTGTAAACTTTTAATTTTTAAACTGTGCCTCTGGGTCTCAGCGTTGAGAGCGTGTGTGAAAATTAAAATACACACAAGTGAGCACACTATACCCCTGCCAAAAACACATTTTAATCTGATTTAACCAATTAAACAAACAGGAGTGAATTATGCCATTAGGCTCAACGGGGCTTCTAGAGCAAACCAACTGCGTGGTGCAGACCAGGCATGGGAGTCATAAAAGTGTGTGCTTTAAGTGGAAAGGAGACCCTGGAGTGGGAGCTGTTCCATGGCAAATTGATGTTTACTCAGTGAGTTTCAGAGGAATCATTGTGAGGCGCCTGGGATGGAGGTGCTGGGTGGGAGCACTCTGGGATGGAAATCCCGCACAGAGGCCCGTGGGAGTCCCATGAGAAGGCGACCGAGAGGCGTGCAGAAGAGAAAGGTTAAAAACTGGAGAGCTGCAATCAGGCCAGGAGGGGATGAAGGACTAAGAGAAAGCAGAGAGCACTGGAAGGGCACAGATATGTCACTGAAGGGCTGGTAAAGTCCTCCTCCGGAAAAGCTGCAAATAGTTGTGGAGCTCTGGGGAGAGGCAAACTGTTTTCCCAGAGGCCATTTAGGAAGTAGAATGAATTCTTTTATGAAATCACTAAATGCAAATACACCTCGGGCGCCTGGGTGGCTCAGTCCGTTAAGTGTCTGACTCTTGAATGATTTTGGCTCAGGTTCTGATTAGGGTTGTGAGATCAAACCCCACATCAGCTCTGTGCTCAGTGGGGTATCTGTTTGGGATTCTCTTTCTCCCTCTGCCCCCTCTCCCTGCTTACACACACGTGATCTCTAAATTAAAAAAAACAAAAAACAAAAAACTTAAAGAGCAAATACACATCTATGTCGTTACAGCAAGTGAGTATCTTGGATATCTTGTAGCAGTCTTTAGTACAATGGCTCTGTTTTATGGTTCAACTGGTGTTAGGTCATGTGTTCTGATTTTAGGGTGAGAAAAAATGAGAAGAGGGATAGAAGCCCAAGATGACATCCAGTTGGCCCTGCTCCAGTTTTAGTTGGGAAGTATGAATTGCAGAAGCTCATAGATTGCGTGCAAGAGTGGATTCCTGGACCCCAAACCAAGGGCCAATTGCCAGAGGCCAGGTCACTCAGCAGGGTTTCCAGAGGTAGTAGCTCGGTTTTTTTTTTTTTTTTTTTTTTTTACCTGCTTCCAATCCAAAAAGTCCTACTCACAGGTGCCTAGTCAAATTCAAATTGTTCTCATTGTGTAGTGGAAAATTTTCATACCATGCTAAAAAAAACTTGGGACAAAGATTTTTTTTTTTTTTTACTGTCGCCTTTATCAGTTTCTTCATTCATACTTTTAAAACTAGTTCAAGGCTTTTAGTCCCCTTTTGCCATATTTCTTACAGAGCCTGATGTTACAGGATTAGGGGCGCAATTTTCAAAGACATTGGCATTAGGACCCCTTGGAGATATTGTGGAATAACTTTATAAACTAAATTAATTCGACTCTTCCGGGTGGGGTAGGGTGGGGAGGAGATAGAAAACAGCTTAGCAAAGTTTTTCCACTAGGTGTCACTCTTGACCCAATTAAACCCGCTAGCGGTGTTTCTAAATAGGAGTGTATCTATAAAACATTTATTTCCTTGGTTACCTAAATATGAATAACAAAATGTCCCCATCTGTGTGTTCTGAAGTCCTTCCCTGATGATCTGTGTCATAAAAGACAACCACACATCTGTTCTCTGGAGGACTAATTCCTATCACTAACACTTCTGTTGTAATACCTCTTTGGCGTGGTGCAGGCTGGCCGCGAGAGTCAGAAACTCAGTTCACCGATTGTCACAGGACCCAGCCCCTTCGGGGCCCACACTGAAATCTCCTCTGATTAGAGATACTGCCACATTTCCCGCTTGCTGCTCCCAGAAGTGCTGTCTGCGGCTCTCCCCACCAGAGGCACCTTCACCGCCGCACCTGTCCTCCAGCTCTCCAAGCGCTCCCGCCAGCCGCTTCCACCTTCCTCTGTGAGCTGGACTCGGGAAGGGCAAAGCGAAGTTCAGCGACTCCAACCCCGGGAGGTCGGCTCTTCACCGCGCCCGCTCTGGGGCAGTGCTGGCAAAATCGCTGTGGTAATATTGAATTTCGGCATACACAATTATTTCGATTGGCTATGAGTATTGGCCAAATTTGATTCATTTCTCATTTGTACTGCCTTCAGAGATAGAAATGGACATACAATTTAGAGTTTACATAGAAGCAACGATCTGATTCAGAGAAGACTGTCTGGGGTTCTAATTAAATATATATTTTATTCTTATTAAAATTTTTTATTCTTCAAAATATAAGATCACCTTCAGAGAAGAAATGATGCACTAGTAACTAATATTTATATAATACTTTCTGGTTCAGGAAATTGTCTCAAATCCATCACCTGGTGTTATCTTCTGCATAACCTTGGGAAACAGGTATTATTACTACTGTGTATCTGATTGGGCCTATCGTTGTGACGTCCTATGCTTGTCAAATTGGAATTTTAATCTAGACCAACTGATGCCAAAAGCTATGAAGTACCTACCTTATACCATGTTCTTAACCAAGGTGTACATCAAAATGTCCTAGTGATTTCAATGTACTCCCAGACCCATGCTGGACATTCTTTCAGAATTCCCTGATATTGGGTTCATTCCCTAACAAAACACAAAGTAGGCATATAATATTACATCAGGTAATGAGGATATTTTGGGAAGAAAAACAAAGCACACCAGGGAAGTAGAAAGTAACAGGGGTATTAATTTAGGAAGGGTCCATTGGGGAAGGCCAAATTTTCTGAGGTGGGGACATCTGAACTCAGGTCTGAATGAAGTGGGGCAGTGAAGTTTACAGATGTAGGTGAGAAGGATGTTCTAGCAGAGGGAATAGCAGGTTCAAAGGCCCTGAGGCAGGAGTGTGCTTGACATGTGGATCAAGAGGAAGGTGACCAGTGGGGCTAGGGTGGAGTTAATGAGGGGAGAGTGCTAGGGGATGCGTTGGGAGACAGCCTGAAGCCAGATGCTAGGCCTTCAACTGGTACTGCACGACTTTTAAAAACAGGTGCAAGCACAAGTTTTCACTCCTCTAATGGTCTTTTCTTCTTTTACCTTGCCAAGCAATGAAAAGGAAAAACAAGGAAGGTAAAAGCAGAGCTAAAATACAGCCCTGATGAGCTGCCACTATTGCAATCACCATGAAGATTCAGTTCAGGGCTGTTAGAGAGACCAAGAAGACTGAAAACGGTTAGTGGTGAATGAGTAGCTGCTAATTTGATAATCACCGTGAATCCGAGTGAAACAGATTTGTTCGCCTCACTGTCTACAATTTACTTTTATTTGTGATTGAATTGTAATTTCCATTTAAAATCATTATAAGGAAACAATACTTTCCCATCACGCTCACTTAAGTGCCATCCTAGAGTTTTTAGTTTTGCTTTAACATTAAATCTGGTCATGCTGTCTCTCATTCCCACAATCACGGCTTTCTTAAGTACATGCTGTTCTTTTCCTTGTTGTGTTTATCACATGGCAGCAAACTACACATGCCTGGAGAAACAAGGATCACATTTCGCTTCTAAGTACAGATTGATTATTTTGAAATTTTCTCTCAAGTGTGTTAAATATCTCCCATAATTTTGGAAGGAAAATATTTTGTAGATATCATTTAAAAAATACGTCTATTAAAGCAGGACTAGAATGCCATATCCATGCAGTTTAAATCCATGATAAATATAGTTGCAATAGATACTACTAATGTTATTTTCCCCATGCCCAGATTTATTATTTTAACTACCACCTGGAAAAGAAAATGGTATGCTGTGATTAGTCACTTGCTTAAGCCAGCTGGCAAAGTCAGATGAGAGGGGAGTGCGAGGTGAGAGATGCAGGTAATTTTGCCTGGTATAGCACTCATGAGCCGGGACTCCGAATGGCTGGCACACACAACACAGGTGAAGAGTAACTTCAGAAAACATGCAACTTTGATGACTTCGGAATATGGCAGTAATGAAGCAGTAAGTGAAAGTGGATGCAAAATGTGATCCTCTATCTATCTACATATGCAGTCCATAACATCTAAAATGATCTTGTCACAATATTGCCAGTGGTATTATTTTAGAGGAATGTGGTTTCTGAGTGATTTTATTTGAGATTTGTTGCATATCCATACTTTATAAGATAAACACATACTTATGTAACAAAGAAAAACATGTGCAATAAAGAACAAATTAGAGAACAAACAGCACTGAAAGATTTTTTTTTTTAAAAAAGTGGTGTTTGTTGCATGGTGTGAAGATCACACCTTGGTTTCCTTTCAGCCTCACTGGTTTTTTAATAACTCATTAATGAGTTATTGATTCCTACTTATTATTTTTTTAAGATTTTATTTATTTATTTATTCGATAGACAGAGATCACAAGTAGGCAGAGAGGCAGCCGGGGGGGCGGGGGCAGGCTCCCCGCTGAGCAGAGAGCCTGGCGCAGGGCTCCATCCCAGGACTCTGGGATCAAGACCAGACCGGAAGGCAGAGGCTTAAACCCACTGAGCCACCCAGGTGCCCGGATTCCTAGTTATTTTAACTTTGTCTTCCACAATAGAAGACCATAGCTCAATGCCTCTGTAAATTTTTTTTTTTTTTTTTGTTATAGTCACTCTGACTCTATACTGCAGAGGAAGGGATGATTTTTCTATGTGACTGTCAACCGCCTTCCAGAGTCAGGCCTCAGGGAGGAGTTCTGGATTGCAGACCGTACTTGCCACTATATCCCTTCTGTCCACTAGAGGTCAGCAGATGACAGGACTCATGGGCTATTAAGGTTAACTTCCTGTGTTGACAGATCTCTGGGAGACAAGTGAGAAATGGTCCAGGCGTAGCTGGCTGAGTGTCACAGTGACTCTGTCATTCAGAAAGCCATATGGTTTATTTGTATTGGTGCAAATTAAAAACAGAATGTTTCCCTCTCCTCTGAACTACAGAAAACTAACTTCTGCTCCACTGTTAGGTATTTCCAAAGATGCCAATGAAACAAATCTACATACTTAGGAATAGGATTTGCACCAAATAAAGTTTCTTTTTTCTTTAAGACTTGCACACTATAGACTAAATACTATACACTATATATTGTACACTATACACTATATATTGCTGGAGGTTCTGGTTAACTAAATTTGAGGCAGGGCTGATCTAAAGTTGAGGTATGCACAAAGGTAAACTGTTCTTGCCCTTAAGGTATATAGAATACAAAAGCCAGGGAATATGGTGCAGAAACTCCATACAGTTAAGAGGGTTTAAAGGAGTGGTGATGAGTAAAATAATATTAGAGATAGGTGTTTGACTCTGAATCAGGATTTGAAGAAAGTAATGCCTACAGATTAGAGTGCAAACAGGGGTTGAAAACGGGTGCCTACCAAATCCAGGCTGTGGGAAGTACTTTGAACAACTGAATACTTTAAATTTCTGAAAATCTGAATTTTATTTAGGTGGGCCATGCACTTCTTAGTTTGCTCTACTTCCCACCATTCCCTTCATTGTGCACCTAGAACTTCATGTATTTATTTCCCTTATCTTCCTGGCCCTCAAAGACATTTGTTGTTGCAACCCCATCTTAGAGGAACTGGGGAGTGGGACACAGGAGGGACGAGGCAGACATCCAGAGTTGGGGCATGAATATGGGACCAGAATTGGGAACAGGAAATTGAGAGTGTGTACCCTGGGGTTGGTATATATAGACCGAGTTGACTCAGACTGAGGGACCATATTGGAAAATAGTTTACAAGGAGTTGGGGGTGGTGGTGGTGGTGATGGTGGTGGTGATTCAAGGAGTAGTTTAGGTCTGGTACTGCTGTAGGAAGCCCTGCAAATGCTTGAGGATCAGAGAACCAGGAAGTCCTAGAAGATGCAGGAATCCACTGGGAAAGTACTGGCAACTGTATTTCCTGTTCACTCTGATTGATACACGTTTTCCCTATGGGATTAGATGACTAGAACTGCTCTGCCAAAAGGAAAGAAGAGCCAACTCTGGGGCCAAACATGATGGACATGTATGGATGTTGCCCTTCACCACCACACCAGACCTCAACACTTACCAGTGTGTCTCCAGAAAGGTTGCAGGCTTGAGAGAACTTAGTTCCATCTAGGACATGGGTTTCTTTTTCTTGCAAGATCTAGGCAGCACAGTGAGGGGCCAAGACACTGGTGGAGTCAGTAGTGCTGGTCCTGCTCCAGACATTGACTTAATGGCTCACTAGGGGCAGAGTAACTTAATGATGGCACATTAGTTTTCTTATCATAATTTAAAGAGATTGCACAAGACCGTTTCAGAGGTGGTTGTTCAGCATTAGTTTCTGATGACTGGAGCTCACTTAAGAAAGGCCAAGACCCAGCTCTTATAAATAAATCACATTGTCAACCAAGTACTGTGCTCTGGAGAGGAGTGCTGGTAGCATTGTATTATGGGAGGACACAGTGGTGGAGAGGGCTGAAGAGGGACAGAGTGTGTAAAGTCTAACAAGATTTGACACAGGTTCCAGTTCTAATTCTACCTTTTCCTAACCGAGTGACCATAGGAAAGGCACTGAACTTCTCTTAGTATCAATTTCATTTGCAAAGTGATGACACTGGGATGTGCCTGGCAGGGTTCTTTTGGAACGGAAATGAGAGCGTGTCTGTAAATGACTGGCATAGCTTCATTTCAGCCCTCGTCCCATGTGGAAGTCATTCCTGTGAACACCAGCACCCCATCTTTATGTGAGCAGGAGCAAAGTCTCAAGGACGCAGCAACCAGAGTTCATCTCCATGAGAAGAACTGCACCGAGCATATGTGCTGACGTTCCTTGATTAACTCAATTAAAACTCTGAATGGTTAATATGCTGTTTTCAGGCAGTTTTGATTGCCACAGCATTTTGTGGTTGCTCTGTCATCAAAAGAACTGAAGGAAGAATTGTGTTCAGAATCCAGAGGCTGTTTTTAGAGGAAGTGGGGAAAGTGCTGATTGCCCCACAGTGGGGATGGGGGGTGGGTCCTGAAGAAGAGCCACGACCCCGACAGAGCTCTGCTCACCTGCCAGTGAGGCCTGCACTCCAGTGAGAACCTCTAGTGAGGTTCTCACTAGAACCTTGTTGCTTTGACATAGGTCTTGTTCTACCCAGAGTCACTGGACTCTCTCCAGCAAAAGCCATGCTTTTCAGCACACCTAAGGGATATGCTGCACTCTTCTCTTTGAGAAAGGCTTGGCAAAGTGCAATTGTTTTGTAGAGAAGAAAGAAAGCAGAATGGGTGGGGAGAAGGAGTATCTCTGGGAGCCTGAAGCGAGCCCTCTGCAGGAAATTGGGATATTATAATTTCCTCTAGAAAAATCTCAGTCAGGAATTTATTTTTTAAAAGATTTTATGTATGTATGTATGTATGTGTTTTAGAGAGAGAGAGAGAGCACACACACAGGAGTGGGAGGTGGGGGTGGGAGGGCAGCTAAGAACAGGGAGAGAGGAAAAGGGAAAGAATGAACAAGCAGGCTCTGGGCTGAGTAAGGAGCCGGACCTGGGGCTCAATATTAGCACTGTGAGATCATGACCTGAGCCAAGACCAAGAGTCAAGAAGCTTACCCAACTGAGCCAACCAGCTGCCCCAGGGGTTTAAATTAATAATAAAGTAATCTAATCAGTAATTAACCAGAAAGGCCCATCTTGTTAGACATTGTCCTTTTCTTTAGATAAAAATCTGTTTTGGATAGAATTTTGGATGGTTTCTAAGGCATGATGTCACTAAATGGGATTTCATAGTTTCACAGCGTAACAAAGGAAATTTCTTTGGCTCATTTTTTTCTTCTTGAAGCAAGGTCCAGAACTACTTGTTAACCTCTAAAATTCTGAGGCTTGTTCAAAACTCAGCCATAGATTCCTAAGGCCAGAGCAGTTTGGTTGAGTTAGGTGGGAGCAGGGCTTGGGGAGGTGGGGGAAGGTAGTGGGAGCACAGGGTGAGATTCAGATGGGAGAGGAACCACAGCAACTTGCTTCTGGGTAGAACTAAGAGAAAGAGCCCTGAAATAGTTGCCAGAGCCTAGGAGATTTGCTGTGGGAGCTGGGGGCAGGTCAGGAGTAGGGTGGGGCACTACGTGTTAAGGAGGTACCCACAGTCAGGTTCTCGTGGGTGTGGGACCAGAGCCTAAGAGTGACCACCGCCTTAAACTTTTACTGTGGGTGGGGGCGTGGCTTGCTCATCCCAGTCCTGGCTCAGGCAGCACAGTAGGATGGAGGGACATTCTGTTTCCTCTGATACAGTTTCAAACTTAACTCCTATTTTGGTTACCAAGAGGTTCATATAAAATCTAAACATCACACCTTTGGAAAGGAAATTCTCAGGTGATTATGAAGCTTACATTGTAGTAAAGATAGAGATCATCCACAGCCTAACAAGATGTAGACATTTATCATTTAAGGTACAAAAAGGAAAAAAAAAATCTTCCTCCAAATTAGGTTCTGTCTATATTCCAGGTACATGGCCTGGAGAGCTGAGAATTTTTTCCTTTATTCCTTCCCTTCTTTTCCTCTAGCTTTCTTCTTTTTTCTTTCAGCTCTTTCCTTCTATTTCTTTTTCCCCTTTTCCTTCTTCTCTGTTTGACATGACTGAAATGACTGCCCTTCTTTTTTTCTTCCCCCTTCCTTTGCTTCCGTGGCTTATAACAGATTCTAAGGGGAAAAAAGAATCAAATATCTGTTTCACAGCCATTTCATAAACAATACTGGCTCCTTTCTTTTGGTACCACAGGCAATGAAAAACACTGTGGGAGGACATTTGTGACAGGATAGTGATGAATTCATGACGACTTGGCAGCGTAGACTTGAAACAGGTCCACTGTGTTTCTCTGCATTTAGCCGAGACCAAACCAGAATGAATGCCCATGGGTGCGCAGCTGGATACATGAAACAAAGAGGTTTTCTAGTTTGTGATGAAAGGAAATTATTTGGGGTGGGGGAAACTCTACCCAAACCAGAAATTGAATCTGTGTTTGTTTCAGCCAAAGTGCTTCAAGCCCTGTCATACACTTCCGTGGACCTTAATTGTTGCAGGAATGGGTTTTTAAAGCCTTTCAGCTTTTGTTAAACCTCTCCAGAACTTTATTTCAAAATGAAGGAGGTACTAACACAGTCTTTCCAACATTAGATCATATTCAACATTTTTTAACTTTTAAACAACTTGAACATTTTGAACTAAGTTCTGTTGTAAAAAATTGCATTTGGAAGTAGTCACGTCTCAAGTGAAACATTTCAGAAGGACTAAAATATTCCTGTCTACCACACAGGAGGAAAGATTAACATGGTACATACCACTCTCCTTTTTCCTGTTGTTTAAAACTTCCTATGATGAAAGAATGTACAACAGACTGCATAAAGACAATAAAACAAACTTCCAGTGGGAGCCAGAAGGCTGCGTGTGTAGTTGTGTAGAATGCACTGTGCTGGGACTCCATTCACATCAGAGTCATCATAGGTTTATGACACAAATTTCCTAGCAAATTGCATGGAAATGTCTTGGGCAAGTGACCCCTCCCCTGTCCGCCTCCCTCCACTTTGCACAAAGGTGCCATCTGGGAAAGCAGTGATCCTGATATGGACTGAATATTTGAACGGTTTATTTTTGCTCCTTTGGTCTTAGGCCTGTAACTGAATTGAAATGATTAGTCTAGATTGGTTGTATCCTGCTGTGCTTCAACTTAGGACCTTCCTCCCAACTTGCTGATCATTCCAAAATAAGCAAACAAAAAACAAAGCATGGGGTATCTGCATTCTTCAGTTCCCCCTGGCTTCCATTTATTCTCTCCTGAGCCTAAAGGGCTTCTTGCTGGGTTCTTCCCCTTAGTCCTTACTTTATGCCAGATGCTTTTCTGGCATCCTGATGGATGTTAACTCATTGAGTCTTATGCTGTTAACCACCCCCTCCCTCCTTTTTTTTAAAGGATGAGGCAACTAAGGCTCAGAGAAGATAATTAATTTTAATTAATTAATTAAATAAATTAATTTTTTTGTGGCCATACAACCAGTCAATGGCTGAACTGGGATTTGAACCCAGGCAACGTGGCACCAAAGGTCCTTCTCTTAACCACTCCACTCTTGCATCTCCTGAGTTGGGTCTCTTTTCCTGGAAACCTGTGCCTCCATAGTCCTATTTAAACTGCTCCAGCCATGCACCACCAGACAGTTGATATCCCACCGCCTTTCAGGGGCGCTCAATTAGATCTCTGCCAGGCACTGTCATGGGGCCTTGCTAGACCTCCTTGAGGACCAGCCCTAATTTGGCCCAATTCCCAAAGCTCTGGTCCCCTCTAATTTCAATTTCCCCCCATTTTCTGCTGACCCAAGCTGAGGTCTCAGCTTGTCTTCTGGTGGACCATCCCACCCCCCGCCCACCTTGTGACAGATGAGGCCAGGAGAGGGCATTTGCTATTGAGGACCATGCAATTCTTGAGGCTTGATAGGCTGCTGAAGTCAGGAATCCTTACTTTTATTTTCCTCCAACCTTCAGACTCAATGCCGCAGGCTCCTCCTTTCTAATTATCTTTATATTCTCAGCACTTCATATAACAGCACTTCATACAACAGGGAGAATAAAGGAATAAATGACACAAGATGTGATCGGGAGGGAGACAAACCATAACAGACTCTTAATCTCACAAAACAAACTGAGGGCTGCCGGCGGGGGAGGGGGGTAGGGAGAGGGTGGTGGGGTTATGGACATTGGGGAAGGTATGTGCTATGGTGAGTGCTGTGAAGTGTGTAAACCTGGTGATTTATAGACCTGTACCCCTGGGGCTAATAATACATTATATGTTTATAAAAAAACAAAACAAAACAAAAAACCAAAAAACCCTACCATGTTCTAAGTAAAACTACTTGCATGGAATTTAATAAAAGGAAAGCAGGCTGATAGCTGTGGTTTGTGAATCAGTAAGTTTGGGAAACACAGGGTTAGCAAACCAAACACATTTCTTTACTGATTTTTCTTCTCTTTTCTTTTTTTTCTTAAAGATTTTATTTATTTACATGAGAGAGCGAGAAAAAGAGAGACAGAGGGAGAGCACAAGAGGGTCAGAGGGAGAAGCAGACTCCCCGGTAAACAGAAGCCTGATATAGGACTTGATCCTGGGACTTCAGGATCATGACCTGAGCTGAAGGCAGTCGCTTAACCAACTGAGCCACCCAGGCACCCTTAACTGACTTTTCTCACTATGCTCGAGTGTATGGTTAAGTCTCTAGGAAGGGAGTATTTTTGAGTTATTCTAGACTTCTTTTGAGCACAGGGGTCATTCCTTTGGACACTTAGAGAACCACTGGACTTTGAACAGACTTTGGGAAAGGGAGTGTTGGTGGACAAGAAATGCTTTTCTAAAGGAGTTATTTTAAAAGAAATGATCAGGGGCATCTGGATGGCTCAGTGGGTTAAAGCCTCTGCCTTCAGCTCAGGTCATGATCCCAGGGTCCTGGGATGGAGTCCCGAGTCAGGCTCACTGCTCAGCGGGGAGTCTGCTTCCTCCCTCTCACTCTACCTGCCTCTCTGCCTACTTGTGATCTCTCTCTGTCAAATAAATAAATAAAATCTTTAAAAAAATAAAAGAAATGATCAATAATCTTAAGTATATAAAAATTAAAAATACCCACATGAGAAAAATATTATAGAAAAGTCAAGGGAAAATGACAAGGGAAAATGACTGAGAAAAGATGAAAGACAAAACAAAAGTTAATCTCCTTAATATATAGAAGTTTAGGATAAATCAATTTATATGGTTACAAACCCACTAGAAAAATGGGCACATTTTTGAATGAATGAACAGGTAGAAAGAAAAAAATATTTTATAAACATGTGAAAACTATCTATACTCACTTACAGATGGAAAAACACAAACTCAAAAACAAAAACAAAAGCAAAACTGAGCTGCTGCTTTTTGACTTACCAGTATGGTGAAACCTCAAGAGTGTGTTACTGTGTTGCATTGGCCAGCATGCGGGGACACTGGAACTCATCTTTGTTGGTGGGAAGAGAAATTGCTGCAAACAGTTAGAGGGGCAATTTGGCAACCTTAGTCACACACAATCAAAAAACATAGCTAAACTCTGACCACATTTTAGCACCTTCACTCCTGCCATCTAGGTCTGAGCCATCACATTTCTCACCTGGAGTGTTGTAATGGCCTCTTGCTTCCACTCTCACTCCCTGAAGTCTCTTCTCAACACATGTTCAGAGTAAGAATTTTAAAACAAAAGCCAGATCATGTCACGTCTTGCTCAAATCCCTCCACTGGCATGGCATTCCATTTTATTAAGAGCAAAAGCCAGCATTCCCATAATGCGCTATAGGGCCCTACATAATGTGGCCCTAGCATCTCTTTGATCTTATCTCTTATTTTGTCCTCCTTGCTTCCTCCGCTCCAGCCACACTGACCTATTTGCTTTTTCTTAAACATGTCAGTGATCCTTCCATTCTAGAGCTTTTGCATGGCATGTTCCCTCTGCTTGGAAGAGTTTTTCCTACATATATGCAAGGCCAAATCCCTCACCTCCTACAGGTCTTTACTGAAATAGTACCTTCTTAATGAGGCCTTCACTGACCCCTCAGTTTAAAATTACAACCTCCTGATCCCATTCCCTCTTGCTCTTCTTTACTTATTTCTACACTTGATCTTAGCCAAAAGGCCGAGAAGCAATCTTCTTTACTTATTTCTGTAAATGTTACCATCTTCTAATGTACTATATGACTACCTTATTTATTGTGGTTTCCAAATATTTACTGAAAATTTTTGAATTTACTGAATGCCATTTGATCCAGCAATTCTACTTCAAGGAATTTATTCTATGACACAGTTCTGTGCACAAAGCAACATAAACACTGGTAGTCAATTAATGTAGTATTTTTGTAGCAAAAGACTGAGCAGTTCTCCCCAGAGACTGAACGCCTTCTGAAAGTGGTTATTGAAGGGATCGGATAAAGTGTCAAACCAGAGAGATTTAAGTTTGTGTTCTACCAACACTTACAAGGGTTAATGGAACTGAAGGGGCTGAGGCTGAAGACAAATTAATTATAGTCAAAACAAACTACACATCTGAGTAAAAACTTGGAAAATGTACATGTATGTGGAGTTGTACTTTTCCTACTTCTCCCAAATTGGTGCATAAGGCTCAAAGTAGAGAACAAAAAGGTGTTCGGGTCCCACATGCTAAAGAGAGCTGCCCACAATTATGATCAGACACTTCCATTTGGGGGCGCCTGGGTGGCTCAGTGGGTTAAGCTGCTGCTTTCGGCTCAGGTCATGATCTCGGGGTCCTGGGATCGAGTCCCGCATCAGGCTCTCTGCTCAGCGGGGAGCCTGCTTCCCTCTATCTCTATATATCTCTATGCCTGCCTCTCTGCCTGCCTCTCTGTCTGCTTGTGATCTCTCTCTGTCAAATGAATGAATAAAATCTTTAAAAAAAAAAAAGACACTTCCATTTGGGCTTACGAAGAGGTGCTGAATGAGTACTGTCACCTCAACCATCAACTCTCCCCCACATGCTTATGTAAGAAGATTAAGAAATAAGTCCAGTGGTTAAGGGTTTTTCCTCCCAAGATACAGTGAAGAGGCTTCAAAGACTTATTCACAGGGATAGGGGCTGCTGGAAAAAGGTGCTGAGGGTGGCTGACATTTCCTCTCCTGGCTGGATTAAATTCCATGTGGAGGCTCACTGTGGTGTTACTATTGGAACTCAGTTTACTTCCTGAGAGAGCTTAACAGGTGCTCTGGTGATTTGGAGGTAATCTGAACCCAGAGACTACTTATCTGGAGATTTTGGCAAGGAGGCTTGCAAGTGTTCTCTATTGCAGAGAGGTGAGAAAGGGTGGGGGTAGTTTGCTTGGGAAGAGGGAGTGGGCAGCCCTCACCTGCAGCTCTCCATGTCCTTTGGAAAAATGGAAGATTAATTTACAGGGTACTGGATCTTCTTGTAAAAGAGCACGAACGGAGATACAGAGAGAGAATGGAGATATAGTCCATGAGGTTGTCCCGGAAACCTCTGGTCCAAGTGGAGGTACAGAATGTGGAGACTATATCAGTTTGTTAGGGTTGCCATTACAAAATACCCCAGACTGGGAGACTTAAACAACAGAAATTCATTTTTTCTTAGTTATGAAGGCTAGAAGTCCAAGATCAAGGTGTCAGCGACGTTGGTTTCTTCTGAGGCCTTTCTCCTTGGCTTGCAGATGGCTGCCTTTTTGCTGTGTTCTCACGTGGTCTTTGCTAGGTGTGGGTGCAGTCATGGTTATCTCTTTTTGTGTGTCTAAATTTCTTTTTCTTGAAAGGACACCAGTCAGATTGAATTAAGGTCCACCCTAACATTTCATTTTAACTTAATCACTTCTTTAAAGACCTATCTCCAGTCACATTCTGAGATACTGGAATGTTCTAATTCAATAAATGAATTTGAAGGGACACAATTCAGCTCATAACAGGGGCGTAAGTTTTTGTTTTTTGTTTTTTGAGACTGAAAGGAGACAGAGGAAGGCACAGAGAAACTGGGCATCATTTCAAGAAAATCATCCTATGCATGGAAAGACCTCCCTATCTTCAGAAGCTACAAGGGCAGGTAGAACTAGATGAAGCCAGAGTAAGACCAGGGGGAGCCTCCCAAGGACCCACAGGCTGCCAGTGATGTAAGAAAGTCTCTGCTTCCAGTCCTACCCCCAATCCAAAATGTCTGATCCAGAAAAGGAACCAGACCCTCTCATTCTTCCCCCACACAATGAAAGAGCATCTCCTCAACTCCAAGTTCTTTGAGGCAGTGTTAGGTCTTCACTGGGGAGAAGTGAGGAGATAAGATTTAAACTTGAAATAAGGTGGGAATTTTAAACAAATTAAAATGAAATTTAACTGACAGTGGCAAGAAAGTCCTAGGATTTCCTGAAGAAGTCATGTAGGCAAGAAAGGAAATTCTCCAGGGCTCAGTTCAGTGTCATGCTTGGAAAAAATAATGCTATCACAATTTAACTCCACTTACTTGACATTTCTCAATAAACCAGAATGCTATCTCTGTATATAAATAAAGGAGGCTATCTTGAAAAATAAAGGAGGTTATCTTG
This sequence comes from Neogale vison, assembly GCF_020171115.1. NCBI lineage: Eukaryota > Metazoa > Chordata > Mammalia > Carnivora > Mustelidae > Neogale > Neogale vison. The sequence goes on along the minus strand of NC_058096.1, from coordinate 74,960,355 downwards.
AAAAACACAACAAACTATATAAATGAATAAAGGTTATAAATAAATAAAGGAGGTTATCTTGAAAAACACAACAAACTATTTTTGTTTTTAGCAGTTACTTTGGAAAGAGGAGCTCACGATGAAGGCCAGTATGAGAAGATGTATTTTTTTCGTTTAATACCCTTCTGAACTTTTAAAATAAAAGTATGTGCATGTATTATTTAAAACAATTAAAAACAAAATAGTGAAAATTGTTCAGTACTAATGAATAGAAGACTGAGTTCAGAAATAGTGCAGAAAGATACATGGCGATTCTGTATATGTTAAAGCAGCTTCTTGGCAGTGTGAACAATAGTTGTTGTAGGGTGAACCAGGGAAGCTCATAATGGAAAGAAGGTTAGGTGTGCTGGGTGGTGGGGGCTGGATGGGGGTTGCGGAGGGGAAGAAACCTATTCTAGGCATTTGGAACAAGGTCTGAAGAAGATGGAGCAGAAGAGACTTGGGCCAGAGCATGAGTGTTAGAAACCAATGTGAACTTTGCTGCTGGCTTGAAGGGAGATAAATGTTGTGACAGATGCCTGCAAAGCTTTTGGCAAGGAATGGGGTTCCATTTGGTATGATTCATTTCAAGGTTAAGCTCCTTTGTGTCATGTAGATGTGGCATGTTTTTGGCTCCAGGCTGAACCTTGGGGTTTGGGATTTATATAATTGTGAAAGGCATTAAGTCATGAGGCAAGGCACACGATTTGGTGAATGACATTTGATTTAATTCCTCACACTTACATTGAAGCAATAGAAATCACCCCCAAAATATCACGAAGGGATTCCAGCAAAATAGGAACAAAAGAGAGAGAGCTTGTTAAGTTGATACATGTATTAAGTGTATGCATGTATCATTCATTGTGTGATTAATTTTTGAGTGTGTTGAGTAAATAAAAATTGTAAAATCATCTCAAAAATTGGCTTGAGAGTAGGATGATAACCCTATCATCTTCCTGGAATTGACCTTGACCAGGAAGGAAGGAGCTCTGATGAAATCAGGTGCAAATTGGGTATTCAACTGATGCAATAAATGTAACTCAACCACACTAACGCCTGCCATAATTCTTCCCTTGTTATGACAAGTCAAAAGGAGATAAAACTATAAAATGGTAATATAAATGGTAAAAGCTGTGGGTGTCTGCCTTATTTTAGGAGTCTTTTCTGTTGAGGAACATACTCCAAGGAGTCTACTGGAGCTTACAAAATATAGCTATTGGCTTTAGTTTGATGCTTGTTATTCACTGAAGCCACTGGCTCTGATGGTGTCAGGCCACTAATGTTGCATAGAGTGTCTCCTCAAAGAAGGACTCATATTCCAGCCCCTCTTGGCTCAAAAACACTCTCCTGCCATTGAATTTTAAAATGGAAAATGTTTTTATTTATTTAAAGCCTGGATGGTGTGAGGTGTCAGGAAGCTGATTGGGAAGGAGAGGTGATCTCTCTCTTCAGAAGAACTTGAATGAAGAAGGATGCCAGTAGTTTGAAACTCTTGTAGACGTCTTGCCACCCTGTGGATAGTGGTGGTGAAACCTGTCCAGGATGTAGTAGCAATATAGAGTAGACACGGAGACAAGGTCCTAAGGAAAGTTTTTGAAATTTCCAATTTAGTTATGCCTGAAATCAAGCCTGCAAGTTGTTATTTTCAGGAATGTGGGTTAATATATTCCACTCTCTCCACTTAAACCTTTATTTTACTCCAGCTCTTGGGAGAGAGGGCTTCTGTCCCAAGCAATAGAAAAATTTTTACCTGTTTCTTTAAAGTACTATGAAGAGATTACAAGAAAAATGAGATGTAGGAAGAAATGAAAGAACAATGTAATGTAAATATGACAATTAAATTGCAATAAAGGCAAAAGGTTAGGAGCTAAAATTATAGGTGGTTTAAAAATAAGGATATAAACAATCAACGATTAAAAATATATCAGTAACTCCCTCTAAGAAAAAAGGGTGGCTCAGTTGGATAAGTTTCCAACTCTTGATTTCTGCTTAAGTCAAGATCTCAGGGTCATGAGATTGAGCTCCATCTTGGGATCTGGGCTTAGGGGGGAGTTTGCTTGAGATTCTCTCTCTCCTTCTTCCTTTGCTCCTTCCCCCCTCAGGCTCACGAGTGCTTTCTCTAATTAAAAAAAAATAATAAAAGAGAGAAAAGATGGACATAAAGACTAAAACCTATGATATAAAAGTTTAGAATATAAAAGTAGAGGAGAGAAAAGATTAAGAAATGAAAATTAATAAAGAAATAAAAAACAATAAAACCAAAAATCTTAAAGGTTCGCCAGGAAGAAAAAAACTGATGGGATTTCTTCCATGGGGCAAAGAGCCAAGAAAGCAGAAAGCTCTTAGCTTGAGCAGTTACCTGTAAATACATAAGGATGTCTTCTAATTACTGACACAGAGCAAAACAGTGGGGGGAAAAACCTAGCCTTCTCATCTTCGGGAAACTTGAAAAGTGTTACTCATTTCCCTCCACCAGCACACACACAATAGGTACTTGTCCAATTCTTTATTGTCTGAAATTTTGGCATATTATGCATACAGCCCATAGAGTCTAGTTATAGTCAATTAGACAATTGGCAGGAAAGGCAGGGAGTCACTGGATTCCTTTTTTCAAACAATTTCTTTTAAAGAAGAAATATATGGAGAATATGACAACAATAAAATAGCTGTAATCACTAAATAGCAATAAAACTATGATCCCATTTGAGTTTACATGAGATGGCGGATTTTAGCTTTGTGTTCAACAGTCTTTCAGTTCTTAAAATACTAGAGCAAGAAAGCAATTCTATATCCAATTTAATAAAAAATCTTTATAGTATTTTTACTTAACCAACATTTTTCAGTTGAGATTCAAATAAAAATGAATTTAGTTCAAATTGAAAAAATTTGTTGGGAAAAATATTGGTATGAATGACCTTGTTCACCTCTTAGCAAAATTAGAAATAGTGAAAAGTCAATTCTCATATCCCTGAAAACAGGAGACAAAAACCCAACTTGATGTTGAGACTGTAGAACAATATGAAATATGGAATTTCATCAGTTTCTCCCTTTTTGTATGTAATCTAGAACGTTGACAAACCATGTTCATTCATAAAAGCTATTTTTCTTTACTTGCCTATACTACCAAATTTACCATTATATTCAGTGTCAGTATTTTTTTCTTGCTTAAAGTGTTTCCTGAAATATCTTAACTATTGCTTCATTAATTTTATGAAATTTACTTGGAACACCTGTGATAGTTAACTTTTTGTATGTCAATTTGGCTAGATCATGGTACTCAGGTATTTGGCCAAACATCTATGGATGTTGCTATAAAGGTATTTTTTAGACAAGATAAATGTTTAAATTAGTAGACTTTGAGTAAAGCGGATGGCTCTCCATGATGATGGTAGGCTCATCCAATGAGTTGGAAGGTCTTAGGAAAAAAGACCGACCTCTATGAAGAAGATGTAATTTTGCCAGCAGACAGCCTTTGAACCCAAACTACAACATTAATTCTTCCCTGAGTATTCAGCCTGCCTGCCTGTCTACTCTAGAGATTTTGGACTTGCCAGCCTTACATGAACCAATTCCTTAAAATAAATCTCTCCATATAGGCACACATTCTACTTGTTCTGTTCCTCTGGAGAACCCTGGCTAATACAATATCCAAATTCTGTGAACGGCAGAGAATTGAAGAAATTTATTTTTTTTGCAATATAAAATGTACTTGGCTCAGAAAAAATATCAGTTCTGATCAATAGAGTACAATTCAAACTGTTGTCTACAGCAATGTAAATATCTTACCTCTTTCCTCCATTAAAAATTTCTTAATTGAAACACACTGGATTGACAATTTTAATTATTATGAGATCTTCATAGGTTGCTAATCTTTGGGATTCACAAAAGTGAAGTCACATCTAGTCTTCCTACCCAGCAGTCCCCCATGCTCTCTACCAAGAACTTCATATAGAAAAAATGCATAATGTTTTTCTGATAACTGCAGGCATTTCTTTAATAACATAATTATTTAAAGATTTTTTGCCATGCATTAATTTTCAGTATACTCTGTAATACTAATTCTGAAAAAATAATTATATAAAAGAGTATTTTGTTTGTTCTCTAAATATTAAAAATTCTTCCTTAAAGGAAATCTGAAAGTCAATCCTAAACTTTAAAGAGTAATAGGACAGGAATAGCTGAAACAATTTAAGAATATAAACTTGGGAGTATCTTTAGCATATATAAAGATTTTTTTACAAAGCTGCAGTAATTAATGTGGTATGGTAATTGACATGGGAATAAACCAACAGACAATATAACAGAATGGAAAGCCAGAAATATTGTCATGTGTATATATATAGATGTATGGTAAATGAAAGAGCTCAGATTATAAAGCAGAGGGGTAGATCCACAAAGCTCAAATCATAAAGGAAAATATTTTTGCCTGATAAATTGCAAAAGATTTCATAAGCAAGGTGAAAAGAAAAACAACTGACCAAGAGAAATTATTTTCAAAGCATGTAACTGAAGAATTAATACTTAGAATATGCAGAAAATTTCTGTAAATCAGTAAGGAAAAAAGAAAGCTTAGTTGGAAATGGACAGGAGATGTAAGCAAGAGATTAACAGAATTAGAAGCTCAGCAGCTAACAAGCATATGAAAAAATGCTCAAACTCACATAATCAGGAAACTGAAAATTTAAAAACGAGATTACTCAGAACGAACATTTCATACTCATTAAAAGTCTGAAAATATTCTGTCAGAAAGGATGAATACCTACGATTTCTACCGACATGGACAGAACTGGAGGGTATTATGCTAAGTGAAATAAGTCAAGCAGAGAAAGACAATTATCCTATGGTTTGACTAATATGTGGAACATAAGGGATAGTGCAGATGACCATAGTGGAAGGGAGGGAAACCTGGATGGGAAGAAATCAGAGAGGGAGACAAACCATGAGACACTCTGGACTCTGGGAAACAAAATGAGGGCTGCAGAAGTGAGGAGGATGGGGTGGGGTAACTGGGTGATGGGCATTAAGGAGGGCATGTGTGGTGATAAGCACTCGGTGTTATATGCAACTAATCAATCAATGAACAGTACATCAAAAACCAATGATGTACTATATGTTGACTAATTGAACTTAATAAAAAACATCTAAAAATATTAAGTATTATTGAGGATGAGGGGAAACAGAAACCCATACCCTGCTGATTTAGTAACAGTGACAGCTACTTGACTACATCTAGTAGAGCTGAAGATTCCTATACTCTTATATATATATGCCCTAGAGAATGCTTACAATATGCATAATGAGACATGTAAAAATGTTTTTTGGAGTATTACTTCTAATAGTCAAAATGTATATACAACATATTAGTAGAGGAGTGGATAAAAATTGTGGTATATTAAATATATAATAGCAGTTAACATGAACAAACTGTTGTGTCAATTTGAATAAATACAGAAAACATGGTACTAAATGAAAAAACAAGTTGTAGAAGGATTCATAGGCTAAAGTAATATTGAAGTAAATCTTTTAAAACATCCCACACTCATATATTACTTTGGAACAAATACACCCATAGGACAAGTATAAAAAAATGGACAGAAACAACAGAGACCATATTCGGAGCCCATGAATAAGGAAGGATGAAGAATCTGGGGAGAACGCGAGGGAGTTTTAAATAAGGCTCTAGTGTCCTTTTACTTAAAACACATCGTGGTGAAGATGAGCTAGAAGCGGCAGAGGAGGAAGGAGCGCTTGTTGGAAGCCTCACGGTCTTGGAAGAGTGGTTGCCCCATTGTCTGTCTGGCAGTGCCTTTCTCATTCTGAGCCAGGGCAGACAGTGGGGAGTGGCAAAGCACCTTTGCACCTTCTTTTCAGCCATCAGGTTTTCTGCAACCCAGTGCCAACACATTCATGGATCACCAATTACATTTCTCGATCCAATTCTAAGGATTTTACAAATAGAGGCCATTTCTCCAGATTTTGGCAATTAAGAGCCAGGTCTAGTTTTCACTGCTGTGAGTTCTCAGCACTTATTGGGGGGCTTTTTAAGCACCTGTATTAGTCAGAGTAGACTAGAATATACTGTGATAATAAATAAAAATGCAAAGCACAGTGGCTTAAACTAGCCCATGTTTCATTCTAGCTCCTGCAGTATCCAATGCAGATATTCCTGGTCAGTGGGCTTTTCTGACTGGTTCTCCAAGCAATGTACTCATGGACCTAGGCTTCTTAAGAGATGGAGAGAAAGATGGTCACAGATTGTGAAGTACGGTCAGCAGCCAGTTTTGAATGTGATTTACTTCACTGCTGGCTAACACCACCAGCCAGAACTCAATCACATAGTCCCACCTAGCCACAAGGGGTCCAGGGAATGTAGCCTTTTTCTGAGCCTCAGAGGAAAAATAAGAGTTTGGTGAATTTATAGTATTGTCCAGCCACCACATTTTGCTGAGGATGGAAGACCCTGTGACAGAATTTAAAACCATTATGTTTTGTTTATTTAACTTTTACTTTTAATTATTTACTTAGTTATCATTAATTAGGTGATAAGCCCCTGCAAACTCACTACCTTAAATATGAGCAAGGACCTTGACAAAATCCTGCAACTAACTAAATGCTCTTCCCCACCTCGATCCTGACTCCCTACACAAGATTATCACCATTCTGAAACGGTATTGATTGTTCCATTGTTTTTCTTTCTTTAAAAAAATCAACCATTCTCTTGAGGTAATTTGAGATTCACACACAGGTGGAAGTAATAACAGAGAGAGATCCTTTGTGCCATTTACCCAGATTCCCCCAATGGTTACATCCTAAAAAATTATACCACAGCATTATAACCAGGATCTTAACATTGCTACTACACTCAAGATATAAAATATTTCCATCACGGACAGGATCAGTTATGTTGCACTTCGGTAGTCACACCATTTCCCCTCTGGTCCTCAGTCCCTCCTTAGCCCTGGTATTTCCTAGATTGTTCCCCACATTTATAATTCTGTCATTTCAAGAATGTTATACAAAGAGAACCACTTCATTTTGGGCTTGGGATTTTCTTTTTTTTTTTTTTTTTTTTTTTAAAGATTTTATTTATTTATTTTACAGAGAGAAATCACAAGTAGATGGAGAGGTAGGCAGAGAGAGAGAGAGAGGGAAGCAGGCTCCCTGCTGAGCAGAGAGCCTGATGCGGGGCTCGATCCCAGGACCCTGAGATCATGACCTGAGCCGAAGGCAGCGGCTTAACCCACTGAGCCACCCAGGCGCCCCTGGGCTTGGGATTTTCTTCTCTCAGTGTAATTCTCTGAAAACTCATCCAGATTGCTGTGGATATTAATAGTTCATTCCCTTTATTTGCTCAGTGTATTTCATGGTACAGAGGTACTGCAGTTGTTTAGCCATTTCCCACCAAACGGCAACTGAATTGTTTTCAGTTTTGAGGTATACAAATAAAGTTCCTATGAATATTTGTGTATAGGTTTTTCTTCTTCTTCTTCTTCTTTTTTTTTTTTGGAACATAAATCTTCATTTCTCTAGGATAAGTGCCCAGGAGTGCAGTTGGTGAAGTTCATGTTTTAACTTTGATAGTCCTCTTGTCCTTCCACACAAACTCTAGAATAACTTTGTCTACATCTACAAAACACCTTGTTAGGATTTTGGTAGAAATTGTGTTAAACTTGTATATCAATTTGGGGGGAACTGACAGCTTTACTGTGTTGAATCTACTAATCCATGAACATGGTGTGACTCTCCTTTTATTTAAATCTTTTATTTAAATTGTGCTTTGTAGTTTATAGTACAAGTCCCGTACCTGTGTTATTAGATTTATACCTGTTTTGTACAATTTTTAATGACATATTTTTAATTTCAGTGTCCACATGTATTTATTGCTAGTGTATAGAAATTTAATTGATATTTCTGTTTATCTTATATCCTGCAACCTTCTTGAACTCACTTATTAGTCCTAGGAGGTTTTTTGTTTTTTTTGAAATTCCTTGGGATATTCTATATAGAAAATCATGTCTCTGCAATAGGGACACTTTTATATCTTCTTTTCTGATCTTTATGCTTTTATTTCATTTTCTCACATTATTGCACTGGATAGACCTTCTAGTACTATGTGGAATAAGAGTGTGAGAGTGGATACCTTTGTCTTGTTCTGAATTTAAGGTGAAAGCATCAGCCTTTCACCCTAAATATAATATTAGCTTTGGAAGGTTTTTTTTTTTTTTTAAATGCTCTTTATCAGGTTGAGGGAATTTCGTCTCTATTTTTTTTCTGAGAGGTTTTGTAATGAATGAGTATTGAATTGTCAAATGTCTTTTCTGGATCTATTGATATAATCCTGGGATTTTTCTTCTGGGAATTTGTAAGGCTCCATTTGGCGATGGCATAAAATCCTTTTTATATACTGTTGAATTCTGTTTGTTAATATTTTATTAGGGATTTTTGCATTTATGTTCATCAGGGATGTTGACCTATAGATTTCTCTTTTAATACTGTCTGTGGTTTTGGTATCAGGCTAATTCTGGCTTCATAATTGAATTGGAAAGTATCCTTTTCCTTTCTATTCCATGCCTTCTTATTAGAAGAGATTTTGTAGAACTGGTATCTAAAGTTCTGTTAATTTTGTTTTTGGGGGGGCCTACCTTTTCCCTGTTGTTTAGTTTGGTTAATTTCTGCTTATTTTATTCTACTTTTTATTTGTCATCCATTTTGCTTCCATCCACTGAGGTTTTTATTTTGTTAAAAAATTTTTTTTGAGTTCTAAAATTTCCATTAGTTCCTCTTTTTACCTTCTTTGTTGATACTATTTATTTTTTCATTGACACTGTTTCTTTTTTTTTTTTTGTGCTCATAATTGTGCACATGCATTTTATATTATGGCTATTTTAAAATGTTTATTAGATAATATTAACATTACTTTCATCTCTGTCTTTCCAACTATCTTTTAACTCAGTTTTAGATCTTCAGTGTTTTTAGTCTGACAAGTGATTTTTCAAATAAAACCTGGACATTTCGTGTATTACATTATGAGATTCTGGATTTTCTTTTAAACCTTCTGTTCTGGTATCTCTCTGGAGAATAAGGGAGGGCCCTGCCTCACTACTATCAGGTAGGTATAGAAGTCCAGGTTCCCTACCTGGTCTTTGTTGGTACCTGAGGATGTGGTTCCTCATTACTGATGGGCAGGTTTGGGAGTTCTGCCTCCTTAGTAGGCCTCCAGTGATACTTCCCTGGCAGAGAGGGTTATGAATACCACATTATTGCTCCTCATGTGTGGTCTCCACTGTAACTAGTGTCAGCCTCACTACGCTGGGTAGTGACGAAGGTACTGAATTTCCCCAGGCCTTCCTCTCATACCACCACAGTGGAGAGGAAAGACGAGCACCCTGTTACTCTCAGGTTGGAGTGAAAAAATCCAGGTTCCCCATCTTGTCTTCCCTAAACCCACAAGGGACGTTATTCTTGCATGGTGCAGATGGAAGTCCTGATTCCCTATTGGACTCTTTGACACTACCGCAATTGGTGGTTTGGAATTCTTTGTTACCGCTTGATGGGATGTGGGTGAGTGGTGGGATTGTGGTGGAAGTGTAGGTAGTTTACTCAGTCGTTGCTGGCATGGGTTGGGCCACAGTTTTCTGTGGTGTTTTGATGGAATAGAGCAGTTTTTGCCTACAGGTTTTTTTGTCTTGCTAGGCTGTCCCTTTCCTGGTTCTTTGGCCCGGAGAATAGGCTTTGTTGGGGCCTTTTGTTCTCTGCGTCCATTGGTATTTCTATGTTGCTGGATTCTTCACCTATATGTGTTGTATATATAAAGGCAAAAATAAAACCCAGAAAACTCCCCAGACTTCCGTGGGTCACAACACATCCCTAGCTTGTCTACTTTTTTCCCTCCGCTTTTCAGATCTTCTAATGATTGTCTTTTTTTTGTTGTTCTTGTTTGTTTGTTTATTAATTAAATAGAGGTATAGTTGACATATAACATTTTTCAGTTTCAGGCATACAACATAATGATTCTATATATGTATAAATGATCACAATTGTCTAGTTAATATCTGTCATCATAATAGTTGCAACACTTTTTTCTTGTGAAGACTTTTAAGATCTACTCACTTGGCAACTTTAAAATATGCAATACTGTATTAACTATCGTCACCATGTTGTACACCATGCTAAATAAGCCGACCTCAGCAACATGCACTTGAACCGCCATGGTGAGAGGCTTTTTTTTTTTTTTAAATTTCAATCTATGAACAACTATCTATCTATCTACTTATCTAATATATTTTTAAAATTTTAATTCCAGGGTGGCTAACATACCAGTTTCTTAGACCACAACATAAAAATAAACTCAAAACAGATTAAGGATCTAAATATGAAACCTGAAACCCTAAAAATCTTAGAAGAGAGCAGTAATTTCTCAGACATTGGCTGCAGCAATGTCTTTCTAGATATGTCTCCCGAGGCAAGGGAAACAAAAGCAAAATTAAACTACTGGGACTACGTTCTGCACAGCCAAGTAAACAACCAGCAAAACTAAAAGACAACCTACTCAATGGGAGAAGATATTTGCAAATGACATATCTGATAAAATATATAAAGAACTTATACAACTCAAACCCAGAAAATATAATCCAGTAAAAAGATGGGCAGAAGACACAGACATTGCACATAGGAATGACCAACTGACACAGGAAAGGATGCTCAATGTCATTCATCATCAGGAAATGAAAATGAGAACCACAATGAGATATCACTTCACACCTGCTGGAATAGGAACATTTTTGAGATGAGGCTCAGCTGCTCTGGGACTCCCACATCTTCCAGGAGAGGAAAGTAGAGGCCTTCCCGCACAGGCAGTGAAGTGGAGGTGGCTGGAAATCTTTACGTCTCTCGACTCCAGGAGGAAGAAACCATGCAAGGCTACGCTGTTTGTGCTCCTGAAAAGCACTCTCCACAGCGGAGGCGGCCGGCCCCACGGCAGACGCCCTGCTTTTTAATCCTTAAGGGCGATCCACACAGGTCCTGTGACTGGAACAAGCCGCAGCATAGAAACTGCACCGGAAGAGCTTGCCAAGTGCCGGTCCAGCAGTGAGGTGCATGAGGTGCGTGACGTGTGTGACGTGCGTGACGTGCGCACGCACTGGCCCCTAGAGTGTGTGGAGCGCGACTGCCTGTGGAAGAAGTTAGAGAGCTGCTTGTTTGCGTCCGTCGTGGCAGACCCGGCTGGGCTGGGAAAAGTGTGGTGGGATCCAGTCCAGGACTTGGGACGTGGAGACTCTCGTGGCCCCTGCCACCCCTGGCCACCGCTGCCGTGGGATTCGTGGGGCAACTGCGTGCAAAGTCCTGGCCCCATCCATCCTGCGGAGGTGAAGAAGTGCCTTTCTGCCCTGCAACCCCCCCAAAACGGGGAAAGACTTGCAAACCATTTGGATGAGTTCTGTGGCTGATTGTGCTTGAAATTCCAGCGAAAGGAGCCCTGCTCTGTACGGGGCAGTTGCTTTATCTTTACACCTCCTGGCAGCCTCTGCTGAGTTGTTACCACATTGGTCCACCGTCTTCCATCAGAAATGTTTCTGAGGTGTCTCCGGGACAGCTCTTGCAGTAGACCCTGACCTCTGTTGATCATATCTCCATTCTGAAGGGGTCAGTTGCCAGGAATACCATGACATGGCACTTTGTTTACAGAGCTACAGACTTCAAAAAACCTCCATAGCCTAGAAGTTGAGAGAGAGGCACCATGACTGCCAATGTAGTGATGAACGACAGCATCAGTCCTTTCAGTTGTCTTGTCAATCCTTAAGCTCTTCACAGCCAGCAGGAGATCGTGTCGTGCCTGCTGACAAGCCTGAGGGAGACCTCGACTCTGATCTTCATTCTTAACTTCTGTGTTGTCTCTGCAGTGGGTTACCATGGTGGCTTCTGTGTTAATTTAGCGACTGGGTGAGCGGAAGAAACTGTACGAGCAAAACTCTCTTTTGGTCTCTGGAAGAAGACACGTCTTCTTTTGCTAACTCGTTCTGTAAGTACACATGATTGAGTCTGCGAAGGGAATATTCTGATAACCCTCTGAGAACCAGCAGACGGGGAGACTACTGAGTACTGCTTTGTTGGCTGGGGTCACCAATACTCCAGGCGTATCTGGGTTGTGTGAAGTAGGTGAAGGGGGTCAAAATTACAAACTAACAGTTATAAATAAGTCATGAGAATGTAATGTTCAGCATAATGTTTGTCTTATATATTATATACGGGGTTTTTAGTTATACTTAGTGGGAGGAGTAGGGAAAAATACATCTAAGCCCCTGGAAGTGGGAGCTGCTTTCCTTTTTTGTATGGATAAATTGTATTTTTACTTTTTTTTTTTTTTAAGATGTATTTATTTGTTTTAGAGAGAGGTGCACACCTTCTTGTGTGCTCCCACCCATGGGGGGAGGGGCAGAGAGAGACTCTTCAAGCGGATTTCCTTGAGCAAGGAGCCAACTGGGACTCCATCTCACATGAGATGAGAAACTAAGAATTGGAAGCTTAAACCAGTGAGCCACCCAGGCACCCCTCTTTTTACATATTCTAATGTAGCCTTTGTTAATTTTTTTTTTCTTAGCCCAAACTCATTTATTTGGATACAAAAGTAACATTTCCCTGTAGGCTTAAGTCACACATCTCATAATCACTTATATATCCTATCATTTACTCAGCCCATAAATATGAAACTTAAGCTATACACAAGATAAACAAAGTCTCCAATTTAGCCTTTGTTAATTTTTAACTTTACAAAAAGAGTATCAGGTTCAACCTTTCTGTTTTGTCTCTTTTTTCCCTGTTATCTTATCATGCTGCATCATATATCATTGATATCATATTAATGATATTAATATCATGTTGAATTAATGTTATATTGAAAAAAGTTCTCCTTATGGCAACAAGTCCCTGTGTAGTTAATTACTTTTGCCTGCTATGTATATATAGCATGGTTCATTCATCCAAGTTACTGTGGATAGATATTTGTGATGTTTTCATGTTTTCACTATAGTGAACAATTCTAGTATGAACAGTGTTTTACGAGTGTCCTATCCTACAGAAGCTAGAGTTTCTTTTTATAAATACCTAGGAGTGGAATGCATTGCTAGACTACAGGTTATGTAAATCTTCCAACTATAGAATATAATGCTAAATTCTTTAGCAAAGTGGTTTTACTAATTTACATTCCCCCTAGCAGTGTTTTACAGATACAAGAGATGTTTACTGAGCTGAAGTTTGAAAACTCTCCCCGGCAGTAAGCTTCTGGGTGACTGTGGGGCTCTCTTCAAATTTTCTCTCTCTTTAGCATCACTTAACTGTCAATCGTTGTGTAATGACCAATATCTAAAAACTACTTTTTCGAATAGTTTGGCTTTTTTTTTTTTTTTTTTTAAGTTTCTGGCAGATGAGTTAATCTGGTCCCTAAGTCTGTCTTCCTTGAAAGTAGAAGTCTTTTAAAATCATTTAAACTCCTATTTTTCCTGTAATAATTGCCTTTTTTTAATTTATAAAATTATTTGTGTTTATTCTCTACTTTCCTTGATTAAGTTTGGCAAAGTTTAGTCAGTTTTTCCAGATAGCCATATTTTAGCATTTTATCTTTGTTGGTCTTCTCTATTCTATGTTTTCATTCATCTCTTATCTTGTATTTTCTTTAGTTTTATCCTGTTGCTCCTTTTCTGATCTCTTAAGATGGACAATTAATTCATTAATTTTGAGGCTTTCAGTTTTTTTCTGTCAATAGTCCTAAAGAGGCTATATAACTTTCCCTCTGATCACTGTTTTTCTCACATCACATGAATTTTGATATGTAACTTAAAAATTTTTTAAATCAGTTCTATCATTGAGCGCTACATCAAAAACTAATGGTATACTATATATTGGCTGATTAAAAAAAATGAGTATACTTATCATGGAGTTAGAGAGTATTATGCTAAGTGAAATAAGTCAGTCAGAGAAAGACAAATACCATATTCCACTCTCTGTGGATTTAAGAAACAAAGTGATGAACATAATAGGAAAAAAGAGACAACAGAAAACAGATTTTTAGAGAACAAACTGATGATTATCAGAAGGAGGTGGGTGGGGAGATGGGTTAAATAGGTGATGGAGATTAAGGAGAACGCTTGTGATGAGCACTGGGTATTGTATATAAGTGATGAATCACTAAATCCTGCACTATAGACCAATATTACAGTGTATGTTACCTAAATAGAATTTAATAAAAACTTGGAAGAAAAAAATAAAAAAAAAGAACTCCAATCAATAAAAATGTGTTTGAGATTATTCTGCTAAAAAAAAAATTAATAAAATAAAATTGAAAAAGTAAAAAAAAATTAATTAATCTGTTCTAGATATTTTAAAATTTCCATTAAGATCTTATTTTAACCCATGAGTCATTTATCAGGGCTTTGAAAAATAAATTTTGAATGAGTGGGAATAAAAAATTTATATTTGCATTATTAATGGCAAATTGCATACTTTTTTGGGTAAAATTGTTGAGGCCTTATGGCCTAATTCATGATAAATTTTTATAGTCATCTGTACTTAAGAATATTTTTATTCAAAGTATCAGATGTTTATTAGGTTATGTTTTTTAGTTATGTCATCCAGATCTTGTATATCTTTGTTGTTTTTTCCTCTTTGTCTTCTCAATAATTGAGAAAGCTGTGCTGAAATCCCTCACTATGATGGTAGATTTATTATGCTGTCCTTGTGATGAAGTTTTAGAATATAAGTGAGGTCCAGAGCCGAGGACCAAGAAAAAGTTCTTGAGACCTCTGTGGTGCAAAATGGTGGTTTATTAGAGCACGGGGACAGAACCCGTGGGCAGAAAGAGCCTCACCAGGGTCAGGAGGAGTGGCTCATTCTCTACCTAGAAGTTGGAAGGAGGAGGTAAAGGAAGCGGGAGGTTTCAAAGGAACTTTCATATGCTAAAGAGGACCAGCAGGATACCTGAGGCCTTGCCTTTGTCAAGTTAGGTGGTTTTCCCCTCTAGCAAGGCATTAATGGTGAGATAGTTGGGAGATTCAAGGAGGAATGTCACACTTGGCCCCCCATTGAGTGTGGGGTGGGTTTACAGGGTGTCAGCTTCTGCTTTGTCTTCAGCCATATTTCTGTTCCCTCATCACTTGCAGTTCTTATAAAATTTACTTTATATATTTTTAGGCATTTTATTAGTAACCACATCTTTAAAACTACTTTATCTTCTTGGATAATTGCATTAAGTAGTGAATTGAATTCTCTCTTTAATAATACGTTTTACTTTGATATTTATTTAATATATTGTTAGTAATAGCTGTAGCAACTTTGTTTTGGTTGTATTTGCTTTGTATTTAATTTTCTATTATTTTACTTTTAGTTTTTGTGTCTTCTTATGCTTTAGGAATATCTTTTATAAACAGCATATTTTAGATTTTATAAAATCTAAACTGACTTTATCTTTTTAAAATCCAGTTAATATTTATGCTAATTATTAATATATTTGGACCAGTCCAAAATATCTCAACTTACTTGTTTTTTTTTTCCCCCTGTAAGGGCCTATTCAGCCAGAGCGGCCCCACCTCGGTTGAACAGCCATTTTGTTGTTTATGCAGTAAAACTTAAATTGATCCTGCTCTCCCTGCTCCAGGGGAACTTACTTAAAAGCAAGTCGGAGAAACCAGTCCCAGGTAACAAAGCCCAAATACAAGGGTGGGTCAGGTCAGGTGGAAATAACAGCCTGAATGCAGGGATGAGTTGGGTCAGGTGGAGACATCCAATCAGTAGAGCGCATATACTGTCTCCCTAGCTACCAAGGAGTGTGGGCCCCCCACCTTTTGGGCGCCAATTCTGACCAAGGTGATAGGCTAGTTCAAACGTCTACTATAGGGTAAATTGTAATTCAATTGGTCACTTATGTGTGACCTAGCATGACTGTGTAGCTTTCTCTGTGTGTTACAATCTCATGGACTTTGCCCTTAAAAGCTAGTCTGTGCAGAAGAGAGGGGTCACCCTCTCTGTAAGAGGCGGGGCCACGAGCTTTCAGTTTGATTCTTGATGCTTGGCACAAAACAAAGCTTTGCTTGACCTTCAATTTGTATCAGTCTTGCTCCTTTAATCATGGACCCGTTATTGGGGGACCTTTCACCCCCCTCTATTTCTATTTCTTTTCACCCACTTCATCTCCTTCTCTCCTTTAAATTAATAGCTTTGTCTACTCAAAATACTCATCTGGGAATTGTTACTGATTCATGAGATAAAGACCTCCTGCTAGAATTTAAAATAAGCACCACTCCCTTCATTGAGAAAGTCTTTATATGTAAAAATAACATTACCTGAGCTAAGTGATTTTAGTGATGTGATTGATGCACATTTTGGTGCAAGAAAGTTGTTAAGAACTGACAAACAGTTCACAAACTGGCTAGCTTGGTGGACTAGAGGTTGCGTTCTTACACCCTTAGTGAGAACCTAACTAACTCTCGACATACTGATAACATCTAATTATTATATTATTATATTTCTTCTTTTATGTTGATAATAGATTTCTTTCCTTCCCTCTCATTAAGGTAGGAGCCAACTTTAGCATAGCAACCAAGATACTTAATCTCTTTTATTCACATAGCACTTGCAGCATTTCTTGTTTGCCCTTTTATTTAAGCATCTCCCACCCTGTTGTCATCATTTGCATCTTTGCATGGCATACCTTCTGAGGCCTTATATTCCTGAGAATGAATGTGTTTATTAAGGCTTGATTTGATTTATATTTGGGCTGGATATACAGTTCTAAATACTAAGTTCTTTTTCTTCAGTACTTTGGGAATTCTACTTCCATAGTCTTTTTTTTTTTTTTTAATGATTTTATTTATTTGACAGAAAGAGATCTCAAGTAGGCAGAGGGGCAGGCAGAGAGAGAGGGGGAAGCAGGCTCCCTGCTGAGCAGAGAGCCCGATGCGGGACTCGATCCCAGGACCCTGAGATCATGACCTGAGCCGAAGGCAGTGGCTTAACCCACTGAGCCACCCAGGTGCCCCTACTTCCACAGTCTTTACGGCCGTGTTGTTTCTGAATAATTTGATTCTAACTTCCTTAATGTAATATTTTTTTTCTTTTTGTTAACTTTAGGATTTTTTTCTTTATCTTTCTTATTCTTAATTTTTAATATAATGTGGTGTGGATTTTTCTTTCTTTCTTGCCACTGTACAGACTCTTTCCATTTTCGTCCTATTATCTTTTAAAAAATCAAGTATTTATCTGCATTGCTTCTTCAGATATTTACTCCTCTTCAATTTTTTTCTCTTTCTGTGATTTGCATTTTAGCACTTCTCTTTCTATTCCTTATGTCTATTGATTTTTTTTTATTTCTTTGCCCTTCCTTTCTGAGCAGTGTTCTTTTTGAAATGTATCATTTTTGTGTTATTTATTTCAACTATTATAATCTTGTCTTTAAAATATTTGCTTCACTCTTTAATAAATTTTTAATCCTATTGATGAATTCTTTCCTTTAAAAAGAATATTTCAGGTGCCTGGGTGGCCCAGTTGGTTGGTTAAGCTACTGCCTTTGGCTCAGGTCATGATCCTGGAGTCCCAGGATCAGTCTACTCCCCAGCTCCACGGGGAGTCTGCTTCTCACTATGACCTTCTCCCCTCTCATGTTCTTTCTCTCTCTCTCAAATGGGTAAATAAAATCTTAAGAAGAAATAAAAAAACATTTCATCAAGCTGATTTAAAGTTACTCGTGTGTGTATTTTTGCTTTACATAGAATCCGAAAAGCCAGATAGTTATAATCCTTAAATATCTTATGCTTTTGATTTATGTGCTTTGTTTTTCTTGGGGTTATTCTGTCAGCAGAGCATATAGGGGAAGGTCAGACCCCTTCCTTTGTCACCTCAGTTAGCTCAAGGAGCAGGAGTGAGGTATATGTATGAGCCCTGGCGTCCAGAGACTCAGGCAGTGAAAAACTCAGTCCATCTCTCCTTATCCTAAAAAAGGAAGGTAATGTAGGGCTTTGCCCTTGGCCCCTCAGGAAAGAGTAGCTTTAGGTGGGTGGGGATCTTCCTTAAACATAGCAACTTAACCGGAGTTGATACTTTACTTTTTGCATGGTCACAGTAGCTCCTGCCATTGATTTTCCTTTGTTTTTGAGATCACTCAGAACACATTTGAATTGCTGTAGGTGTAGAGTAGATACTCTTTATCCCAACGGAGTCTTTTCTATTTTATTCTATTTTCTATCCTCTACACTACTGAGCTGCCTCTTGTTCTCCCTGAAGCCAGTCTCTTCCTCTCACATCAGTTCAAGAAAGCCCTCTGTTTTCATCTCAGGGATTTCTCATACCTTTCTTGGTATCTTTGGTTGGTCTTGGGAGTGAGAGTTAAGAACAATTGCCTCTTCACCTTCCTAACCTAGTAGGATCTAGAAATGGATCCACCTACTCTTTGCTACTATTTTTAGGGACCATCATTCCCCCCCCTTCCCCCCACCCCCCCCCACCCCAGCACAAAGTAACCTATAGTTTTTCTTACTGTTTTATTTTTACAAAAGGTGTTTAGAATATAAGTAAAAATGTAAAATGAAAAATTTTATACTCAAACTCTTTGTGTTGTTTCTAAACTTTTGCCACATGTGCAATCACTTTTTTTTATGCTGCAGGGTTTTTTTTTTTTTTAACCATACATTACTTTGAGTGTACTTATTTTTGTTTTTCTTGTTGATTTTTATGGTTCTACAGTGTTATTTTGACATACTGCATAATATTCTTAAAAATGATATAACAAAGTTTACCAAGGCTCTCTTAGGTTTAGGTTATTTTTACTTTCCACTGTTAGAGATGAATATAACAGCTTTATAAATGCATCTTTTGTCTTTTGATTTATTGGTTTAGATTTGTTTTAAGAATGAGATTACAGGATCCATGGATATAAAAACTTTATGACTCTTGATAAGAATTACCAAATTGCCCTTCAAAGAATGATACTATTCTTTGAATGGTTTTCTATATACTTATTCTGATGTATACTTAATTGCATATGCACAAACTTGTTGTATATCACTTAAGACAAATCCTCTTCTGTCTTTTTACACTACTCTGATTACATTTTTTAAGGATACATTAAATTAAAATGGTGATAGACCATCTCCTTTTTTTTTTTAAAACCACTATTACTTCCAAATAGCCCTTTAAAGTCCTCTTAATTCTAATTCTAATTCTAATTTAAGTAATTAGGAATATAAATATAAATTAAGACAATGGGTGACATTTACTCCCTTAGATTCTAGCAATGTAGAGAACATGTATTACTTACATAGTTTGAGGTCTTAGGTGTAAAGGTACAAAATGTTTTTTGAACTCTATTTACTTCTACAAGTTGTCTGAAAGTCTGGCCTTCCCCCTCTGTTTGGAACCATCTAAGTCCTGGGAGTTTTGTGTCATGCAAGAAAGGGCTAAGGGGAGGCACCTGGGTGGCTCAGTGGGTTAAGCCGCTGCCTTCGGCTCGGGTCATGATCTCAGGGTCCTGGGATCGAGTCCCGCGTCGGGCTCTCTGCTCAGCGGGGAGCCTGCTTCCTCCTCTCTCTCTCTCTGCCTGCCTCTGCCTACTTGTGATCTCTCTGTCAAATAAATAAATAAAATCTTTAAAAAAAAAAAAGAGGGCTGAGGGGTGTAAAAAGGATAGCTGTTAGACTTGTTGCCAACCCTGATGTCTAGTGCTCAAACTAGATATAATTTGATATAGAAAATGTAAAAATGTAACATTATTTACATTTTGAAGCCTTGGTATTCATACCTGCTATTATCTTTAAACAAAAACTCTGAACACTTTGCTTAAATATATTGCTTACATCATGCTCATAATTTCAAGATTCCTGAAATGGTTATGGTTAATATGTACCAAACACTGTTTTAGATGTATATTTAATCCTTGCAGTAATTCTTGTTGCATAATAAGCAATGCCAAAATCTTGGGGGTTTACAATAATAAACATTCATTTTCTCCCTCATAGGTCTGTGGCTCAGCTGGGCTCCAAGATTACCTGGCCTTGCCTCTAGGCTGTGGGTTGAGTTCCTGTCTGCTTCTCCAGTGCCATTGGCTGTCTGGGGCATGGTCTTCTTATTACAGACAACTGAAGTGTAAGTAGGCAGGCTAAACCACACAAACACATTTAAAACTTCTGCTTGACTTACGTCTACTAAAATTCCATTGTCTCATGCAACTCACATGCCAAGTGCAGCTGCAGTAGGTTGAGATATGTATACTTTGCCCACAGTGGGAGACACTGCAAAGTCAGTGGGAAAGAGTGTAGATGTGTATGTAATCTTATTAAGGAGTGAGTGAAGAACCGAGAACAATTGTACAGATTGTCTCTTGTTAACTCATGGTCATCGCCATCCCCTATATGATATTAAAGGTGCTGATTGCATTTCATTTTAGGAGAGAAGCCTAGTGTATTAATTAGCTTGGGCTGCCATAACAAAATCTCATCGACTGGGTGGCTTAAACAACAGAAATTTCTTTCTCACAGTTGTGGAGCCTCACATTAGGGTACCAGCATGATTGGGTTCCGGTGAGTGCTCTCTGTCTGGCTTGTCACCTTCTCACTGTGCTCTCAAGTGGTGGGCAGAGGGAAGGATCCAGCTCTCCAGTGACTTCTTGTAAGAGCACATTCTGTCATGGGAGTCCACTCTGTGAGCAGGTGGGCAGGTAAAGGGCAATGGCAGACAAAGGTTTACTTTTAAGTTCTGGGCATTCTTCTATAGAATTATTTGGTACCAGCAGCTGAGATTGCCATCATCAGAGGTTTTCTGTGATTCCTTAAACCTTCTGACCTCTGAAAGCCATTGGTGGTTTTCCCTTACCTTGGATCCCCCAGAGCTTCCCTTAATTTTGTAAGCATTTGTCATATTTTATTGAATTTAAGATGCCATCACTTGTGTTGCTAAGAAAGGAAAAAGAGCTACTAATTAGATAAATTTTTTTTTATCCCTAAGCTTTTTGTTCCATATTTTTAGAAAAGGCTCTTTTAGACTTAATTAGATAGGTTTTAAAATACCCGTACATACAATTGTACATACATAAAAATGTAAATATGAGCACAATAAATCTATTCCTGAAATAACTTTATATCAAGAATTTTGCTCTTCTGAATCATTTTTTCCACTTACAGTCCTCGATGTGAGTTTTTCCCCTCATCAGGAGGCATTGGGAGAAATGGTAATGGATCATTTCTTAAGAGTACTCCATCATTACCTACTGTCTTTTCTTTCAAGCTGCTAACAAACATTCTGCTAGTTTGGCTGGAGTTGTCTTAATTTTATGTCAAATCCTGTTCCATTCACAAAGAGTACTTAAATAGTTTGTGGATTTAGTGTGTAAGGATTTTACAGTGGTTGAGTCATGCCATTGGGAATGACCCTGAGCTTCTACACTTCTCTGTGAGCTTATTCTTTATTATTCTTGATAGATATTTTTGTGATGCATCAAGAATTGATCAGTGGGTTGTATAGGATTGCTAGGGACCTGTTCCAAAGACTTTTAGCTAGCTCAGTTGGGTATCTGTCTGTTTTCTGAGCTGTGACAACTTGAGTGAAGATCTCATTTTTGTATACCATTTTGCAATTTAAAATTAAATCTAAACCTTTAGAATGTAGAACAGCAAGAGTGAAAGCTAATGTATATATGGACTTTGAGTGATAAGGATGTGTCAGTGTTGATTCATTGATTGTAATAAATATGCCACCATGGTGTGAGATATTGGTGAGGGAGGCTATGCATGTGTGTGGCAGGGAGTATATGGGAACTCTATTTTATGGGACTCTACTTTCTGCTTAGTTTTGCTGTGAACCTAAAATCATTCTAAAAAATTGAAAAAAGTCTATTAAAATATTAAATATAAAAATAATCTTGTTACTGGTAATTATTTATACCTTTACAGAGTTAGGCTACTTTTTATAACCTGTGTCATGGTGTTGTTATCTTTAGCATCTTTAGTAGTGACAATATCAGCACTGGAGTTTCTTTAGCGTTTTCTGTTTGACCAAACAAATGGTTTTATTAATTTACTCAACTGAACTGTAGGTTACTGGCAATTAAGTAGCTGCTATTCATAGTCAGCAAAAAGTTTCTGACAAATTGTTACTTAGGGACTTAAGGATAATCTTGGATGGTACATAAATTATTCACAGAAACCCCTTTTTCAGCTCTTCTGGATGACTATGCAATTTCTTCTGTGCAATTTCTTCTGTCTTGATTTTCCTCTTAGTTTGGGTTTTCCTAAAAGCAGAGCCTGAGATAAGGATGTGGGTACATAGAGAGCCTATTTAGAAAGTGTTCTCTGAGGGTGCCTGGATGACTCAGTGGGTTAAGCATCCAATTCTTAATTTTGATTCAGGTCATGATCTCAGGATTGTGAGATGAAGTCCCACTTCCAGCTCTGAGCTCAGTGGAGAATTTGCAGGAGGTTCTTTCTCCCTCTTCATCTGCCCATCCCGCTGCTTGCTCTCTCTCTAAAATAAATAAATAAATCTTTAAAAAAAGAGGCGCCTGGGTGGCTCAGTCTGTTAAGATCTGATTCTTGGTTTCAGCTCAGACTGTGATCTCAGGGTCAAGATATGGGAGCCCTGTGCTTGGGCTCACTGCTCAGCATGGAGTCTGCTTGAGCTTCTTTCTCCGTCTTCATCTCCCTCTGTCCCTCCCCTCACATGTCTATTCTCTCTCACATGTGTATTCTCTCTCTTTCTCTCAGATAAGATAAGTAAATATTAAAACAAACAAACAAACAGGGAAGTGCTCTCTGAAAGCAAGTTATCCTCTACAGCCATTAACTTCCCCTGAGAGCCATTTACTGCCTCCACACCCCAGCTGCCAGGCTTCTCCGAGGTACAAGAGCAGAGATACCTTATCGTTTTGAGTAAAGGGAAAGAACAGTGATGAAAAGTGAAAGTTGGCCACTGGGAAGCATATGCTAGTTTTGTTTTCTCCATATTACTTGCTAGTTCAAAATGCATGAAGTTGAGACATAGCATGATCTTATGACATTTATTCTCCCATCCTATTTGCATTTCTGCCTCTTTAACAACTGCTTGGGATGGATGCTATCTGTGTACCCCAAGTGTATCTACTCTGCTTTCTCTGTTTCCTTCCAAACCCCTTTCAGCTCGTAGTTGATGAATAGGTTAGCAATCTTATGTGGAAATCAGACCATAGGGAATCTGTTGACATGTGTTCATTTAACAGAGCTCGTTTATGCCTCATCACATTTTTGCACATCAGATTCTGTACTGTGGTTGCTCTGCCTAGGTGTTGCCATCCCAGGAGGCTCTGCTGAAGCAACCTGTCAGGACTGGTTTTATCCTTTACTATGTCATGGATGTGGAGAATAAACAAGAAGTCCATGCAATAGTGGCTGATTTGGGGCAGTATAGATGCATGCTTAGGAATAGCCCTCCACAGAGGCGAGTTTACCTCATACTTGAAGCAGTTGAGACAGAGGAGAGCCTTCATGGACTGGAGACTTTTGGAAAGGCCCCATGAGGGGACTGGGTCTGATTAATAAATTTGAATTGGGAGAGCAATTTTGAAAAGGGCTTTTAGGACACATTCTTTTTGGAGGCTGGACACCCCAAGCAAATGTCATTTTAAAATGTGATCTTACTCTTCTTTGATCACCAAATGTCTGAGAAGTTAGTTGAAATCTATAAACCTTAAAAGCAGGCAACTTGATTGTGGGATTGAGGTTGAGTGTGGGTTCAAATGCTGTGTTTGCCAAAAAGGTGGATGACTGACATTTAGCAGTGTCCTTGAAGAGGCTTGGTGACTTACTTGTGTATGGAAATGTCAGTTTCTGGAATGCCTGGCACTTCTGGATAAGAGCCACACATGCAGTGGAACCCATAAAGAGGAGAACCTCGTGGTTTGCTCTTTGGGGCAGCCAGACATATTTAGTTAGGTCCATACACTTGGGTTCAAGCCATTGTATCATCTGTGCTGGGGAATAGCCGGTGGGAATTGTTGCCCCTGGCTTGCTGGATGATACTGACCAACTCCTAGGTGGACTTGCACTTTGAAGAGCCATTGCACACCTCCCCAACACCTTTCATCACTAGGGAAGAGTTGTGCCATTTACTTTGGTTACATTTTACCATGGGCTATGGTGGCTTGGAGGTGGGGGCCTAAGGTGGCTGGGTGGAATATCAAACCTTCCTTTTGTTTTTTTGTTCCTTGTGAGTCTATGCTATCCCTAAACTGTCACTTGTTAGATAGGGAAGAGTTTACTTTCAGCTCTAGAGGCCTTGAATGATGTACCACAAGGACTTACAGTCACCTTTGGAAGGCATTGTACTTGGTCTCAGAGCTGGGTTCAAATCCTGATGCAGCTCCTCTGAGGAAAACCATGGGTGATTCTCTTTGAGTCTTGCTTCCTCCTTTATATGGTGGTTAATTATACTTGTTTCATAGCATCATTGGGAGATTAAATAAAATAATGATTAAAGTCCCTGGCACAGAGCTTTAGAAATGCAGTTTCCTTCTACTGTAGCCTGAATGTCAGTTGTGATTCCTGAAGCTAAAGCCTTCAAAGATTCCATTTAAATTTAAAGAAAAAATAATATATTTATGCATTATTTAAAAAAAAGAGTGAGAAAAATCTTTAGATTTAAACAGGGATTTTGAAGATAGAATTATGGTCTTATTTTCTGAATGCATTTGTTTCTAGTGACTATTTTATTCACTTTATAGAGAAAAAGTAATGTTATATAGAAGAGATAGTCTTGATATAAAGGCATGTGATGAAATGCAACTAATTAAACACATAATTTGGTATAGACTGTGTACCCAACATATTTTGGCACATAAAATATTTACTCTGATAGACTGAAGCTGTTATTTTGAACTGGGTCTCAGTTGTTATTGAGACTGAGTGTTTTTAATCTAGCAAACGATAATGACTTTATCACTTCTGACTTTGTGTGTCTGGTTTAGTCGGGAATGAGATTTTATTGCTGTGCTTTCAGCTTTCGCTAAGAGTGCTTGATAGACTATCACTGCTAAATTCTGTTTTTGAGAAGAACATTAAATACTTGTTAATTTATATTTATATTCAAAACTTTAAATCTGTGCTAAACATAAGTAAGTCTCCTAATTATGAATTTCCCTCCTATTTTCAGTTTTATGTGAAAGCTAGGAACTTAAACAGCACAAAAAGTAGATCAGCTCAAAGTTTCTTTCAAAATTCTTTGCTATTTTGGTCTCTGTCTTTCCTGCTTTGTGATTCATTTGTATTAGAAAAAAGGGATAGTCTTGGTCATGTTCTAAATAGGTATATTTTGAGGACCCCCCCCAAACCTGTGCTATAAGAAAGCATTGTGAGTTTCAGTTTTAAGTTTTTACTTAGTATGTTTAAATTTACTTCTAGAGATGCAAGTTCTACTGTAGTCTAACTTTAGTTTCCTTCGCTAAGTCTCAGGTGATGCTGAGGCCGCTGGTCTGAGGAGCCCACTGAGTAGAAAGAGCTCAGTGTGCACATTTGAAAATCTGACTGTTTGGGTTCGAGCACTTGCTGTACTCTTTATTATCCCTATGACCTTGTGTAGGGTGTTTAGCTGCTCTGTGTCTCTATTTTTGGCATCTGTCAACATGGGAGTGATTAAAATGGCATTTGGCTCTAAGAGTTCATTTTAAGAATAACTGATAGAGCCCACATAAAGTATTTAACATCTAATAGCAAAGTGATAACTACTAATAAATTTTAATATATTTTATCTGGTGAAAATACCTTTCAGAAAATTGGAAGGGGAGAGGGGGAGTCCTAATATTTATTTATTTTTGCTTGAGAAATATTTCATTGCAACTCAGTGACCAGTTGTCCCATTTTTCCCAGAACCAGTTTTTCAGTGGTTTTAATCCTGAAAGTCTCTTGTCCTGGGAAACCCTTCATTTCTGAGCAATTAGTAGAGTTGGTCACCCTTATATTTATGGGTTTAGGGTGAAGTCTCTATTCAAATCTGCCTTTGAGTAACTTCATAGTCCTTTGATGCTTCATTACATCTGTTGTACAATCAAATGTTGTTGCTGTATTCTTATGTAGTCTTTCAAAATGTCTATCAGAAGCCTATTTGGTTTAGAATAAGATAAAAGAATACAAGATATTCAACCTTCACAAAGTTCATAAAAAGCAGGTAAGAAGGGATATACTGGACATGCAAGAATCATGAGGCTGCCTGCCCTGATCTAAGGTCTGAGGAAAGATGACTCATCTCAAGGACTTTTTCATCTTAAAGTCTGCGTTTTGTAGACTAAATAAAATGGACAGTTGGATTAAGATGGGGGCTCAGTGGCAGACTATATAATTCTAGTAAACGATAAGAGTTTGTGGAAGGAAGAGGATAGGAGTTTGTGGAAGGAGTTCTAGGGAAAATCTGATTTTATTACTTTTTTCTTTTTGACCCTTTTCTTTCTAGTCTTCTGCCAAAACGACCAGACAGGTATTCCTTACCTATCTTCATTTCTCTGCCTTTGTAAAAAATTAATTGAAGTGGACACAAGTGAACTTTGTCAAGTGGCAACATCAAGGGATTCCCGAACATAAGAAAGTCGTCATATTATCCCGTTACCCTGTCTAAGCTTTTTATGTGACAGTCAGAGAACTGTATCAGCTGGAATCCTTGCTTTAGTCTTCATGAAACAAATGTTCTTAGCTCCAAAAATACTTCTACAAATACTTCTCACAGAATTTGCTCAATTTTACTATTAAGAAAGCTACTGCTCATTGCCAAAGGAATTCTTACAATAGTTTCCAAACAAGAGTTTCCTTAGTTGGATATAACCCTAGTGAACCTGGCCCTCAGGGGAAGTCACATTTTTTTGTTCTAAAAATGGACTTGGATATGACATTTAACATAAAAACCAAAAACTCTAAAAATTCAAGGCATTGATATAAAATAAAGATATAAATAATACAAAATAAGTTAATGCTAGTTATCTTAAAATATATAGAATCAACAAAATTTTAAAGTAGGGACCCTTTGTTATACTTTTTATTTATGTATATTTGTAAACTGTTTTAATGTGTAATGGATTTGAAATGTGTATGTTCAAATGCTTGGTTTTGCTATTTACAAACATTTTTATAGAAGGTAAGAATTTAAATGGAACTATCCCAGTTTCATCTATTTGATCTGCCTACAATTTTAATTGAAGATAAAACCTGTGAGTAGGTTACTTTTGCAAATAAACTGCACATTTCAATAAAGATCACTAAAGTTATTGAAAAAAACCTCAATCATTGAAAAATAGAAAGAAAATTTAGAACTATTCTTTATCAGTGGTTCTCAAAGTGTGGCTTCTGGACCAGCAATATCAGCATTACTTGAGAACTTGTTAAAAATGAAAATTGTTGTGTTCCACTGGAGACCTACTGTTTCAGAAACTGGTGGAGGGCCCACCTGTCTGTACTCTAATCTTCCTTAGGTGATTCCCGTACATGTTCAGGTGTGAGAATCTCTGGTCTAAACCCTCCAGAAGAGTGTCTAATGGGTCATTATACCTTTAGCAAGATTTGAGTACTAGAATGTAAATTGATGACTCAGAAATTAGATAACCTCTTTTTCTCTTTGCCTTTGAGAAAAGTGATGACTGTTGGACAGTGTGGTGTAGTGAAGTGAATTTGAATTTTGAAGTGTGAAGATTTGGTTTCAGTTTGCAACTTTATATATGCAAATCACTGAAGAAGTTTCTAATATATAAAATGGTGATAATGATAGCCTCCCCACAACTCAGTCTCATAGAGTTGCTATGATCAAATGCAGACATGCATGTGAGGGCAATTTTTAAATTATCCAATGCTGTGCAAATGTTACTTTTCATATGATCATTACTGCCAGTATGATTACAGTTCTCAAAACTTACCCTTCTCACCTTCCCTGTCTTTGCCCCATTAAAATTTAATTACCTCTTGAAACTTAAGTTTTACAAAGCAGAGATTAAAAAAAAAAAAGAAGAAGAAATTGGAGACTTTTTAAACAAGAGAAAACCCAGAGTTCTTACAATTTCTTTTATATATGAAATGATGCTTGCAGATTTTTTTCTTTGTTTCATGAATAGTCTTTTAAGCATTTAATCCACAATGTAAAATGAATCAGTGGCACACTTCAGTGATACCATAGCAATAATAATGCATTTGGAACATTAAGTGTCAGATTTCCCTCACATATTTTAAAAATTGTTTCACATTTTTTTTCTGGTTTAACCTCTCTTGACACCAGTGAACTTAAGGCTTGTAATTGAAGGATAAGTGAACAAAAAAGCAGTTCAAGTGATAATATATCCATTTCAATTCCTGTTTTCTGGACGGAGACCTTTTATGCTAAGTTCATCTGAGAATAAATTTTTATGACAAAATTATAACCCTTAGATCGATGTTACTCACGCAGGCTGAGATCTGTCCTGATATAATGGATTTTGTGACAGTGAAATGCAAGAGAGTCTCCCAAAAGCTTTGCCTAAGAAATTTCTGACAGTAGCCTGTATGCTACCAAAATTTTCAAGATGCTATTATGACTCATTTCTACTCATTACAGAAAAATGGCTTGGTATTTTAATCATGAACATACAGTTGTGTCAAAGAGGAAAAAGAAGTGTAAAGACATAATCTTTGAAATATTGCAATGTATTCATATTAGCTGCACCATTAGTAGATGTTGTTGCTTTTACTGTTTCTTAAAAATATTTTTTAAAAAATATTTATTTATTTGAGAGAGAGAGGGAATTAACAAGGGTGGGGGCAGAAGGAGAGGGAGAGTGTTTTAAGCATACTTCGTGGAGAGTGTGGAGTCCAACGCAGGGCTCAATCTCATGACCCTGAGATCATGACCTGAGTCATAACCTAAAGTGGGGTGCTTGAACCGACTGGACCACCAGCCTGCCCTTATTGTGGTTTTTAATTTGGAAGCTTGCATATATTTGTTACTCCTAATTTGACTTCCAGTCATAATTTTCTGCATGTCACTAGTTGAATGAATAGAGGTGTCTTCTGTAATTAGAGGTAATCTGAATTTAAGTTATTTCCTGTAAGTTCTTTCTTCCCTAAGTGATACTGCTTCTTCTTCCATTTCAGTAGGTTCACTTTTTTCAGGGATAATATGTAAAGATGCCTCAAAATATTATAACACATGCAGTTGAAAATTTCACAGCAGCTGTAAGGGCTGCATAGTTTTTTCTTTTCTTCTCCTCAGTTTTATTCAGTTATAATAATATAAACATTGTGTAAGTTTAAGGTGTACACCCTGCCTGTTTGATACATGTATATATTGTGAAATGATGACCACAATAGGGTTAACACCTCTGTCACCTCACCTAACTACCATTTGTGTGTGTGTGTGTGTGTATGTGTGTGTGTGTGGTGAGAACATTTAAAATTTATTCTCTTAGTAACTTCCATGTATATGATACAGTGTTGTTAACTGTTGTCATCATGCTCTATATCAGAGCCCCAGAATTTATTCATCTTTCAGCTGGAAGTTTGTACCTTTTGATGAACATTTCCCTGTTTCCCCATCCTCAGCCTGGTAGCCACTATTCTGCTGTTTCTGAGAGTTTGACTTTTTTAGATTCCACATATAAGTATTATCATACAGTATTTGTCTTTTACTGTCTGTCTTATTTCACTTAGCATAATGCCCTCAAGGATCATCTGGGTTTTCATAATAGTGATTGCCTTCTTTCTCAAGGCTGAGTGATAGCCTAGTGTATATGTATGTATGTATGTGAATACCATTACAATGACATTCATGTTACATATAAACATGCAGGTTTCACACACATATTTTTATTATACACATACCCACATTATATGTATCTCACATCTTCTTTATCTTTTCCTCCATAGATGGATACTTAGGTTGTTTCCATGTCTTAGCTATTGTGAATAATGCTGCAGTGAACATGGGACTACAGATACCTCTTTGAGATCTTGATTTCATTTTGCTTAGATATATACCAAGAAGTGGGATTACTGGATCATATGGCAGCTCTATTTTTATTTTTTTGAGGACTCTGTATTATTACAGTGGCTGTACCAATTTCTATGAGTAGTGCCCAAGGATTCCCTTTTTTCCAAATCTTCGCCAACCCTTGTTATCTCTTGTTCTTTTGACAGGTGTGAAGTGATAGGTCACTGTGGCTTCAGTTTGCATTTCCCTGATAATTGGTGGTACTGAGCATCTTTTCATGTACTAATTAGCCATTTGTATGTCTTTGGAAAATGTTCAGGTTCTCAGTCTAATTGGATTGCCTTTTTTTTTTTTTTTTTGCTATTGATTATGAGTTCCTTATATATTTGGTTGTTAACCCCTTACCAAAGAGGTGGTTTGTAAATGTTTTCTCCCATTCCATCGGTTGTCTTTTCATTTTGTTGATTATTCCTTTGCCTCTACCTACGGGATTTCTAGTTTGATGTAGTTCTACTTATTTATTTTGCTTTTGTTGCTGTGCTTTTGGTGTCATATCCAAAAAATCATTGCTAAGACCAATGTCAGGGAGACTTTACCCTATGTTTTCTTCCAGGAGTTTTATGGTTGCAGGTCTTACATTTAAGTCTTTAAGCCATTTTGAATTAAATGGTTTCCATTTGCATGGAATAACTTTTTCCATTCCTTCACTCTGAACCTCTGTGTGTCCTTAAACCTGAGATGAGTCTCTTATTAGCAGCATATGATTAATTTTTTTTCTGTTCTTTGTCTTTTGATTGGAGACTTTATTTACACTTAGAGTAATTTTTGATAGGTAAGTATTTACTGATGCCATCTTACTGGTTTTTTGGCTTTATTATGGTTCCCTTGTTCCTTTCTTCCTCTCTTGCTGTTTTCCTTTGCAAATTCATGATTTTCCAGAGTGGTATGCCTTGGTTCTTTCTCTTTATCTTTCATGTATACGGAAAGATTTTTGCTTTGTGGTTACTGGGAAGATTACATAAAATATCTTATAGATGTAACAGTCTCTTTTACAGTGATAACAATGTATATTCAATAGCACATAAAAACTCTACTCCCTTTCTCCCCATCTTATATGATTTTGATGTCATAATTTGCCTCTTTTTATATTGTATATTCATTAACAAATTACTATAGCTGTAGTTATTTTTAATACTTTTGTCTTTAACCTTTTTAAAAAAAAACTCGAGTTAAGTGGTTAATATAACACCATTTCAGAGTATTATGAATTTGATTATATACTTACTTTTACCAGTGTGTTGTATATTTTTACATGTTTTCATGTTACTGATAGAGTCCTTTCATTTCAACTTCAAGGACTCCTTTAGCATTTCTTATAAGGCAGATCTAGTGGTGATGAACTCTCTCAGCTTTTGTTTTTCTGGGGAAATTTTGATCTCTTCTTCATTTTTGAGGGAAAACTTAATGGGACAAAGTCGGTTGGCGTTGTTTTCTTTCAGCACTCTGAATATATCATCCTATTTGCTCCTGGTCTATAAGTTTTCTCTGGATAAATCTTCTGATAGACTTATGGGGATTTCCTTATAAATGATAAACTTCTTTCTTTTTGCTATTTTTTTTGGTTCTGTGTTTGTCTTTGATTTTTGCCAGTTTTATTATAATGTGTTTTGGGGAATATCTTTAGAATTTAATTTATTTGGGGACCTATGAGCTTCATGAACTTGAATGGGCAAATCTCTCCCCATATTTGGGATGTTCTCAGATTGTTTCTTTAAATAAGCTTTCTGCCTCTTTCTCCCTTTCCTTTTCTGCTACTCCAGTAATTTGCAAGTTGCTTCTCTTGATGGTATCCCACAATTCACATTGGCTTTCTTCACTCTTTTCATTCATTAAAAAAATCTTTTTCCTCTGGATAGATGATTTCAAAGTTCCTGTCTTTATTTCATGGATTTTTTTCTTCTGCTTGGTCTGTTCTATTGATGCTCTCTATTGCATTTTTCGTTTGCTTTGTTGTTTTCTCCCACTCCAGAATTTCTTTTAGGTTTTGTTTTTATGATATCTATTTCTTCGTTAAACTTCTCATTTTGTTCATGTAGTGTTTTCCTGTTTTTTCTTTCTTTTTTTTTTAAGGGGATTATCTTTCTGCATTTTATTGTAGCTCATTGAGCTTCCTTAAAATAGCTATTTTGAATTATCTGGTAAATTGCAGGTCTCCATGTCTTTGGGGTCAGTTATTGGAAAATATAGTTACTAATAACTTTGGTGCTGTTCTGTTTGATTTTTTCATGTTCCTTGAAATCTTATGTTGCTGTCTTCACATTTGAAGTAGCAATTACTTCCTCTAGTCTCTGTTGACCTTGGAGAAGAAATACCTTCTTTCTGTCTTGCTAGGGATTCTGAGGTTTTTTTCAGACCTCCTATGGATTTGCCTGTTCCGCACTTCTTGCTCCCTCTAGTGGCAGAATTCTTAAGCTTGTACGCGTTGTCTTGATTTTGTGGGTTGAGCTGTGCCACCCTGCAGGAGAGGTGATGTGGGTAAAGGTAAAACTGTTCCTCTTACCCTCTCCAATGTGTCCTGACTGAAATGTGTTTGCTCCACTTATATGCTGGAACTTCTCCACTAGGTCCCTGGACTTCCAAATAACAAGTAACTTGGCAGGCTTTAATAATTTTGTTAAATTTTAGGATATTTAATTTTCTTGATTCTGGTAATTGGAAATGTAATAGGTATTTTATATATTTCTTTGAATATTGCTAAACAAACAAAAATTCATAGTAACAAACAACACAAAAGAAGCAAATTACTACACAAACTGACTTTCCTCAGTTGAAGTTAATACTTACTTTGATGTATGCAAATATTTTTTCAAATTATGTTGGATTTTGTTTTCTATTGTTCTTAATATTTGCATTTGAGGATCAGTGACGTTTAGACTGTAAAAATTTGTTGAAATCTATTTGCATACAGGAAAATGTACATACGCACATACGCATGTCACTTTGCTTCCCATGGTAGCAGGGCCTTGGGGAAGAACCACATTTGAGAGCAGCAGTTGTGCCATTGTTTTTGTGCCACCCAAACACCTATCTCAAATAGAAACCACCTAACCCAGGTCTCTTTAAGATAAGTGTGCTTTGTCCCAAATACAAACAAAATGGAAATTAGTGGCTTACCTTGGTGAGCATTTATTATTTCAAATACTAACAAATATCTAGAAGATAAGCAAGGCAGGCAAAGGGTGATTGTGTCTTACTGGGTATCAGAATTCTCATCCGAACTTTCTGATTTCTAGTCCCATAATTTTATATAACATAGCATTACTCTCCAAGGATTTCCACACAGGATGTCTAGAACTGTTATGCTAATTTTCATGAGCATAGGCTTCTACTGTCATGTTTTTGCTTCAGTTCTTGAGAGCAGTTTATGGTTCAAGATGATTGCTTAGTATCAGTCAGCACAATTGTATTTCAATCTGAAAGAAAGAGGGATGGAGAAGAAGGACCAAAGTATATATACCAGAGGTCTTTGAAGTTAGCTGCTTAGACTTTGCCACATGATGTTTGTTCTTCCAACTTACTGGCCAGAACAGTTCAAGAGCCATCTCATTTTGAAAGGGAAGTTTTGAATTTAAGATTTAGTTTGAGTGACTGTGTGCCAGTTCAGAATTAGGAGACCTATTACTACGGAAGAAGGAAGAATAGATTTTAGAGGACAACTGGAAGTTTTTAAAGTCAGGCAGTTTCTGGACCCCATTGTTTCTTATAGATGCTCAAATAAATGAGTGTTCAACTAAGATTGCTTACTGCTGCTGCTTTGTATGATTTGTATCTTGGGAAACCAATATCAGTTTAATATCACCACATTTCACTGCAGATTTTTGGAATCAATACATATTCTATATTAACAGTAGGAGATTATAGTACTGAGAGAACCATGCGGTGGAATCAAGAAGAGTCGTCTGTCCATGATCTTTTCCCATGTTCAGGAAAGCCCAACATCCATCCATTTGGAATGACCAAATTCATTTAAATTCTTTTATGAGAACAAGGTGCTGGGGGAGAGTCTGACCACAGAGAGAACTTGTGTATTCTCAGTGATCTAAGTTTCTCTGGGATTAATTTTTTTTTTAATCCAAAGAAAATCAGGCATAGATGTTTGCTTTAAATGAAAAACAGAAACTCTTGTCAATAAACCTAAAGTTTATTTAGCCAGTGAACACTTACATAGTTATAGAAGATATACATTGTGTAAGATGTGGGGAGGGAACCTCTGATACAACATTTTAAAAGCAGTTTGGAGTCATAAGTCCACTGGAAACTCATTTATTTACATTAGTGAAAATAATCCGTGAGATGCTTCCTTTCCTCATATAATGGAGATGTAGGTCTTAGCCACTAGACCAATGCCATTAAATAATAAATTTTCAAAATACTAAACAGTGTCTCTTGAGTTAAAACTAGAAAAGGAATGAAGATTTAGAAGACTTTCTTGGTGAGACATATTGTCAGGAATTTCGTAAGATAGCTCAACTTGTAATTTGGGTATAAAATCCTTTTACTGATAAATAAGAAATGACAAGAGAAGAATTACAGCACTGACTACTCAAACTTTTCCATAAATAAAATGATGTTTTAGTGTTTAAAATTTTAATATATGTTTCTTCACATATTTTTACAATTCATATGAAGTCAAAGAAGCAAATACTCTGAGATATCATGCAAAAGATATTAATTACCATAAAGAATGGTCTTATTAGGATTTTTTATTTTTAGCCACTCAAGTAATTTTTCTCTGATTGAGAAAAGAAATTTTAAACTACATAATAACTGAAATAAAATGGTATATAAAACTTTTGTGTCTTTTATAATCTAAATAATGAATGAACACACAAGTCAACAGTTGGGATTATCTATTTTACCTCCTCCATCTAAAGACCCACTGGAATTAGAACTATTTATGTAAATTTTAAGTTTAAAATTTCTCTTGGTCTTTTCTCAGTTGAGTAAGTGTTTGAATGAGTGAATAGTTGCCATATGGTAAGTTTGATGGAATGAATTTACATTCCCATTTTCTGAGCCAGTTTTGAATATTAATTATTTAGGTATAGATATTATGTTTTATAATAAGAGGCAATATAATCTCACAAGTACCGTTTTGCCTTTTACTTTCTTGACTCTTGTCACCTTTCCCCACATACCTGTAAAGCAATTTTGTTAGTTTATATTGGTTTCCTCTAGAAAATTTTGCACAGGAAACTTTTACCTACATCATAACTATCAGAAATATTCACCACATTGTAGATTTGATGGCATTCTTTCTTTTTAGGACCTCCTACAGGATTAATGAAGAATGTCCCAGATTATCTGTATACCTGGTTTCTCAGGATCATGGAGGATCTTCAAAAATTTTGTTCAGTGTTATGAGAAGTCAGTTTATAGGAAGTCAATGAACTCTTTACTTGTCCCTCACGTTCTAGAATGTAGATACTGCTGTAGTCATATGATGAGGTATTGAAAAGTCATGGTGCTGGAGGCAGGATAGGGGAGATATTTTGTAACTCTATCTTAAAACAATAGGACTATAAGCAATATAAAATTTGAAGTTACTCTGATTGTCCTTGCTCAACATGACTTTTTCTCTTACATTTGTACTACATTTCCAGACTTTATTTCCCATCCATTATGAGGGCAGGGCTCACATCTGACCAGACTGTCTTGGCTGTGTCAGTAACTACCAAGAAATGTTTTGGCAGGTAGTTTCCTTGGATTATGACAGGATAAATTAAACTATTTTGAATTTAATGTATGTCATGTTGAAGAGAACAATTAAGAGATTAATTGTTTGAAGCACTGAGATTTATCTCTATATGAACCACTTTATTTTCTGTTAGGACATCCTTTTGCTATTGCAAAGATATAAACAATGTCTCCTATTAAAAAGAAATATATATGCAGGCAAAGTATGTCTTTGAATCGAAGATACTATTTCTTATTAACAGACTGCATGAGACACATTAATGCTTGATTATTAATGCTAATAGAGAAATGTAGAGAGTATATAAAAAACAGAAGATGCATTTTGGAATACAGTTTATTTTATTATATAAGTACATGAAATGATGAAGCCATATGGAAAATCTGATTCTGGAGAAACTTAAGGCTCTCATTTCTTTTCTGTGACAAACTATATATCATGTTTTGAAATACTCAAAATATACTTTTTGCTGGGTTTGAACTTCATTTGGAGCAAAGAAAGGAAGTTCAAAGCTTTCACTTAAAGCTATTTGTTAAGATGCTATTAAGAGTAAATAAAAGCAAAAAGAAATAACATAGGATTTAAGTGAGCAAGAGAGGGACCTATTCACGTAATGTGGAACCTTATATTTCAGGATAATTGAAGATTGACTTTCTGGTAAAAGGCACAAAAAAGGATTAATTGGCTCATTCCAAACTGAAGCCACTTCTTTAGGAAGTATGCTTGAGGATATACTTGGCAATAAATTTAACAGCTAGCAAGGTCTCTTTACAGGTTGGCTTTATCAGAGACTCTGGAAGGAGAAAACCAAATTTGCCTTTATCTCGGAGTTCAAAGGCGAATGTGTATTTGATGCCCAGGTTGTAAGCCCAGTCTAAAGAAGAACCTGATGTCGGGTCTGTAAAACATAAGCAATAAATATTTAATTAGTAAGAAATGCTAATGTTTTTCTTGAAATGGAAATTCACTGGTGTAAAATTAGCAGTAAAAAATAATTATGTGTACGGTTAATTGCAGTAATGGATAGCAGTAGTGTTCTACATAGTATTAAGTGTTACAGTAAAATATAATCATGATTTTGGGATCCACCACACATTTTAAATATGTGCTGCATTTTCAAAATCACATTTTGCTTGGGTCAGTACTATAAACTGATTTTGTTTCCTGGGCACACAGTGTTGCAGATGGAGGTGGTCTGGGCAAGGGCAAGCAGCTGTGGAAACCAACTGAGGAGGGGCCTCTGGTCAGTGAAAACTCAGCATACAAGCTAGATAAAAGTATTCTTTCTAATACTTCAGGTCTCTTTCTATTCATGTTGCTTGGATAAACAATTTTTATAGTTAAAAAACCAAGAAAGCTTAAATCAGTTATTTTAAGGATGTATTTAATCCCTTAACCCAACTTTTCAATGTCAGTATTTATGAGATCTTACTAAGAATGTCATTTGCAAATCTAAACAGACATCTATAAATTATGTACATGTAAGGTTTATACAAGTGCCTATATACTATAAATGCATTTATGTATATTTTGCTTTGCATAATAAGGAAACTACTTTCTTGTACATAGAATCATTTATGTTGTAGGACGGATAAAGAGTTTAACTAATAGTAATGTTTTAGGTTTGAATGATAAAAATTCAAAGCTGTGATGAAGAAAAGAGGGAAGAAATATTTTGGTAGAAAGAAGTTTGGGTCTTAAACTATTCAACAAATATTTATTAAAGCTTTAATATGAGGGTGCCTGGGTGGCTCAGTGGATTAAGCCTCTGCCTTCTGCTCAGGTCATGGTCTCAGGGTCCTGGGATCAAGCCCTGTATTAGGCGCTCTGCTCAGCAGGAGGCTGCTTCCCCTGCCCCCTGCTCTGGCACCCCCCCCCCGCCCCCGGCCTCTCTGCATACTTGTGATCTCTCTGTCAAATAAATAAATAAAATCTTTAAAAAAAAGGTTTTATATGCACAGTGCACTTTTCTTGGCACTGTTGGAGGGTGGCTGTGCAGGGTACAAAGATAAAGATGATATTGGTGTCTTTGGGAACTTACTGTTCAGGGGAGATAAGTCAAAGATGCAAATCAATAGAGATAGGGCAGAATATGTAAGTACCATAAGGAAGGTGCAATCTCTTATGAAGATTAAAAAAAAATATGTATGTCTGTTGAGGAGGATGACATTTCATGCTCAATGCCTGTTAAATACCGCCTTCATGATGGAGAGCCTTGGAAGGTATTTTTCTAGATGGAAATGGAAGAAGGGCATTCTGGTCAGTGAGCTACAAAGACAGAAAAGCATGGAGGCCTTTTCAGGGACCACTGGATGCAGCTGGACTAGAACAAATGGTGCAGTGAGAGTTTGTGGGCAAAGTTCAGAAAACCTGATAAATCAGGACAGGTGTTTTGTTTGGGAGGCAATAAAAGTTATTTTAGTGCTGCACTTAGGACAGGTAACTTGGACTAGAAAGAGTAGAGACCAGTGAGGAGGTATTGCGAAAGGAAAACGTGAACTTGTGTAGAGTTGCTGCACCAGGAATAGTGCTGAGGGTTTTATGTCAAAAACACTGGAATGGAAGAGTCATAAAATCTGATAAAAATGATGGAGATT
Source organism: Neogale vison (assembly GCF_020171115.1). Lineage (NCBI taxonomy): Eukaryota > Metazoa > Chordata > Mammalia > Carnivora > Mustelidae > Neogale > Neogale vison. The sequence continues at coordinate 74,922,048 of NC_058096.1, read as the reverse complement.
TCAGTCTGAGATTTCAGAATTAATACAAATAGGAACTCAGGATAGTGATGGGGAAAAGAGAGGATAAAGGAGGAAAGACAAAAGGATGTTTAGCATCAACCACATTTAAGAAGGAGCTTGCAAAAATGAATTTTGCAGGTATTGGCAGAAACATTATAGGTGAAATTGGCTTGAGCACATTCAGGATCATTATGTTTTCTTGGTGGATTGATCCTTTTATCTTTATTAATGTCTCTCTTTGTTTCTAGCAAATTTCTTTGGTCTGAAATTTATTTGATATTTAAATATTAGATGAATATCATATTAATATGGCCACTTCTCCTTTGATTAACTTTTGTATGGCATATCTCTTTTAGGCATTTCAATTTCAACCCATCTATGTTATGTTTAAAATGAGTTTATCGTACACAGTGTATTGTTCAATTGCATTTTTTTAAATCCACCTGCCAATCTGTCTTTATTTAATATCTTTAGGTAAATTATTGCTATGACTTAAATCTGCCATCTTATTGTTTGATTTTTATTTGTTCCATATGTTTTTCATTCTTTTATTTACTTTTTCTGGATAAATGAACATTTTAAGGATTCCATTTTGATGTATTTATTTTTATTTTTTAGATTTTATTTATTTATTTGACACACGGAGAGAGAGAGCATAAGCAGGTGGAACTGCAGGGGGAACAGGAGAAGCAGGCTTCCCTACTCAGCAGGGAGCTGGACATGGGACTCGATCTCTTGATCCTGGGATCATGACCTGAACCGACTGAGCCACCCAGGCGCCCCCATTTTGATGTATTTATAATAAAGTTTTTTAAGTCTATGACTTCGTGTAGTTTTTAGTGGTTGCTCCAGGTATTACAATATACATATTTTACAATATACATAATTTACTATCATCTGCTGATATCAGTGTTTTACCACATCAAGTGACATATAGAAATCTTACTTGCATTTAGGTTCTTTTTATTTCCTACTTTTTAAACCTAATCGTCTTGAGTACTTCTGTACATGCACTAAGGATCACATCAATTATATTTTGTGGTTCCACCATCATGAAGACATAGTTGTTCATTCACTCATTCATTCATTAATTCATTCTTGCTTCATTTCTACCACTTTTAAGGCTTTTTCTGTTACATTTCTTTGTTATTTGGGGAGTCTTCTTTAACCATTTTTAAAGGGTAGGTCTTTGGGTGATTAATTCTCTTAGTTTTCCTTTGTCTGAGAAGGTCTTCATTTCCTCTTTGCTTCTGAAGGATATTTTTGCTGAATATAGAATTAAGGGTTGATAGTTATTTTCTTTTAGCACTTGAAAAATATTGTTATTTCCTTTTGGTTTTCCGTGGTTTCAATGGAAAAATCTATCCTTTGAATTCTTTTTTCCCCTCTAGATTGTTACTGTCTGGTTGCTTTTGAGAGTATTTTCTTTGTCTCTTGTTTTCAAAATTTTAATTATGAGGTACTCAGTGTGAATTTCTTTGAGTTTATCCTATTTGGCATTCACTTAGCTTTTTGGTATGTTGGTGTATGTTTTCAGTCTTTTATTTTTTTTTCACATATTTTTTCCATTCTCACTCTCCTTCTCCTCTTCTGAGACTTTGATGATATGAATGTTGGCTCTTTTATTACTACATCTCACGTCCCTGAAATTTTGCTTATCTTTTTTTTCCAATTTGTTTTCTCTCTTCAGTTTGCCTGAATTCTTATTCTGCCTTTAAGTTAATTGATTCTTCTCTCCATATATTCATTCTGCTATTGAATCCTTCCAGTGAGTTTTTAAGAATTTAAGTTACTGTATTTTCTAGGTCTGTGATTTCCATTTGGTTCCTTTTATATCTTGCCTTTTTTCAGTGAGATTTTCTGGGATGTTTCAAGGCTATCTAATTACTTGTTGAAGCATTTTTATGATTGCGACTTCAAAATTCTTATCAGATAATTCTAACATGTAAATAACCTCAGTATTGGCATCTTTTGGTTGTCTTTTCTCATTCATGCTGTGATCATCTTCATTTTTGCTATGACAAGTAATTTTTCCTTGTATCCTGGACATTTTGTCCATTTTGTTAAATTTTAAATCTTAACTGAAAGCTATTTTAGCAGTCATCCTTCCTGTTTAGATTTAGCATGAGACCCTCATCTTCTTTTGAGCCTTGTTCCATTGTTCCAATGACAATATGGTGTTTAAAATCTCTGCATGACAGGGCACCTGGGTGGCTCAGTGGGTTAAAGCTTCTGCCTTCAGTTCAGCTCATGATCCCAGTATCCTGGAATATAGCCCTGTGGGCTCTCTGCTCAGCGGGGAGCCTGCTTCCTTCTCTATCTCTGACTACTTGCGATCTCTGTCTGTCAAATAAATAAAATCTTAAAAAAAATATCTCTGCATGCCTATTTTGGACTGATTGGTTCCCCTAGTGCAAATGGTTTCCCATTGATTGCTGTAGTTAACTACTACATGGGTGGAAGGTGATCCCCCTAGCTTGGCCACCTGGTGCCTCTAGGTGGTGAGTGAGGGTTCTACCCTGAAGGATAGAGAGCCCTTCCCTGATGAGGAAGAAGCAAGAAAGAGGAGGAGGGAACTGAAAAGAGAACCGTGTGTGGTATATGTGTAGTGTACCTGGTTTTGTGTTTTGTGGTTTGTTTTTGTTTTTGTTTTTGTTTTTTAAATGTCTACTTCTAGAGGTAGTCAGCAGAGAAAGAGTAGAAAAGAACATGGTAGAGGCAATCCAAGAGAGTTTATTTGTTATTTTCTTAAAGATTTTATTTATTTATTTGACACAGAGAGAGATCACAAGTAGGCAGAGAGGCAGGCAGTTGAGGGGGAGGGGAAGCAGGCTCCCTGCTGAGCAGAGAGTCCAATGTGGGGCTTGATCCCAAGACCTTGAGACCATGACCTGAGCCAAAAGCAGAGGCTTAATCCACTGAACCACCCAGGCACTCAAGAGAGTTCATTGTTTAAGGAAAGCAAAGGAATGGCAGGAAGAAGGGATATCGCCAGGGTCCAGTGTTGTAGGGAGATTGTGGAATGTGTGAGCTAAGTGTATTAGTATTAGTGATCAGGAAGACTGTCATTTTTAGCTAGAATTGGGTTTAAGTTCATTAGAAAAAGGCACATAAAAGTAAGAATTTGATAGCAATAAAGGTTAAGGTAAGTAGGAATTATATCTTATATGGTGATTTAGAGTCTACTAGGCATTTTAATAAACTTGGCCAATTTCTAGCTGTACTAGTTCCCCGTTTGCAGTTAAGTAAACTATTGTGATTTAAAAGAGTTAAAGAGTATGGCTGTATCACTTTGACAGATTTGCTTTATGTGAAGCTTCTCGTTAAAATTAATAGTGGTTATTGAGAATATATGTAATTTGTGATTCTTCATAATTGTGTGATGTTATTGAGTGTAATACTTTTTTTTAAGATTTTATTTATTTATTTGACAGAGAGAGACACAGTGAGAGAGGGAACAGAAGCAGAGGGAGTGGGAGAAGGAGAAGCAGGTTTCCTGGGAGCCCATTGCAGGGCTCCATCCCAGGACCCTGAGATCATGACCTGAGCCAAAGGCAGCCGCTTAATGACTGAGCCACCCAGGCGCCCCTACATTTTCTTTCTTGATACCACTTTTTGTATCTTCAAAACCTTAACTTTGCAAACAAAAACTATATAAGGCATAAAATAAATGCAAAACTGAAAGCTTTTTACTTGTAAGAATACATGTTTATAGAACTTTTTTGAACATGATACTTAGCTTTTTGTTTATCTACAGCTAAACCTACTAAAATATTTGTGTGTGTATGTATATATATTTATTTAATTTTTTAAAAAGATTTTATTTATTTATTTGACAGACAGAGACCACAAGTAGGCAGAGAGGCCGGCAGAGAGAGAGAGGGGGAGGCAGGCTCCCTGCTGAGCAGAGAGCCTGATGCAGGACTTGATCCCAGGATCCTGAGATCATGACCTGGGCCAAAGGCAGAGGCTTAACCCAGTGAGCCATCCAGGTGCCCCGTATATATTTATAAGATATAATAGCCACTTGCTAAATGCCAGGCACCCTTTTAGTGCTTCACGTATGTTAACTCATTTCACAAATTCCTATCACAATCTTAAGATTTAAGTACCAGTTGCTTGTGTTTTTTTTTAAAGATTTTATTTATTTATTTATTTGACAGACCGATCACAAGTAGGCAGAGAGGCAGGCAGAGAGAGAGGAGGAAGCAGGCTCCCTACCGAGCAGAGAGCCTGATGCGGAGCTCGATCCCAGGACCCTGGGATCATGACCTGAGCCAAAGTCAGAGGCTTTAACCCACTGAGCCACCCAGGTGCCCCCCAGTTGCTTGTTTTACAGAAGAGGAAATTTAGGCTCACAGGGATTGAACAGTTTGCTCAAAAACATTAGCTAGTAAAGGTTGAGTCAGGAATCAAACCCAAGCTGCATGTCTTTAGAGTTTGTGCTATTAACCATTTTACTATACTACCTACTGTATGTCAGTCTATAGTCCTCCCAATAAAAACTCTTCTTTGAGTTCTACAAGATAACTTTTTGTTGTTGACATCATTTTCTTAATATATTGTCATTGAAAAAAATTCTGTGCCTTTCAAGGCATGTTAGGTGCAAGAAACTTACTGTAATACAATCAAAACAAGTAAAAATAAAACTAAACCAAACTGGGAATCTGGCTTCAGTCCACAGGAATCTACATAACATAATGCTGGTGGCTTAACATTTGTTTTTCAAAAAAAGTATTATTGACATGCATTAAACATAATAACCGGCACTTTTATGTCAATACTAAGTGAAATTTCTTTTTGAGGCAAGAGCTAAGCTAGAGGTATGTGGGCATAAATTGAAATATTTTCTTTGCATTTTTATTGCTCCTTAATATAATCTCAGCTTGAATGTCTTAGTAGATAGAGATTGGGTGTTGTGAGCTACAAATGTGAGGTCTTGATTTTTTCTTTTTCAAAATGTGGAAGTGGTACAGAGTGTGGAAAACAGTACGGGGTTGAGATATAGGAGCAGATCTAGCAATTTGGTGTGTAGGGAAGGCAACAAGAAAGGCACATTGAAATTAACTATTTAATTTATGATGTGACACAAGGTGGATGATATTGATGATGCAAGCTATCTGTCCCTATCAATTCAGTGAACTGTTCTTTCTAAGTAGGTACTATGTTCTGTTATTTCTAAGATAATAAAGGATTGGATAGGTCACCAGTATACAAATGTAAACATTTCACAACCTGTTACATCAGTTTTTGTGTCATCTAAATATTGTTGCTTTGTGGCAGAGTAGTTGGTATACCTTTTGACTTTGGTCTGGAACTCTAATCTTTGTTTCTATTTTGCCCCAAATTGATAAAATCCTTCTTTATATTATTTTTATAGTCTATGAAAGAGGGATTAAGTTTAGACCACTGGTTCTCAATCCTAGTTTCATCTTTTTTTTTTTTTTTAAGATTTTATTTATTTGACACAGAGAGAGAGAGACAGTAAGAGAGGGAATACTGGTAGGGTAAGTGGGAGAGGGAGAAGCAGGCTTCCTGTGCGGCGCTTGATGTGGGGCTTGATCCCAGGACCGCAGGATTATGACCTGATCAAAAGGCAGATGCTTAATGACTAAGCCACCTGCGTGCCCTCAAACCTAGTTTCATCTTTGAATCACTTTGGGCATTTTAAAAAAAATGCAGGTGACTGGCCCACACCACAAACTAATGAAATCAGAATTTCTGGGGGTGGGGTCTAATCATCCACATATTTTAAAAGCTCAGATGATTCTGATGGTAAGTCAGGATTGAGAACCTTGAATTAGATCATCTCCTAGATTTCCTCCTGGTTTCAAATTTTATGATTTTTACTTATTGGCTATATTTGCTTCTTAGGTTCAAATTGCAAACTTATTTTTTCTGGAGGTGAGAGCTCTCTCCGTAATTTGGGTTTAAAAATGTTTCTTAGCCCTTTTCTTTGGTTTCCATCAAATTAAAGAGAGAAAACCACTAGCAAATGCTATCAATGCTTTCCCTGAGTCCTGGGACTTTTTAAAGTGACAACCAGGGTGTTGGAATGACTAAATTTAATTGTGGGGTGCCTGTATTTTCTGTTCTTGCCAAGTTAACACTTTGTTACCCTCCGCTTCTCATGAATGGTTGATTAATTCAATCAGGTACTTTATTAAATAAGTCACTCCTAAAAAATTTAAACAAGCTGCTATAGCCCTATATGGAAGAGGCAATTTTTTCTAAATCTGCATTTCTTTAAAAAATCTTTTAATATAACTAAAAAAATTTAAGATACTGTTACACAGTTGTACAGAATGTAATTCCTCTTCACCTTATCCTCCCATTTTGAAAGTGATACGTGATGACTTGGAGCCATGGTATTTTTGCCTGTCTTTCTCCTAGTTAGAATATAACTCCTTGAGAACAGTTTTTTTTTTTTTTTTTGAGAACAGTTATTTTATCTTAATTCTTCTAACCTACCTCTCAAAGCTCCAAAGTTCTGGGCTGTGAAAGAGACATTCCATAAATTCTTACTCATTAAATTGACTGATACAATGCCATGCATAGCTTTAGTGTGCTCAAAATTTGCATATATATGTAAATGTACATTACATATATATGTGTGGAAAGTGTAGGAGCAATAATCCTTTGATGTTCTAGTTGCCACTTGCAAAGTGTGCTCCTGTTTGGAACCCTTTGTTCTTTGCTGTCAAGAAAGAACATCTAGCTTGTCTGGTACTGCAATTCTCAATATTTTCTAAGTAGGCTGCTATTTTAAACTGATGTTCTAGTTTTTCCTATCATTCTTTGCCCACTTTTGGTCCACCTTTTCATCCACTCGTATGTGTAATTAATCGCTAGCATGGCTATGTTGCAACAAGAGATTTGAATTGATATTGGTGAATGATTGTGTCACTGTACTTTCTCCTCAGCCTTTTAATAATGACTAGTTGATAGGTGATTCCTGATGAATGTTCTCTGGGAATGGGACTTGTCTGGTTTTTTGATCATTTTTCTAATTCCACCAAAGGAGCTTCCAATGTGATAGCATAGCAATTAGCAATTATTGAGGGTATAGACCTTAATTCCTAGATTATACTTTTAGCTTGGGTTGGGGAAGTATTTTATAAGGTGTGGCCAGGTAGAATTACTGCAAAGAGTCCATGGATTCACACATACGTATTTCTTTTCTTCAATCCATGAATTTAAAAAGGGTAATGGAAACAAGTATATGTGTTTGGTGGTGGTGGGTTGCTCATGAAATGTTTAAAGGTTACACCTAGGTGTCTGTGTCAGTTAAGCATCTGCCTTTGGCTCAAGTCATGATCCCAGAGTCCTGGGATCTAGCCCCAAGTCAGGTTCCCTGCTCAGCGGGGAATCTGCTTCTCCCCCTGGCCCCACCCGACTCATACTCTCTTTCTCTCTCTCTCACACACTTTCTCTATCTCAAATGAATAAATAAATAAATAAAACCTTTTAGAAATGTTTAAAGGTTAAACAGCAGTCTTCATACTAAAAATATTGGATGTCCTGGCTCTGAAGAGTGATGCAGGCTAAATCGAGTTCAGTCTTGTGGTTTCAATCCACATTCATTCTTTTTGGATCAGTCAGGGTGCTATTTTAATAGAGCAGGTTTATGGGAATTCTGCTATTGTTCCATGCCTTGCACTGTGCTAGGTATTTTATGATCTGAGAAGAGATCTGAAGTGTAATCCTTGCTTTTGAGGAATTAAGTTTTGTTAGGAAGTTAAGGATTTGTAAGCAGTTCTTTGGGAATTTTCCATTCTTCAGTTCTAAGAATTGAAGCTGCAAAATGATTTGGAGAAAAGGCAATTTTTACTGAAGTGTTTGCAAACTAAGATCAGTGGGATCTTGCTATAAGAGAACAAATGATTTTATTTCCCAAGGCCTAAATTAATGGTCTTCGGTGAAAAATCGAATGAATTTCTTTTCATTTCTTAAAAATAGAAAAACCTAGTTATTTTAGCTAAAGAAACCAAATGAGAAAGCATTATATGTAGTGGCCAAGATCATGGTTTTTGGTTTTGAAACCTGGGACTAAATCTCAATTTAGCCATTTGTAAGTACAGCCTACCTCATAGGATGTTCTGATGATTAATGAGATTGTGAAATCAAGGGCCAAGCACAGTGCCTGACTTGTCAGAAATCTGTCAGTAATTAAAAAAATGCACAAAGACAAAGAAGTCTAAAAATAGTGAAGAGTAAGAAGTGGTACTTAGACACTAAAACAAAAGCAACAGCACTAGAATCTTTATATTATCTTTCTTAATCCACCATACACATTTCAGTTTAATACCATAGAAAGAGGCTGATGAGAAGGACAAGAAACTGGTTTTACATGATCAAAGTGGCTGAAACTTGGTCGGCCCATTTTCCTATCAGGAGCTGGGGAAGACTGTCCAGTTAAACAACAACAACAACAACGACAAAAATTATAGAGTGTGCTTCAACTAATTCTCATTAGTTCCTATGAGGATAAATGTTGGTGGGGAACGGGAGGGTGGTTTAATTCTAAACCAAAACTTCATCTTGACTTAACCATTTCTACTGACCTTATAACCTTGTATAATTTGTTTCTAGAAAAATCTTATCCCCTAAAAGGGCAAAATGTATCCCCTAGTTTCACATGAAATTCAGAATCATCCATTAAAACTGAAGTTTAAATTAACAATTCTAGATATTCTAATCTTAATTTACAAATGCTAAAATTTCTTTAATATTTATAAAAAGAATTAGTGAAAATAACACAGTAAATAATAGGAAAAACTTACAGATTGTTGATGCTATTGGGCCATAGATGTAGCGGGTTTCATATTGAGTTGCTAGAACATCAGTGCCGATTTTTGCAACTTTGGCCTGGAGAAAAAGGAAGTTAGAGTCGGAATGATAGAAAACTATGTAAACAGTATTAATTTGTTTGGGAATCAAAAAAAGTAAATTTTACTGGTTATTTGACAACTGAAGATAAAAATAAAATCAACAGTTAAATTAGGAATTTATTTTTGGTAAGATATATTGTTATTGTGAAGAATTCTAAATGTGAAATCAGTTATATATAGTAATGTCATATCTCATTTTAGATTTCTATCCTTTCTTTTCTCTCTTCTTTTTCCCTCCCTCTTTGCCCCCCCACCCCCCGCCTTCCCTGCTTTCTTCCTTTTGTCTTTCCTTCTAAAAGTAGAAAGAAGGATTCTTTCTACTTCTTCTCATATACTTTCTGGCTGCAGATACTTGTCTCTTCCAAAGTCAGTTTCTTCTGTTTCTGCTTCCTTTGTTTTTATGGGAGCCATATTGCCAATGGACATTTTCCACACTGAATTTTAGCATGCTGAGGGAAGAAATGTGGTTGACTCTTCTTTAAAATAGTTGTTAAATTAGAGTTTCTCTTCCAACATGAATGCATTTCATGACCTTTAATATATATTAGTGTTTCATGCTATGAGAATGATTATTGGAATGAATTTTAATGGAATGTAGTCACTAACATATTACTACCCTCAATGAAGATTTTTACTTTGTATGTGTAATATATATAACCAAAAGATAAGTTTTTTCTTAATTAATTTAGTTGCTGTTTAAGAACTCTTTACTCAGAATGGTTTGTTGTGTGTATTTGTATTTTTAATCCATAATACCATTTTCCTAAGGGCAGACTGAAATTGCATTGCTGTAGATTTTCATGAACTAATCAGACTCATGGGTTCAGAATCTCAACTATATTGGCTAAATAAATGACTTTGGGCCACATATTGCTTGTATATTTTCTTTGTTGTATATATACAGATGGTTTTAATGACTGGTTCAAATCTCCGCAGCAACTGAAATTAAATGCTGTTGTGCTGAATACAATGGATGGAAATCAAAATGACAATAGTGACTTCTTTTTATTTTTAAAAATATGAGGCAGTATTGGAGCCATAGCTTTTACTGAATGTTGTTCTATTTGTCAGCCCTGCTTGGGATCTGGGACACTGAACTTTATCTGCTTTATTTCTTTTCTTTACAGCAAAAAATACCACTTTTTATGGATATTCACACTACAGGTTCTTGTCATGCACTGGAACCCATATGCATAGGTTTTATTTGTTTTAAGCCAACATGATCAAATTAGTTTTCATACAAAGGGAAAGGATGCATAGTGGATCTTCGTTCCTGAAAGACAGTATGTTCTCAGTGAGGAAACTTCACAAATATTCATAATGTTCTTTCTTTGGGTAGTAACAGAATTAATATTATTTCCAAGTTGACTAGGAGGATTAAAAATATAATGGATCTTCTTAAATATGGCATTTTAGGGACAGAAATAGACATCTTTGCTGTTCTATTAGACTTTTGGTGCTTGTGGTTTTATAATTTGTCCATGGTAAATGTTTATATAACAATCTGAGTAGTAATGGAATTCTGGTCTGGATGGCCTAGACATTTTTCTCCACTGGCTTAATCTTAGAATCACATTGAAAGATTTTGTCTCTATCTTTTTATCACATGAAAGATTAATCTAGGAATTATGACTTTTAACTCTAAAGTAAACTTTAAGATAAACTCTATTAGTTTTTTCCTTTGGTATTAAAATGTGAAATTCTTTCAATTCATGCAGTTGTTCATAGAGAAGAGTTGTTTGTGAAAGTCAGTGGCAATGTCTGTCAGTGAGTAACTGTAGGTTTTTTTTTTTTTCTACATACCAGGACCTTGTGGTTAGCTGGCAGTTTTGATGTATATCCATAGGGAAACAGTAGCATCTGGGAATAGGAGTGGAAGGTGATATAGGCCTTGATTGATTTCAGGTGGCTTCGAATGAAATCAGTGACAGCCTTGGTCTCTTTCTCGGACTCTGGTTCTGGGCCTCCATAGGTATTCATACATGGATTCTTGGTATTCGGAAAAGCTGCAGTGGACATGAGTGGATGAGATCACAGTCTGCTTCCCCTCAGAAAAGCTCCTGCCTCTTCTGATATGGACACACAAAATGTTTTAGACATTTTCATCTCCCAGGTTTATAGGCTACCTCAATGTCTCTGGTGTCATAGTCTTTGCAGACCAACTTTGTACACACAACTCAGAATGTGACAGACTCAGTCCACTGGAGTATTCTTAGCCTTGTTTATTTTGCCTCTGTTTCCCAAGATTATAAGAATAGTACACCAGAAGCAGCCCAGAGCCTGGAGCCGGATAGAACCCAGTTCCAGTTCAGAACCCAGTTCCACTCCAACTTGTTGGGGGACTGGTATGAATTACCTTTTTGGAGTTTTGAGTTTCTTCAACCCATTTCATCAGGCAGCTCTTATTTATGATAATAGCAGCTATCCCTAATTACTGTGGTAGAATAAAATTAAAAGCTAAGGTGGTATTTTCAACCAAGTTAGGTAAAGAAAAAATTTACAAATAGGGGTAGTGGTAATTTCTCCTTGAATGTATGTAATGATGAAGTCAGATTTTTGTAACAACTACAGTGTTATTTGATATAGCAGGCTTCTGCTTATCATTGCATTTCTATTAAACCTTTCAGGTATTTTGACCCAGCTGTTTCTTTTCACTAAACATCTGAAGAACTATCTGTATGCTGGTATTAACCACTGGTATTTCTCAGCTGTTATCAGATCAGAAGAGGAGGGACCTGAGACCTCTCTTCAGATTCTGAATTTTTGTGCATCTGGATTGTGCCCGAGTTTTAGCAAGCTAGATATATTAAGTAAGAGATGGTTTGATAAACACCACCACCCTGCACTTCCTCCCATATGACAAAACATTCATAATATTTCTAAAGTAGGGATGATTATCTTTTATTTTTTAGATTATAAAATTAACACTCAGGGGATACATATTTTACTGAAATAAGTCAGTGGTTTAACTGAATTTGCTGTGTGAACACTTTTTTTTTTTTAAAAGATTTTATGTATTTATTTATTTGACAGATCACAGGTAGGCAGAGAGGCAGGTGGAGAGAGAGGGAGGAAGCAGGCTCCCTGCCAAGCCGAGAGCCCGATGTGGGGCTCGATCCCGGGATCCTGGGATCATGATCTGAACCAAGGCAAAGGCTTTAATCCACTGAGCCACCCAGGTGCCCCTGAACACTCTTTTATAGCTGTTTTCCTTGAGATCAAGTGTACTACTTACAGTTCCATGAGACATTAAAATTCCTGTTGAGGTCAGTGCCGATGCATTTGGAGTTTTGGTTCTTGGAACGGTTTTTTCTCCACATGCGGTTCTGCAGGATTGAATGATTTAAGTGTTTATACTAGATCAGTTTACATTTTTCAATTTCATTTCATTTCAGAGGATCATTTCAGACCCTCTGTGCAGGTGTCCACAGCATTATTTGAAATCTGCCTAGTTAACCTGAGGCTCCTTTTTATGAAGAAAAATACATTGTTTTCCTGTAATTTATAATGTTTTCAGAAACATTGTTTTTTTTAAATTACTGTTCTAAGGCCTTGATAAAATAATTTAATTAACTTTAAGAACTGTTGATTAGTTCTTGGTACTAGAAAGTGATGAATAATGTTCTGAAATTACCTGTAATTTAAATTTTAACTTCATTACATCCTTCACCGTTTATAGATTTTGGGTATTAAACAGGCCAAATTGTGACTGTTGGAGCATAATTTTCAGAAAGAACTGAATGTGATAGTATCTGTCTGAATATTCAGTATTAATGTTATTTAGCAAAAATAGGTCAGTAAGGGATCTAGTTAAGGGACAGATAGATAACTGTGTCACTCTTTTATATATTTGTTTATTTTGATACATTTATTCCACATCAGATTCTGTTACAGATAGACTGGAATACAGTGCCTTTTGCTTTGAGATCAGTGTTCACAATGTCTTTAATTGACTTTTATTTTTTAGGTAGAATGTGCTTTTTCCATATCATATAACATACATTTCTTTTATAATTATTGCTCTTTTTCTTTTTATTCATTACTAGCTTCAGCAGCAGAAATTTCATATTATTTCAAGGACACCTATGTAACCAGGAAATCATGCTTGCCTTAGTCTGAAATTGAGATTCTTTAAAATTACATTTTTCTGAATTAGAATTAACTGGTTATTGAAACCTTAAACTTAATGCATAACAAACAGTGTGCATTAAAGTCAGTAAATACTATATTGTCCAAATGCAAACAAGAGATTATGGTCTCTTACCTGTGTCCATGACCAAATATATCCATCAACATTGAATACAGGAAGAACATAAAAATTCATTCGGTCCAGGAGTTTGGTCATAATTTTATTTTTTCCATAAGTTTTGGCTGCCTGTAAGAATAGGAAAAAATTAAGCTATTGGTGGAAAGTTCACCACTATGTGGAAAGCTGTGGCTATAATAGTAATAACTACCACCGCTTTGGCCATTTGCCCAGTGTTACATGATTTCAAACATATTTCCTCCAAATAGCATAAAAATAAGTGACCCATATAAAAGTTACTTATTCAGACTAGTGAAAATAATTGAACTGACCATTCTTTAAAGATCATTTAATTGTCAAGACTGTAGCATTCCACGTATAGTATGCAAGATATATTATATAGGAAGAACAGAGCCAAGTCAAAAATTAGACATACACCTTGATTTAAATAGATTCTACCCCTCACATCCTTTAGGTAAATAAAGATTGAGTTTGTAAGCATAGAAATATATAAATATTGGAGATGATTTATAAATTAATTATAAATAGGATTAAAGAAAAATGCTCTATTAATAAAAAAAACTCAAGCATTTAGATTGACCAATCAACTCCTTTTCTCCCAACAGATTGATATTTCTGGAATTATCTGTACTTCCTATGGCTGCCTAAAATCTCTCTCATTCTTGGAAAATGTCTTCCAGGTACATTTGTTCCAGAGCCAGGGCATTTCTTGTAGCCCTGTCACATGTATTCCTTTATAGGTTGAGTAAGGGGAACTCTTGGCCCTCAGCTGGAAGAGCTAAAACAACTGCAGGGATAAATCAGTTCTACTGGCAGATTCATTCCTAGTTAAAGCATCCATGCCCAGAGAGCCATTGTCATGCGTATCACATCAGCATGTTGTTTGCAAAAGCTGGCATGAAAGAGAAAGTTAAAAGATGGTAAGAATCAGAATAGAACAGAATGAGAGGAACAACTCATAAGCTGGATTTACCTTTAAAAAGGATGAGTTGTTTTTCCCTTGGAAAGGGAATTAAGTATGAAAATTCCAAGTGTGTGATTGACCAGTTAAAGATCTGAACAGGAACTCGGTCTGTGCTTTGAGCTCATGGAAGAAAGGCTAAGATTATAGGTTGTAATATGAAGGTAGCTTCAGATTGTCTGTACTTCAGTATAGGAGAAACCATATCATAACCTCAAAAAATTCTTTTAGTTTTGTAAACTGTCAGCTGAAATTCAAGAAGTTTGAAGGAAGGTGTCAATTTTATAAAAACCCCAACAATGAGTAAAATCCAGAGCATTTATTTCCTGACAGCTCCGAATGTGAACCCTTCCAGTTAAGTGGAATTGCACTCATTTGGAAAGGGGTGTTGCCACACAGTGAAGGGCTGGAGATTTGACAATCAAAGGAGAATTGGATGAGTGTTCCGATTCACTTACCTGATAGACAAACCACTGGCAGAATGCTGGGGAGATCCATTCTCGTGCATGAATGCCACAATCCATAAAAATAGCCTTTCTTCTTTCATCCCTTTTCCCAATCTATTTAAAAATAAACTTGAGATATTATTTTGTCACACATTGATCCTTTGTTGTCCAGTAACCCCTATGCTCAAAGCAATTCTTTTCCCTGTCTTCTGTTGAATAACTGCATATGCACATATTGTTCTCAGGGAGGACGATGGCACATATCCTTAAATGTCTATACATAATTCATAATCTATCACATAGTCTATTTTTTCAAAAAATTTTCCTAGTATCAGAGTTGCTTTTAGGGTTTTTAAAAAATCATAGTATATTGTTTTTCTTATTTTATTGTTAACATCCTTCGGTCTGAGAAATAAATTATGTGTTGTTTCTGTTTCTGCCATTTCCTTTTGTTTTTCTGGCTTCATAAATGGGACATTAAGCTTTGGGTGGAAAAGATTTTATAGTTGTGTTTGCAGCGGGGAGGAGGAACAATGGCTGGATATTTGAAGAACTATCATTTTGAGGAGAATTTAGATTTGTTTTATTTGGGTACTTAATAAATGGATGGCAATTCAGGGTAAGGAAGGACTTCTCAGTTATTAAGGGCATGTTTCAGGGAAGAGTGTCTTTGGATGTAGAAAATCCAGCAGCAGCTGAACGGTAATTGTCAGCTCCATTATAGAAGGGAATTCCCTGTCAACATAGGGTTGAAATGCCTTACATACTGTTCCAGGATCCTGTGATTCTGTGATACTTAAACTTCTCTTTTCTTCATGACATTTAATCACCAGCTTCACTGAATTTTAATGGATGGAAAACTTTTATCTACCAGGGACATGATAAACTCTTCTAATAAAGATATGGGATAAGATATTTGTCTGAGTTTGTCCATTGTGGCCCACAAATGGTTTATTCAGGGACTTTATTGGTACTACCTAAAACCGCCTATCACTTCTATATGTTCTTCAAAAAAATATAAATTTTTTTTTTAAGATTTTGTTTATTTATTTGACAGACAGAGATCACCAGTAGACAGAGAAGCAAGCAGAGAGAGAGAGAGAGAGAGAGAGAGAGAGAGGAGGAAGCAGGCTCCCTGTGGAGCAGAGAGCCCGATGCGGGGCTTGATCCCAGGACCCTGAGATCATGACCTGAGCTGAAGGCAGAGGCTTTAATCCACTGAGCCACCAGGTGCCCCCCAAAAATACAAAATTTTTATTGCCTCAGAATTCACTAGTTGGGTCACAAAGTAACTTTTAAGTTAATATTTTCCCAAAATAATAAGAATCAGTAGTTCTTGAATTATTTTTACCTTGAGAACATACAGTGGATTATCTTCAACAGTGGTTCCAATTTTAATACGAGAGACCATTTCAGGATGCTTATGCACCATTTTTTCAGTCCAAGCAATAATCTTGAGAACAAAACCAATTTTGAGGAATTAGAATAAAAAAAAAACCAGCTAAAAAAAACTAAATGAGAACAAATGTTAAGGGTTATAGTTTTTTCGTTTTGTTTTGTTTTGTTTTTTGAAAAAAAAATTTTTTTGAAGTATACTGTACCTTGTCCCAGTTATTGTATTTTGCATAACTGTGCCTGCCTGGGATATCTTCTTTAACATCAAACTGTTTCTCAATCTCCTCTTGCAGATCATGAATCAAGATTCTGTTTGACAGGGGAATGATAAAATACACATTTATTGGAGGAAAAAAAACTCAGTTATCTCTCATTTACAGAAATTTTCTCTTCCTTCTTCTCTATCTTAGATCAAGTTTGCCCTGTTTCTTCATTATTCTCTAACCATCTCTTTTAGATATGTCATGTGTCTGGCTTCAGAACTTTCCATTTGGGGCGCCTGGGTGGCTCAGTCGTTGAGTGTCTGCCTTTAGCTCAGGTCATGATCCCATGGTCCTGGGATCAAGCCCCTCCCCTCAGAGCAAGGAGCCTGCTTTTCTCTCTCCCACTCCCTCTGCTGTGTTCCCTGTCTCCCTCTGTCTCTCTCTGTCAAATAAATAAATAAAATCTTTTTTTTTTTTTTTAAACTTCCCATTTATCTAGAGCTGAATTGTTCAGTGTGGTCGTCTAACCACACATTACTATGGAGCATTTAGAATAGGGGTTGTCCAAAAAAGAGGTTGCTGTTATGTCAGATGTACACTACATTATGAAGACTTTTTATAAAAAATTATGTAAAACATCTCACTAATGAGTTTTATATTCATTATGTGTTGAAATAATATTTTGAAGTAATAATATTCGGTTATACTATATTGCTAAATGTAATTTGCCTGTTGCTTTTTAACTTTTTTAATGTGGCTACTAGAATGTTTAAAATTGCACATAGGAAAAAAAAATTGCACATAGGGCTTGCATAATACTACTGTTGCTCAGCATTGATCCTATAGTCGTTCTCCAGCATTCTTCAAACATATACACAATCACATACACGCAACACAGGTAATAGTGGATATTCTTAGGCACAAATTTACTGACCATCTCATATCACTTGATACTTAGAGAGGTGGGAGACACTTGAATAACTGTCATAGTAAGTACTTACTTATTATGTCCCAGTCATTGCTCTAAACCTTATGTATATTATGTACATTATGTACCTTATGTACATTAACTCTTCAATTGTCACATGAAATTATTATCCTCATTTTATAGATGAGAAAACTGAGACACAAAGTGTTTAAATAACAGAGCTAGCAAATAGTTTGATTTGGAGAGGGTGAGATAAGAGACAGGAAGAATTGTTGGAAGCTAATTGGGGACCCAGAACTCTTATACCTCAACCCTCTTCTCTATTTTTATCTCTATTCCTGAGTTATCTTATCTCATTTCATTGAATTCCATGGCTGTTATGGTTGCCAACATTTGTATTTCCAGTTCTGGACTCTCTCCTGAACCTCCCATGCTTCTAGCTCTTCCCCTACTTCTCCCATACCTTGTTCATCCAGCTGCCTACCTGACATTTTCACTTGAACATCCATTGTTTCTTATGGGTCAGGTCCTGCTTTACATACATTGTTTTGTTTTTATCTTATTAATATTAGCACCATTTTACAGATGGGGACATTGTTGCTTAGAAAGCTTAAATACCCATAATTTGTGTATGTTGGGGTTGGGAGTTTGAATGCAACTTTGCTTGACTTTAAGATTTATGGTTCAGAAATGCTATTCCATTTCATATGTACTCAAATATTTTTGTATGTTTTGTCTGTTTGGGGATTTTCTTTTGTGCTCCACTGGCCTGTTTTCCTACTGTTACGTAAGAACCAAACCATATTTAATTATAGTTTTAATATTGAATTTTAATGTTTAATGTAGTGTCTGTCTTCTTATTCTTGTTTCCAGGTTTTCCTGTTATTAATAAATATTTGGTCAGAATCATTTTAGAAGTGATTAGAATTATTAGAAAAATATAGGCTTTTCATTAGAACTCTATTAAATTAGAAATAAATTTGAGAAGAACCTTATTTTTTTTTGAGAAGAACCTTATTAATTATGGACCATAATAAAACTGTCTTCTTGATTCTTCAGTAAAATTTTGTATATTTTGTTTATTCATGTATTTTTATTAGTCTTGTGAGTGGCTTTTTTTCTTACTAACCATTTGAACTAGCTATTCATATAATTAAAAAAACTTACTGCTTTAGTTATACTTATCTGTTAGCCACCTTATTAGTTAAAAATGATCTTTTCACTTCTGAGAATTTTTTAGCTATGGCTTTAGGGTTTTTTTTTTAGGGGTTTGGGGTAGTTATTTCTTCTTTTTTATTAATTATTTTTATTAACATTTAATGTATTTTTTGCCCCAGGGATACAGGTTTGTGAATCATCAGGCTTACAACTTCACAGCACTCACCCTATCACTTACCCTCCCCAATATCCATAACCCAACCACCCTCTCCTGCCTCCCCTCCCTGGCAACCCTCATTTTGTTTTGTAAGATTAAGAGTCTCTTATGATTTTTCTCCCTTCTGATCCCATCTTGTTTCATTTTTTCCTTCACTACCCTCCAAATCTCCCACCCTGCCTCTCAAATTTCTTATATCAGGGAGATCATATGATAATCGTCTTTCTCTGATTAACTTATTTTGCACAGCACAATGCCCTCTAATTCCATCCACATCGTTGCAAATGGCAAGATTTCATTTTTTTGATGGCTGCATAGTATTCCATTATGTATGTATATATATATAGATAGATATCTATCTATCTATATATATTACATCTTCTTTATCCATTCATTTGTTGAGGTAGTTATTTCTTTTGTAAAAAATAATACTTTCTACTTTTTTTATTCCAATAACCATTTTTTCCCCTTGCTTTATTGCGTTGGTTAAACCTCCTGAACAATGGAAAGTAGTAATGGTGAAAGAGGGCATTCTATTTTTTTCCTGCTTTTAACAAGAAAACCAGTCTTTCACCACTACATATAATGTTGATTGCCTTTTGAGATTAATATAGTGGTATTTTTCCATATGATCAAATTATTATTGTCTGTTGATGTATAGTTGCATTGAATTTTAGTTTTAGATTCCTTAGTATGTTAAATGTAATGTTGTAATCATCAGAGATTAACAAACACCCTCACAAAAAGCTTCATTCATCTTATTTTAGATGTAATTATAGAAAGCTTATTTGATCTATAAGGAGTACATTGGACATAGGTAAAATAACTTGTAGAAAGCAGCATGCTATCATTAGGAGATAGCTAATAGCAAAAAGAGGAAAATAAACTATGTCAACAGAAGGGTTTAGCAAACACAGGGATCACTTGGTGTAAATCCAAATGACCTAACATATTTTAATAATGTGAATAGCTCTTAAGGATGTCATTCTTTTAAAGCACAGTGTGAAAATACCTGTTAGTAATGGTAATTCCTCAACCAAATTAAACTGTAGTATTTACTGTACCTTGTTTTTCAGGATAGAGAGTGATGGCTTATAATAGAAATATTTCATGAAATATTTAAAATCAAGAATTGTTTTAAGTTGTACTTGAATAGTTTCCTTATTTGGATTATCATAGTTCCAAATGACTTCTTATAAAAAAAGGCGTTACTATTGTTTATGAAATGCGTATGTATTTTCCTTCTGTTAGCAGTAAGTCCTATGTAGGAAGATACTATTTTTAAACATGCATTCTAATAATTTAGGATAGTATCATGTGCTCTTTCACCTCCATGAGCCCAACCATAAAAGGAAGTAGTGACCTGATGAAAAGAGGCTCTGTGGTCATTCTTGGATTCCAACCCCATTTTGGCTTAATACTTTATGTGATCTTCGGTGGGTTAACCCTCTCTCTCAGCCTCAGTTTACTCGCTTTTACAATGGAACCAAACATATCAGCCAGGAGTGTGGTGAGGATGAAATGATTTGAAATGTGGGAAGTGATTAGCAAGCCACAGGTATCCAATGAAGCTCATATGACAGTGAAGTTGAGTCACAAAATTGACAACCACTTCACAGACTTAACATGTCTTTAACCGGGCTTTGGTGGTATGTAGTTGTTTGACTCTGCTACCTTCAGTTTCTTAACGATAATGAACTGTGACACTGTAGCATCTACTCCACTTGTCGGTTTTTTCTTGCTGATTGACTGATCTGAGTTTGGAGACAGACGATAAATGAGGTATACTTCTAATTAGAGTTTATTTAGCACATGACACCAAGTACTACTCATGAATATTGATTCCCATTAACATTACTGACAAACACATTATTATGCACATTATATCTAATTCACTGTATGCTTGGCTTTTTGACTTATGATGAACCTGGGATTTCTCAGAAGAAAAATTATGACACCAGATTAGGAATCAACTGTGACATGTTGCCCTAAAACTCATGAAGCCTGAGAGGGTTAGAAATTATATTTTGGGTGGTCACTATAGACATAATGAATTCCTTTAATTAATTGTCCTAAGTTCTAAAAAGGATATGAGGCTTTTGCTCTACCTGCATTTATAGAAGTAGAGGAACCAAGCAAAAGAGAAATTTTATGGTCCCAGAGGTTGATTCATAACATAAAGCAGTATTAATTAGTCACAGGAAGCTCATATCTAAGAATATTTTTAGACTTACGCATATCAATTTAGCTCTTGTGGTAACAGCAGCAAAAGAAAATCATGTGAGCTAAAATACGACCTTTCCATTAAGCAGCTGCATGAGGACATCAGAATGGTGCCAGATTGTTGCTTATAGGGACTAGAGATTAAGCCTAAGGCTGGAAATTAAGAACTAGGGCCAGATGTTATTTTCATGAGCCCCTCCACTAACCAGAAGTTAGGCTTAAGCAGATGAAACCAAATTACTTTTTCCCAAATATTATTTTAGCTCTCCAAGATTTGCTTAATTTGTTGAAGAAATTCCTAAATGTAGATGAAAGGATAGATAATTATCATTGAGGATTTAATGATATAAATGACTAATGTTTGTTGAACCTTTCTTATTGCCAGGCATTCAGCACAGCCTGGTATTTATTATTTGATCTTCACATCATCTTTAATATTTGATTTGATCTTCACATCACCACTATGATGTGATGATTTTATTATTTGATCTTCACATTGTCACTATTAATTGGGTACCATTATCACCCCCAAAGGTTAGGTAGAGGTTTCCAAAGTTGACACAACTGTTAAAATGCAGATGTTGGGATTTGAACTTAGAGGGGTCTGATTTCAGTATTCCAGCCGTGAGCCATTATACAACGATGCTCCCAATGACAAGGAGTGAAATCTCTGGGAATTGCCCTCAGACCTGTAGTCTTCTTAGACTACTGAGTATTGTGCAAAGTTCTCCCCGTTGACCAGCTCTCCTAGAAGACTGTGTCACAAGCTCAGGAAGTAGGTAAGAAGCTCAGAGAAGAGACAAGATGAGTTCTTTTTTTGTCAATTTCAGGGCTCCCTCCATCTGTTGCTTTTTAAAGAGTAACAAAGAAATGGAGAATGGTATGCCAATGTATGTGACAGCCATAGGCTGTGTGTGTGTGTGTGTGTGTGTGTGTGTGAGATAGGGAAGCATGTTTTAGGGATGCGAAGTCCTTTTTATGGTGTCTTATAATCTAGAGGTCTGGATTGCCTCCCCTCTTATATGGCCACATTCCAGCAGGATAGGGGCTACTCAAAAAGTGTGAGTTCAGGTTTCCACAAGATCCCATTTGTCTGAAATTACTCCCTAACTGGGTTACCATGTATTCAACTTGGCATTAACTGACATGGACTTCCCAACATTTGTGGCACACCTCTGTGTTGGATAATAAACTTTAAGGCACTAATTTACTCACTAGGAGGGAAAGGGAGCATCTAGTGATAGCCCCTAGTTATCCTCTGTTGTAGAGTGTGTATGTGTGAATGTATGTGTGTGCACTCATATAAATACATGTATAAGTGGTCTTTCCCTCACTTGCATTAGTAAAGGAGAGGAACCAGGCAAAGGATGATTTTATTGTCCCAGCCAATCCTCATGAAACCTCTATTTTAGAGATGAAGAAAATGAGGTGAAGAGAAGTTAAGTAAATTATCATTGTTTAAATAACTAACATGTAGTTTAGATGGGACTGGACCCAGGCAGCCTCACTGAGAATCCACATTCTTATTTACTGCTTATTTACTTTATTTTAATTTAATTTAATTTTAATTTTCTTATTTACTTTACTGCTTTCCACCATGACCAACATCTCTTTGCAGTTTGTAGCAGGTATCAACATACATGTTTCATTCTTGGGCAAGTAATATATAAAAATGTAGAGCAAAAGGAAAAATGGGACAAGACATTAGGATGATTTATTTGAAATACTTATCTGATAGAACTGTGTATACATTTGGAGTATTAAATTGTGTCTGATCTTTATTAGGTAATTGGATATTAATATGAAGTGTCAGTAAGTCAGTTTGATATAGATTGGTCAGTTTGATATAGATTTCTTTTGCATTTCCCACATAATCTTATGTGCATCTTATTAAGATTTCACTTAATTTTTAAAAAAAGATTTATTTATTTATTTGACAGAGATCACAAGTAGGCAGAGAGGCAGCCAGAGCGAAATGGGGCAGGATGGGGGAAGCAGGCTCCCTGCTGAGCAGAGAGCCCGATGTAGGGCTTGATCCCAGGACCCTGGGATCTTGATTTGAGCCAAAGGCAGAGGTTTTAACCCACTGAGACACCCAGGCACCCCAAGATTTCACTTATTGTATAATTTGTTTTGCTTTATTTGTGTTGTACCATTTATATTAGTAGTTGCTTTCTGAATTACCTTTCATTAATAATTGCTTATTTTCTAATTTTAACTTTTGATCAAAGAAAAGATAATCTAAAATGTGTAAAAAAATTGGTAAAAGCACTGGGGTTTTTAACTACTGAATCTAAATATGGTGTCTGCTCCTATAGAATCAGTCCAATAGATCTACTTTTCTTTCTTTCTTTCTTTCTTTCTTTCTTTCTTTCTTTCTTTCTTTCTTTCTTTTTTTCTTTCCTTCCTTCCTTCTTTCTTTCTCTCTCTTTCTTTCTTTCTTGATTTTATTTGTTTATTTGACAGAGAGAGTACGAGCAGGGGAAATGGCAGGGAGAGGAAGAAGCAGACTCCCCACAGAGCAAGGGGAGCCCGATGTGGGACTCAGTGCCAGGACCCCAGGATCATGACCTGAGTCGAAGGCAGTCACTTAACTAACTGAGCCACCCAGGTGGCCCTTAGGTGTGCTTTTTTTAGAAGTTTATTTACAAGTCTGTTCAAGTTTGTTGGTATATAGGTATTATTTGTTTCTTAGACTTGGTCTTTTATGATTTTGTAAAAGTGTAAATAAAAATGGAGCAAACATGCTATATATATATACTTTTAAAGATTGTATTTATTTGACAGAGGGACACAGTGAGAGAGGAAACACCAGCAGGGGGAGTGGGAGAGGGAGAAGCAGGCTTCAGGCCCAAGCAGGGAGTCCCAGGCAGGGCTCCATCCCAAGACCCTGGGATCATGACCTGAGCCAAAGGCAGACACCCAATGACTGAGCCACCCAGATGCCCCTCAAACATGCTACTTTAAAATTAAATCTGGGGCACCTGGGTGGCTCAGTGGGTTAAGCCTCTGCCTTCAGCTCAGGTCATGATCTCAGGATCCTGGGATTGAGCCCTGCATTGGGCTCTCTGCTCAGCGGGGAGCCTGCTTCCTCTCTCTCTGCCTGCCTTTCTGCCTACTTATGATCTCTCTCTCTCTGTCAAATAAATAAATAAAACAAATGAAATAAGATCTGTCTTGGTAATTTAATTTTCCAAAACTTAAAAAAAGTCACACACAGATACTTTAAATAATGGTTTATATGCGCTGTCTAATGAAGGATATCTAAGTAAATTGTTGTGTCAAACCAGCTTCTTTTTTTTTTTTTTCAAACCATCTTTTTTTTTTTTTTTTAAAGATTTTATTTATTTATTTGACAGAGCGAGATCACAAGCAGGCAGAGAGGCAGGCAGAGAGAGAGGAGGAAGCAGGCTCCCCGCTGAGCAGAGAGCCCGATGTGGGCCTCGATCCCAGGACCCTGAGATCATGACCTGAGCCGAAGGCAGCAGCTTAACCACTGAGCCACCCAGGCGCCCTCAAACCATCTTCTTAATGTGGTATTTTTCAGACTGGTGCCTGGGTCCACCAGATGTTTCTGTTCTTAGAACACTTTTCTGTTACTGACTGACACCAAGTAACACATATAATTAATATGCAAATAAAATTATCTATATAATTAGTACTTGGAGAGAAGATTTAAATAGTCCTTATCTGCACAGTTCACTTTACATATTTATATTTCTGAGGAAGGTAACTATCTAATTATATGGCTTTCCCACAACTGTGGCTAATTTGGACCAATTTCTGGAAATCATGTCCTAATTAGATAAAACTAATTTTTATTGGTAGCTTAACACTTTGGTTCTTGATGTAGGTAGCAAGGAAGTATTTTGGCATAAGACAAAGTGAAAAACACACTGTATTTGTGAGAATCTGGATTTAGACCTCTGCTTGAGTCAGAATTGTTTCAGCCTAAGGGAGACATAGAGGTCCAAAGAGGAGAGAGAGGCGCTACCTGCCTAGCTATCTTCTGTCACCACGATCTGTTCTATTGTCCAAACTCATGCCAAGCAACTAGCTTTTTGTCTATATTACTAGGATATTACAGAAAACTTAATACTTTATTTTTCTGTTGCTCTTCAAATTAAACAAAAGTGACCTGCTAAAATAAATAAATAAAAAAATAAATTTATTTTAGCTTGGGCTGGATACATTTTAAGAATTAGTTGATCACAGGAATTTGGGTCAGGTCTATGCTAATGAAGTAAAATGAAGTGTATAATAATTGAGGCACATATTTAAGAAGACTGGCTGTGAAGTGAATCTAGAGACACAGGCACCGGAGAATATACAGGGGGGAGGAATGATTTCTTTTAGATGAAAGAATCAAGACCATCTGAACCTTAGTGTAAGTAGAGAGTCTCTAATATACTACTA
The DNA here is from genome assembly GCF_020171115.1 of Neogale vison. Lineage (NCBI taxonomy): Eukaryota > Metazoa > Chordata > Mammalia > Carnivora > Mustelidae > Neogale > Neogale vison. Next base: position 74,896,943 of record NC_058096.1, on the reverse strand, counting down.
GTTTCTGAGATCTTCTAATATACTACTAGACTCTAATATACTATTAGTTTCTGAGGTACGTTTATAAAGTGTCTTTCTAATTCTAATTTTAATGGTACAATTTATAAGAACATAGAAAAGCACATATTGATATACTAATTAGAAAGGGTTAAATGCTGATAGAAATTAATTCTGAATATGTGCTCCTCAATTATTAATTTTTACATTTGTTTCACTACCCTCTTGAAACAACAGGGAAAACAAAGACAGTTGTTAACAAAAATCACAAATAAAGCCTGCTACTTTTTAAGCCATTAAGCCATGAACAAGAATTTTTTTACTTGTCTTATATTTATCTTCCCTTAATTTCAAAAGAGTTTATATTTATTAAGGATATTGTGGCAATAAGAACACAAGCAAGCTGTGGTAAGCAGCAGTAAATCCTGCTCTGCCAAATAACATATTTTTCAGCCAGAATAAGAAGGCTTCTTTAGTTACAGCTCCATGTTGGGTAGCAGAGGCATGAAATAGCAAGTCAAAAAGAAAGAGATAGTGATTTGAATGGTGAGGGTCTCAGTGAAGGGAATTACTGGGATGACAAGGGCTGATAGAGTTAAAACAGGACCCCTCAGCCCATCAAACACATTTTGTTTTCTAGTCTGTGTGAATTTGTGAAATTCATCACTGGGCTCCCTTGTTCAGTGCCCCAGGGCCCAGACTGTGCATGGTCAATGGTTGGTGGGCAATGAATTCTAATTTTCCCTCATTTCTCTATGGGAGCACAATGATTCATTTCTGCATCTTTAGTCATTTAGAATTCACTCCTGTTGGATTTAAATCTTACTCTGTTGCATTGCTTTTGCTTTCTCTGAGGTAGAATTTCTTTCATAAAGAATTATTTATTATATATCTTATATTCCCATATCTCTGACTCAGTTATTTGGGTCTCTTTTTATGTAGCAGGAGAATTAAAATTCTCAAGAATTGGTGCTGGTGGTCACCAGTAGTGCTTGAGCTCTGTGTTGATTACCTTTCAGAGGCAATGAGTGTGGCTAAACCATTCATGCCTGCACAGATGCACAATGTCCTTAGTAGGAGCTGAATTTTGGAGAGGGCAGACATAGATAATTGCCCTGCTTGCAGATCAAAGCAAAAAAAGATGGAAGTTGAGTGGTCATGTTTGATCTCATTACCTCTGTAAGCAGGCCTCAATAGTATGTGCAGAAGTAACTGTAAATTTTTATCTCACAGAGTTTTCATTTTTTTGTCCCAATTAAAAAAGTAGCCCTTCCTTCTCAATTTCAAGATACTCCAAACTTTGCGTGTCTAACGCATTTGAATATTTCATAGGACTTACTCATAGTGCATTTTATTTTGATCCAAGGCAGACTGGATGGCGTGGAATTCCTTTTCACTAACTCGGAAGTCTATTGTCATGTTAGCAGCTATGTGGTAGATAGCATCTGGATACCAGAAGTCAAGCTGTAGAGAAGAGTTCAACGTTAGTCACAGTAATTTGTTCACCCAACACATATTTTTTAAGTAATGCATGTGTCATACACTACAAAAGGAATCTGGGCTAAGGTATGGACCCTTCTCTTAGTAAGCTTAAGAGAGTGTGCAAATACACTATTGAATATCAGGGAGTGGGAGAGCTTGTACTGATCATTTGCACTGATTACTTTTTCAGGATACAGATAGTATCTATAAATGCAAAAAAAAGAGAGTAGTTTTTGCTTAATCTGTTTGTTTCTACCATCTTGGGGTTGAGTGGGGTTGTTTCACAGTTTATTTAATCATAGAATCTGTCTCTAAGTGGGAATATAGATTAAAATATGGCTCCTTCAACCCTGCCCCTGAGTCAGGCCTCAAAACCAGTTGCCCCCATAAACTCTGGAATTCCTGCAAGTTTTGTGTCTAACAGAAGGCATATTAATCTCCAGCTCTGTTATATCCATATGCCCTTGGGCAATACTAAAACTCCTTGAGTTTCAGTCCTTTTCTGTAAAGGAATAGGGTTAAGAGAACTCCATTTGGAGTCCTCTGTAAAGATTATGAAATGGATGTGAACTCTGGGACCTGCAGACATTTAACAGCTGCTGATTCCCTTTTCTTTTTCTTCCTCTAGCTGAGAATTTCAGAAATTTGGTGAATTGGTCCAAAAGGATAGCATTCAGGTTAAAATAACTTTTCGAAGATTCCAATTCTTATTGTTCTTCAAAATCCTACTCCATCATGAAATCAACTGAAGTACAATTCCCCAACTTGGGAAGTGTGAAGGAAATGCTCAATTCCTACCCACCATTCCAAGCTTGTAGACATGTCTAAGTCCACCTGAGTATTTTGTAGTTGAATCCCACTCTACCTCTAGGTCAGTCTGTTATACCCTAATATGAGGCTGCTATGAACCAACAAGTATTTATTAGTTTATTTTGATGAGAAGCCTGCAGCATAAATTGGACGCATGAGAGATGTAGTATGATTGAAAGGAGTTTTGGTGCTCATGGAACTTGAACAGTGAGAAAGAGGGTGGAGGAGTGGGAGACCGTAGAGATCGGCAATTTGGCAGCTCATGAAGGATTTCAAATGTCACACCAGTACCAATAGAAAGTGCTTCTATAGTGCTTATTATGACCAGGCATCCTTCTTAGTGTCACCAGATTATTAGCTTACTTAGTCTTTATAACAACCTTAAGAAGTAGGTATGATTATTATCCTTACTTTACAGAGGCGGAAACAGATCACGAGAAGTTAATTAAGTAACTTTCCTAAGGCCACAGAACTTGTGTAGAGCTAGTACTTGAAATTTTGAAGACTGTGCTCTTTCCCATACCAGGCTGCCTCTCACTAAAAATCTTCAAATGGAGGAATACAATGATCAAGCTTTAGAGCAGTCAGGCTGGGGTGCAGATGTGGCTTTTTAGGAGGCAGTACTAGAACCTGAACCCTGGATAAGGGGCTATTGAAATAGTCCGGTTAAAAGGTGGGGCAGACATAAATTTGGCAGTGACAAGGAGGGAATGAAAAGGAAAGTATGGATTTGAAAAACATTTGGGAAATTAGAAGAGCATAACTTTTGATTAGTTTGATGTGGTGATTGAGGGGGCTGTGACTAGAATAAATCTCAGATTTAGTTCTGGATTTAAGTATCACCTTGGTCATTTAATTTACTGTCTTTGAATTTCAGTTCTTTTGTCTTAAGTGGGTTTAATTATGCCACTGACCCAAAATCTGTTGGAGAGTTTGAAATGATACATAGAAGGTGACTTGCGCTGTGTGCTTTGTATATGGGAGCCTCTGAATAAATGAGAAAATGATTTTAAAAGAATGATCAAACTTTTCAAGAGTTTCCTTTTAATATGGGTCTACGTTTGGGAACGGTCACATCTTGGTATTATAAACCATTACTTTGATGTTACCAGTTAACCAATACCTTGATGTTACATAATTTTAAGAGAAACTATGCCACTGGTGGATATCAGAGTGGGAGAGAGGAGAATGGAGCAAGGGACTAGCAGGGAGGGGGAAAGAGGCCCTCAGAAAGATGTCAAGAATGCCTGCCTCCTTATTTCACAGTTTCACCTAGAAAAAGCTTTTGTTTGCCAAAGCTTTTGGGAGAGAAAAACAGGAGTGGTAATTTTGGGGAAAAAATAAACAAAAACAAGGAAAGCACTATAGTGGTGATTGGCTGAATTATCTAAGTACCTTCTGCCACTTTCCCCTTCTTTGCCTTTGGAAGCTCTGTGTGCATTAAAAATAAAATACAAAAGAGGCAGCTTTTAGAAAACAGGAAGAAAAGATAAAACAACCCTCTAAATGCTTTACCTGGTTGGTTTTGGCTAAGTCCTTTATGATATTTGCTTGTTTTTCATCCTGGGGCTTCACGCGGAGCACCTTCTCCCTTTAAGAATGTAAAAAGATGAAACGTGAACTGTAAAGAAGCATTCCTTTATCCTCTTCCTGTATAGAGACTGGAATGCAGGGCAGTTAGGTTTACCTGTCAAAGCGGACAGGAGCAATTGCTAGGGTGGTAGCGATCAAACACAAAGGCAGGATGAACCGCATGGTTCTTCTTTGACCGCCCCAAGATCCTCTACCAGTTTTATGCCTCGGGTCTTATCTGGAGGAGCAGCTGATTTCCTCTGAGGGTTCTGGTGGATGAAATGTTTTTCTAATTGGGGAGGGAGGGGTAGGATGACAACACGAACACCAAATGCCCATTTGGTGGCAGAGGCAACGTCACGCTACCCTTTTGGGATTGGGAATTACCCGTATTACAGGTGGCAGGCAAATTCATTTTTTAGGAAATAACTTGTCCAAGATAGCAGAGCTATTATGTTCACAGAGTTGAGATTTGAGCCCAGTTCTTTGTTTTGACATACAGCTTTTCCGTGATGGAAAACATCACTTCAAATTTGCACTTGGAACCTAAGATGAATTTGGGTATCTGGCTTCAGAACCTTGGTGGGTGGTCCTTTATAACATAAAATGTGTTTTTGAAGCTACATTGTAACTTGGTAAGTTATAAAATATTTTGAATATACTAAAAATACTATAATCTCAAAAATGTTGATGTGTTCACTATCTGTATTTTGTGCTCTTGCCATATTTTCTCCGTACCTCTCTGTGAAGAAGTAATGGTTACAGAAAGAGCTAAAGCAATAAAATCCCCACTCCTTTCTCCTTCTCCTCCCTCTGTTCTCAGAGATAATCCCTGTATCTAAAGAACTTGAGGACTCCTAGAAGGCACCATTATATGGTTGCTCAAGTGTTTGTTCCTTGGCTGCTTTCTTTAGGGTCTGTACAATAAATGCTTTCAGAAAGTTGAATTAATGAAAGTCATTTATAGACCATTCTAAATAGTCTCTTGAGGGATCTTTAACTTTGAACATGGGTTATTTGGGAGAAGTCATCACCTCTGCTCAGTAGAATTAAGGTAACCTAACGGAGTGAGTAAACTTAGCTAATTAGATTAACTTACTAGACTTTCTTTTTAAAAGCTACTTCTTCACATTGACAAATGTATATAGATCGTCCTATAGGAAACTTCTCAGAGTCATGGTTATATAGTTTTATTATCAAAATAATAGTGTTGGGGAGATGCCCATGTTGCATGTACAGCAGCAATAGCTTCATTCCTCTCTCTCTGATAGGTGTGGATTAGAACATATCCCCAGGAGGCTCTCCTTGCCCCAACCTTGAAGGTAAGGGAGAGGTGGGTTTTACAAACGCCTTCACGTTTTTGACACTGGACAAGCTCATCAACACTAGAAATACCCAAAGCAAATATTTGCTCCATTGCTTCTGAGGATGTATTTGGTAGGGGTACAGAAGAAAAGGAAGAGCTTGACGTTACAGTGAGAAACACATAACCTTAGAGTGGCTCCTTCACCCTGAGTGAGCTGCTTAGTCATTTTTGTTTCCTCATCTGTAAAATGGAGATGCAAATGGACTCTGTCAAGTGGTGTGAGCGGTAAATGAGATAGCATATGTGAAGGACTTGGTGGATGGTAGGCGCTAAAACATATGCTTGTGCCCTCTGAGCACTTGTTAAGGTTGCCAGGTTCTGTGAACAGACTTATAGTTGACCACTGTCAGCTGGGTTATCAGCATGTATCATGTGGTAGATTAAAGCCATGGCTGCAGTGGTGCCTGGGTGTCTTAGTAGGTTAAGCGTCTGCCTTCGATTCACGTCATGATCCCAGAGTCCTGGGATTGAATACAGCATCCCACTCCCTGCGTAGTGTGAAGTCTGCTTCTCCCTCTTGGAGAAGTAGTGTAGTTAGATGTAGCTCTTCTCCACTCATGCACCCATTCTCTCTCTCTTTGTCTGATGAAGAAATAAATAAAGCGGTGGCTGTTTCCTTTAGGGGTGAAATATCTTTCTGTATTTGTTTTAATGTGGACTACTTCAGGAAAAATTTTTTGTTAGGGCTTTTCTTTTTGGAGTTTTATATTCTGATTCCTCAAGTAATGAATGCCTACTAGAAATAGTTTAGCAGAAACAGAAAATTTGAAAGAATAAAATAGAAATCACTTTTGATTCTAACATTCTTTTAAGTTTTCTGAAAGCCTTTTTCTGTACGACTAGTATTAAAACTGTGGAGAAGGCTTGTATATCTGTTTTTCAGGTCAAGTATGAAGGACACTTCTGCTTTATTTGGGAATCTATGTAAATGTGTGAAGGATTCTACTATCTCTTAGGATAAGACTCTGATTATAAATAATCTTGGACTTAATATCTGTACGTATTTCAGTTCCCTGTTTCTAAAACAGGATATTGGCATGTGATGCTTTTAAGACTTCCCACTATTCCCCAGTTTACTTAGCCTTTGAAGAACAGATACAATAGATAGATTTCAAGAGTATTCTGGAGCTTTTCCTCAGAACAAGTGATTTCTTGTAGTTATAATTCTGAATAATCTTATATTATTGCATCAAAATTTATAAAAGATCTTGGCATTATGTGTAGAATAAGATAATAGCTATTGGACAGCATATTTTAGGATTGACTTTGTAAGGTGGTATGATGTTTCATAGGTCAAATTAAAAAGAAATTTAAAGTTGAATGGCTCACTCAACAGTAATTTTCCATCCTTCTGGATCTCTATACTCCTAGGATTTTTGTAGTAGTATATATCTCGCCACAGTTTAAAATACTTGCTTTAGGGGCATCTGGGCGGCTCAGTTGGTTGCGTGTCTGCCTTTGGCTAAGGTCGTGATCTCAGGGTCCTGGGATCAAGCACCGCATTGTGTTCCCTGCTCTCTGTGGAGCCTGCTTCTCTTTCCCTCTGCCCCTCCCCTTCTGCTCATGCTATCTCTCTCTCTCTCTCACTTTCTCTCTCTCAAATAAATAAATAAAATCTTAAGAAAAATAAGATACTGTTTTATTTTTGAAGCTATATTTTTATGCATATTTTCAAACATTATCACTATAAAAGAGATATCCTAGAAAATGAAAATTCTCTTGTGATTTTACTAGACTCTTTCAGATACTTCTCCATCTTCAAATCCAATAAGCTTCTGAAATACCTTTAGATATCTCAGAAAGGGTATGTTGAAAGAAAAATTTGTTGCCTTTAGTTGTGGATATTGGATTCTTAACATTGAAATGAAGCTGCCCTGCAAAATCCTGCAGGAAACTTGTCTTCATTATTTGAAGGAAAGGTAGCATTTCTAGACAGAGTTGTGCGTGTGTGGTTCAGGCAGTGTCAGAGCTGGCTAGAGTGGGGGGAAGTGACTATCTGCTCAAATGAGATGACCTAAGAGGATCATCAAGACCCCATTTGGCCCCCAAATAACCTCATTAGCTGTCATGGTTCCTTCTGTTTTTCCTCTGTGCCTGAAATTTTCTTTGAGCAATTCATATAGGTTAGCTAGCAAAAACAGGTGAATACATGGGATGTTATTCTAGATGTGAAGAATCTACTCCCATATTCCAGACTGGAAAACCAGTCTTGCTATGTTATAACAACACTGTTTGAGATAGGAAAAATTCAGGGAGCCATTTCTGTACTGTTGGCTAATTACCATTTGGGGAGATAAGGGCTTGGGACTGAGGAAAGGCTCAGAGCCTGTCCTGGGATCTCAATGTGGGGGTAATTTAAAGGAGGGACTTAAAGGGAGGTGCTCTTACAGTCAGAGGCTCTTGGGTGGGCAGGGCTGGGAAGGAAATCTTTGCAGTCCCTGGTCCACTTGTAGGAGGTCATATGGTATTACTGCACTGGGAAGGACTAAAGCAGACATGTCTTTTTGTTTTAGCTCAGTTTAGCTTAGGCAAGTGGCACTCCTAACCAGCTTGCTGTTGACTTTCAGTCGGCCAGAGATACAGCAAAAATTTTTCTGGTGTAAGAAATCTTGGATACAAGGGATTTTAAATGAGAATATTTACATACTTACTTTCCTGGTCCTTACCTTTAAAAAAAAAATTCTTTGGAATTTTAGAACATTTCCAATTTCTAATTTAAAGTGCTCAATTTAGAGACATAGTTCTTTATGGTTGACACACACGACTTTTGAACTTTGGGTCACATACAACATTTCTTAGAGGTCAGTGTTATCTGCTAGAGGTTGAATATGGGAGTGTCTTGTGGAACTATCTATGGATTGAATGATATACATCCAGCAAGATAACTTCACTCAGGTAACTCTGGTTGAGTTAGCTCTCCAATTCCCAACATGGATATAAATTTAAATAACACAGGAAAAGATAATTTAACTAAATTACATGTTTTTTCTCTTGTGATCAGTACTGCTTGAGAATTCATGGGAGTTTCTTTTTTTTTTTTTTTTCACCTAAGTGTCTGTGTATCTATTTAAATGTACTAAATTTTGTCAATTTGTTTGACAAATTGTAGCAGCTGTACTGCTACCATCTAGTGGACAATTAATGCAATTAATCATTCTTTGGCTTGACAGCTTCTGAACTACTGTGGCTTCAAAGGATTCTTCTTTTGTTGTTGTTGTTGTTGTTTCATTTCATTTTATTTTTTCATCACAAAGTATTCTTCTTTTGAATAGAACACGATCATAGATATTTTAACATGTTTTGCTCGATATGGAATCCTGTTTTCCTTGGATCCACATAGAAAACAACGAGTTCGTATTAAAGTAAATAGAACAGTAAAGTAGATTTTAAGTTAAGAGATGCTCCTGAACTGCAACTAAATACCTATTATTATATTTTAAAATTTGAACTTTGCATAATACTCTCTGACATTAGCATGTTCAATTCTAATTCTGGGAAACTTCAAGTCATGGAGTAATTTTTGCCTCTTTTGTTTAAGACCAAACACCCTCTTGTTTTACCTCCCATCTGCTTTGTATCACTCTCCTTAACAAATCTCCTTGTTAACACCCTTCTGACACCCTCTTGTTTTACTTAAGTCTGCTTTCCATCTTAGCTGGTTGACGTTTTAAAAACTCTGATCATGTCATTTGCAACTGAATGTTTTCCATGGCTTCCCAGTATTCTTAGACCAATGTTCCAAACCCTTAAGCCCTAAACTCTATTTAATAATCCCTCCTTCCCTCCTCAGCCCCAGTACATGCCCTTCTTCCCTCTGGCTTTCTTCTTAAGGTTTCTGCATCTTCACAGGGCTTGGCAGGGGCACTCTCTTCATCCGGATCATTGTGATTCTTTCTTCAGGTTCCAGCATTCTCTGAGAGAACCTTCTCTTCCATATCAGGGAGGTAGACTGAGTATATGTTCTTTTTACGTAATTTGTCTAACACTTACTTGCTTAATGTAAATTAAATCATGAATTACTAAATAATTTGTGAAATATCTAATTATTTATTTCATGTCTGTCTTCCCAAATGTTCATTGAAGGCAAGAACGCTCTTTCTTTTTCATTGTTCTGTCTCTAATTGCTTAACAAAGTGTTTGACATGTAGTCGACAGTTCATAAAATAAATGAGCTGAGAAGAGAGCTAAAGCAAGATGGGAAGATGCGGTCTTTTCCCCTGAATTTCCCTGTATATATCTTCTTCCTCATAAGCCCCCATTATAACTGTACATCTCTAGACTCTGTCAGTGTTGGCAAATACCCTGAGGACTTTAACTCCTATATAGTTGATCCGCATCATTACCTGTGGATGGCTTGCTTAGTCACTGGTTCACATCATTTTTTCCCCCAAAGAAGTAGACAGTCTGTCAGGTTTCTAATTATAATGATTCCTTTTTATTATGATCAGTATTAAAAGATCCGAGTAGTTTAATAGACTAGAGGCTTAAAAGAAAGATTGGGATCTAGAAAATATCCAGGCAGACAAAAATAAGAATTCAGGATAGGAAAGAGACAAAGAGTGAGCACTTTGAAATAAGGCTGTCAGCATTCTCTGCTAGTACAGATGTCCCAGGACATATCTGGCAAGGTACTTGATGGCCAGCATCGTCTCCTCACAGGTTGGCCGAATCTGGGATTCAGGGAGGGCAAAGCCATATCTGCCTTTGTCCCGGAGTTCAAAGGTAAAGGAATATTTGATACCTTGGTCATAAGCCCAGTCATCAGAGCCCCCAGCAGCAGGATCTGAAATATGCAAAGAGCAGATAAAAACAAACAACCCCCCCCAAACTTTAAATCCAGGAAGGAAATTAAAAAAAAAAAAAGAAGAAGAAAACCAGCTTTCTTTTATAGTTACAACTGTTTCACTGGGCAAAATAGTATAGGTAGGCCAATTTTCTGGAAAACTGGATTATAAAAGATACAGGGCCTGTTTTAAAAAATCAGTCCAATCTTAACCTCTAAGCCTAATTAGTGGGAATGATGTATTTCATATGCAGGAAGTATGTAATTTATAATAAAATATAAACTTCTCACTGTGCTTGTATGCTGTGGTAAACTATATCATATGTAATTTGTTTACAAAATAGAGATAATTTCTTAGGAAAGAATGTTTGTTTCCTAGGAAAATATGGAGAGCCACATGATGACTGATGATAGGAGAGAGCTCCAAACCCCAAGGAAACACTGCTGACTGATGAAATCAGAGCCTCTTGAGGGCAAGGCTGGGCCTTTGTTTGTGTTTCCTCAGGGCCTAGCAGATGGTCTGGCCGAGGTTAGGCATTTGTTCAGTTCTTCATTTGGTAGCAGTTACCAAGTCACTGCCTTGTAGATTTTGTATCTCTTCAGTCACTAGGTCATTTGTTTGTTTATTCATTAATTCATTCTTTCATCTCTTTGTTCAGTCAACAGCCGTACAGCCCTCACTGAGCAGTAGGCCATGGGCTCTCCTCTGGAGATGCCAGAATAAAGGAAAGACGTGACTTAATGCCCTTCAATGGTTTACAGTATGAGAAAAGAACCCTCACTGAACTACTCTGCATAAAACATGTAAGAAGTTCACAGTATATGAATAGATGGGCTACTTCTGTTAGAACCCCCTTTGGAAAACACTGTACCCTGTACGATTCAGAGCAGGTTAAAAAAGGATAAGACTATAGAAAACTGTATTTTACATAAAACAAAACAAAACAAAACAGAACTCAGGACTGGAGCCTCTCCAGCTGCATGGAGGGCCCTGTGATGACAGGACTGGGTCTTTTCCCTTGTATTTCTAGTCCTTTCAGATCTGGGGCAAAAAGAAATCATGCAAAGGCAAAGGAAAATATAAGTAGAAATTTAAAATGGGGCCTGCAGGGTGTGCCTTCCCAGTGAAATTTAAACTCCGCAGCATCTAAGTGAAATCTGGGGTCTAGCCCCTATCTAACTCTCTTGCCACTTGCTCCAACACACTGAGTGACTGGTCAGAGGGGCTGACATCTACCACTGGAAAGTGGCTTGAGCCTGAATCAGCCCTTGCGTCTGCAATCTGTTTAGTCAGGAAAACACTCCTTCTTATGCTTTCTTCAGCAATTGTCCTTCCAGGTAAAGCGGCTATGTCATTATCCTGGGCAGTCATCCCTGATGCTGTGGGATGGGCTGTGTTGGTGCTGGAGTATGTTCTTTCCCTGTGCATCTTTTGTCATAACATCCAGCACCCTATGTTTAGTTTTCCTCTGCCCTTTTTGAAGACTGTACTAGTTCCCCAACGTCCCTTTCTCCTTTTCTCTGCCTTCCCTCCATCCTCCTTTCCTTTCTTTCCTAGCACCTCCTGAGGACCTGGAACATAGCAGTGGCTGCTCAATGGATATTTACTAGGCGCAAGTGTTTTCATGGTTTGGAGGGGATACTTTTTCTGAACAGAAAACTGATGACATATATAAAAAATTCACTGTGGCAAAAATTCATGTGGCAAAAGCCACGTGCTTTAAATGATCTGAAAGGAAAGGGTCTGGGAATCATTTGTTGCCTTTTTAGGCATGTGGTCTCTTTGCACAGTTCTAAAGCCAAGACTCACAGATTGTTGTAGCTCCTGGGCCATATGTGTACTTGGTGCCATGCAGGGTGGCAAGTTCTTTTATGGTGGCTTTAGCCAGGGCATTCTGCAAAAGAACCAGCAGCAGTTCGTGAGTAAATAAATAAAAGCACACACTGACAAACAGACAAACAACTGTACATTATTTTTAAGACATTGAAGAGGTATAAGACACAATTTGAGTTAGTTTTAATCCTGCTCAGTGTCCATCCAATTTTTCTCGCTAACCTGATTATATGATCCAAGTAATTCTTGTGAAAATATGTCTTCCCTAATGCCCTCTCCAGGCACTCACTCTGAGCTTCCCTCTGAATGTGTGTCATATTGTGGCAATACCATTTACTGGCCTCTGAGTTTTCAGTGACTTTTTCTGTCTTTTATCTCCATGTCTTCAGGGCCCTGGTCAAGGCTTACCACTTGGTGGTTGTCCAGGAACTATTTGTTGGAACTCTGAAGATCATTAGCATATTACCCTCTTATTTGAGCATTAGGTCTTTAAATTCATTGTAAATGTTGCAGTAAAGTATGGGTCTTAGCAGTAACTTCTGTTTTAGTCAGAGGACAGTCTTTTACTTTCTTTCTTTCTTTTTTTTTTTTTTTAAGATTTTATTTATTTATTTGACAGACATCCCAAGCAGGCAGAGAGGCAGGCAGAGAGAGGGGAAGGGAAGCAGGCTCCCTGCTGAGCCAAGAGCCCAGTGCGGGGGGGGGGGGGGGGGGCTGGATCCCAGAACCCTGGCATTATGACCTGAGCTGAAGGCAGAGGCTTTAACACACTGAGCCACCCGGGTGCCCCGACTTTCTTTTCTTTTTTATTTACATAGAACTTAGTGTGTCTTTTTTCCCAGGTATTCTTCCTTAGGCTTGTTAAACATTTTTTTTTTTTTTAAACCTTAGCTTAAGCTAGAGAAATGAGACTATAGCAATCTGTAACTGTCCCAGATATCACATTCATTGATTTAGTAAAATGTCAGTGTTTATTAAGAATTAGTTTATGTGTAAGGATTAGTTTGGCAAATCTATAGTGTCTCTGGAGCTTGTAAGAGAAAAGCAGGAGACAAGAAGGTCTTTGTGTTTGTACAAAGAGGTTGTCTACCTAATACAGGTAAACAAAAATCAAACGCATACAAAGTAAATCCCAACAAAAAAAAACATAAACTACCTGGAAATGTGGCAAATTATAAAGCCAGGACAGGATAGAATTATATGAGCTGGGGCAGGAGCATTAAAAATCACACATACGAATGATGGGATACTTAATACAGTGTTCACTGCCAACATAGAAATACTTAGGAATTGGCAGTTCCAGGGATCAGGGTGTTCCATCTTGGAAGATTTTTAGACTGAAGAATTAGACAACATCTACTCTTTTCAAAATGAAGAACATTTGAATTCCAGAATTTAAAAAAAAAGCAGCAAGTATTAGCTTATGTGTATTTTTTTTTTAAAGAAGTGGATTCATTTTCTCAAAAGACCCATTGCTTTTCTGCCTCAATGCCCCCCAACTCTTCAAGTGCAAGGGCTCTGTGCCCCCAGCCTCCCTATGCTGTAAACTTACCAGCATCCACTGACATACTGCATATTTAAATGAAATCACTCAAAAAGTAAGGCCTGACTTGGCTGTCTTGGGAATACAGATTTGAAAATCTGATTGTTTACTACAGGAGAATTAGCCATAATTCATTCTGGTTATGAAACTAGCTATATTTCATATTTTGGCATCATAATTATGTCTTGTACATATGCTTGGAAAGCAGTGAGGTTGGTGATGAAATCAAAATACTCCTCATTTTACAAAGTAGCAACTTCCCTTAGTCCTTGTTATAATATGAAAACCAGTTTAGTAGTGTCCTATGTCAGATTGACAAGGTCATGTCTATAAAATTTCAAAGTTCCACCTCCTTAATTGTTAGTGCTGCACCAACTGAGTGATAAATTAGAAAATTTAAAAAGAATTATAAAACATAATTCATGATTTTCTGGTCTGGTCCACTGAAATGGTATAATCTGTTTCTTGCAACTAATTTATTCTCAGAGCTTTGAAACACTAACTTGAAAATTTTAGGGTTTTACTTCCCTTTTTTCCAATCTGGTAAACTAATACATGCTTTCTATTACTGCGTAGGATCTTTACTGTTGTGATCTAAATGTATAGTTCCTGTTGTTTAATCTTGTTTTAACCAACACACTAGAGCTAAGTCTTCTCTTTACCCTTTAGTATAGGGCATATTGCAGATTGAAATGAGAATAATTAACAGTTGCACAGTGCTCAGAATAGATATAAAATCATCATGTGGAAATGTGAAATGTGGTGAGGTGCTAATATTTTTGGTAAGTAAATAGTACATTTTCTACTGTTCTACAATTTCTTTAACTTGCCATTCATCTGAGGACACCTGTAGTTATTTTTCTGTAAGGCAGAACCTCTAATTCTAAAGAACTCTGATTCCTTTGCTAGTTACCATTCTGAAGCTTTTCCTCTGTTCTGGTTTCCCTCCTCCCCATTTAAGTCTTGAATGATTACTTCTAGTTAGAAATACAATTCTATTAAGTTCCAGGGACCTAAGCTAAAGCGTTATGACTATGGTTAGCAGTACTGTACTATATACTTAAAGGTTGCTTTGAGAGTAGAGCTTTAATGTTGTCACCGTTACAAAACAACAAAACAGCAACAACAACAAAATGATAGTTGTGTGAGATAAAGGACATGTTACTAATGTGGTGAATATTTCCCTATATCTATGTGCATCAAATCATCACATTGTACCTCTTAAACTCACACAGTGTTATAAGTCAATTATAGCTCAATAAAGCTGAGAAAAAAGTAGTGTGATTCTGTAGGATTAGTGCTAAACATGAAGTTACGAAGACTAGAGAAGACTTAAAATAAGAAGATCATTGAAGTTATCCATTAACTTCAAGTTTCAGCTTCAAAAACTTCAAGTCTCTTAATATGTTTATTGATATGATGTAATATATGAGTTATTGACAAAACTGAAGGGGTCTACTTGTGATCTGTTACCTCATTTAACTTACCAATTTATCATTTTAGTCATAACTACCATTAGGACCACACAAAAATGTTCTTCCTCAAAGTGAGAATTATGGTTTTCTAAGACTTCCTAGGCATCTTCTTAAGAAGTTGTTCTGCCTTTGGTGCTGACTGAAATATTTAAGATTGATATCAGTTTAAAAAGGATGTTAACATGTTTCTGTCACGGTGCACATTGCAGGAACGCTTAGTTTGTGTCCGCCTTTGCTTTCCTTGTTCTCAGTTGCTCTGTCCTCTTGATGTCTACCTCATCACTCATCTTCTGAGTATCGTTTCATCACCACATCTTTCAGTGGCTTTCTCACCTTCTCTTGAAGTCCCAACTTCCTTTCTTAGCCTAAAGGGTGTGAGGTAGCCCCTTCTTTCTCTTTCAGTCTCCGTCACTAGCTGTGCACTCCGTGTTCCTTTGGAGCTAGGTTTCCCTGAACTTCTTCCCCATACACCTCTTCCTGACTCTCCTTACCTCCTCACTTTGGATATCCTTCTCCCTTTGTTGGAATCCTCTTCTCATCTTTGTTCACTTGGAGAACTACTGTTGTTTGTCCACATTCAGTTTTAGTGTCATCTTGTTAGTGAAGCTGCCTCTGAATCTCTTAGGGAGCAACGATTCCCCCTCCTTAGTGAAGGCTAATACCATATCAGAGTTCCTGTCACTGTATTGTATAAGGAGTTGTTTTTGCATCTATTTTGCATCACCTCCCAGGTAAGCTCCTTATAGGAAGGGGTTCTTGGCTATTTATTTTATATTCTCAACAGATTATATAGCATCTAGCACATGGTTGGGTGATTGAGTCTTATCCTAGAGCTGGGGCATTACAGATGAGCCCGGTTTGGGTGTGTGTGCAGGACACCGAGCCCTGTAAAGGCTGTGACATATGTGAGTGGAGATAGGGGATGTTTGTGGGGAGGGCATAGTACCATGTAGTGATGGTTGATGGGTTGCCACATTTACACAATGACTTCTGCTATGCATTTTACTTATTTCCATTAATTTAAAAAAAAATGAAGTCTGTGGACCCTTTCTCTCTGCCCCTCTGGGGCCAAGAGACCAAAAAAAAAAAAAAAATCAGAACAGACATTAATTGACCAAAATATCATATTTTAAATTCCAATGATCTTAACAAAAATCCCTGGAATCAGTGTGGGTCTTTTCTTTTGAAGAGTTCAAATACTTTCACAAATGTTACTCATTTATCTTTCTAACACTATCTGTCCACATTTCATCAGCATAGAATTTTCTTGCAGAATGGAATGCCACGTGGGGCAGCATGCTCAGTGGGAATGTTCCAACCAAGCTGGGTGACTGACCCCAGCCAGGAATGGTAAAAGAGAGATAATTCCTGTATTTGCTAAAACGTTAGAGTGGTAACTCCTTTCCCTTGTGCATTTCTGTAAAAAGGGACTAAGACAGCTGACGAAAGATCCGCAGAAGCAATAGCACATCAGAAAGTGTGATCCACATCTTGAAACTCCAATTAAAGACACTTTCTTTACAACCTGTCATTTGAGGGACATCTTACATCCTTGCTCAATGGGTTCAAAATAAGAACTAACATTTACATAAAACCTTAGACTTTACAAAGAGCTCTTGATAAGAGCTAGATATTTTTATCCCCATTTTACGGATAAAAGAACTGAAACTCAGAGAGGATAAAAGAACTTTCCCAAGGGCATGCAGCCCCATAAGTGGCTGACTTGAGCTAGGTTCTTCTTGCTTTAAATTCTGTGCTCTTTTTCACTTCTCCTTGTGGCCTTGGAATACTTCAAAAGAAGTGTTGCTGGAGCTGGTTTTACCAATTGTAAAGAACAGAAGGAAGCTAAATATAAATCAGCCTCAGAGAAAACTTTGCTTTCAGTCAAGGCCAAACATGGCCAGCCTTTATTAATCCTTAGATATGAGTTTCCTACCATGTCTTATGCATGTTCTCTTTTGTCACCTGTTTTCTTAAAAAGAGGCCTTGGTCATAGAGCAAAAGACAGAGAGAGTCTAAAATGTCACATCTAACTCAAAGCCCAAGAGACAAAAGACCAACTAGTGTAATGTTTCCCAGGCTCTGAGCTCCAGGAGGCTGGTAAGATGAATAAGGCGAAGGTGTTCTTTTCCTCTGACCTGCCTTCCCAGGTAACATGTGATCAGGAAGCCCCTGTCTCATGGCTGTGCTCATGGTCCTCATTGCAAGCCAGTGTCATGGGAGGTGGGGGCTGCCTCTTCTAATCTTCCACTGGTCCGTTATTACAGTACAAGAAAACAAAAGTTCCAAACTGACTATGGGTATAAACCAGTTTGAAGAAAAATTTCCCCAGAACTTTGTTTCTAACTTGAAGTTCTGAGTTTAATTATTCCTCTGGGCGAATACATGTGATAATGAAAGCATCAAAATAATCTTTAACTGCGGTTTCCTTCCTTCTGTCCTATGATAATGGGTAACGTATACCAAGGGACCAATGAGGAATTTAACTTTTATAATTTTGATGCTAGAGGAGAAACCCGCAAGGCCTACAAGCAAGCGCTGAGGAGAAAGCCTTTGGGATTTGAAAAAACAAATATGTTTCTGAGAAAAACAGGAGGGTAAACAAGCGCAGGCTCTGGTTGCAAAGCCTGAGATTAGAGAAAGGCAAGGAGTTAGCGAAAGGTTTGGCTTGGGAGAGCAGAGCCTGCCCATCTTGGCAGAGCCCCTGGGGGGTGTGGGAATGCTTTCACTGATGTAAAGCAATTTTTTTCTTTGGCTGATCTGCCTGCATATTTTTAAGCTCTTTAAAATTCAAGGAAAATGTGAAACGTGAGTCAGCTGAAGTTGCAAAGTCTAGAGCATGTGTGTGTGTGTGTGTGTGTGTGTGTGTGTGTGTAGGTGAGCCGTGTAGATGAGCACCTAGCGTAAGTGGTACTTCTTCCAAATAAATATTAAAAAATACATGTTGTATAATGGGAATGTACTGGGTCTCTGGCACTTCAGATTTGCAGAACACTGTAAGCTGTTTGCGAGGAGGGTGAAAGCCAGGGGACTTTAGCCAGGAATGTGACTCTGTTCTTATCTTAGCATAAAGCAGGGTTTCTC
Source organism: Neogale vison (assembly GCF_020171115.1). Classification (NCBI taxonomy): domain Eukaryota; kingdom Metazoa; phylum Chordata; class Mammalia; order Carnivora; family Mustelidae; genus Neogale; species Neogale vison. The sequence continues at coordinate 74,878,997 of NC_058096.1, read as the reverse complement.
AACCTTGGCGTTCCTGACATGTGTGCTGGAGAATTCTTTGTTGTGGGGGCTGTCCTGTGCATTGTAGAATGTTTATCAGAATCCCCTGGCTTCTACCCATTAGATGCCTATAGTACTCCCACAGTTACAACAACCAAAAATGTCTCCCCAGCATTGCCAAATATCTCCTAGGAGGTAGGGGAGGGGACAGAATTAGCTTGAAAGAAATCAGATAAAAGACATAATTCTGGTAAACATGAATGTATTTTGGAGAAAGAATTAAAAAGAAAGACAACTCGTTTTGAAGGTGCTTTGAATGCCTGTCTTTTTTGCTGATGATAGTACAAGTGTCTCTTAAATACTGCTGCTAGCTCAATGCTGCTAAAATATCCCTCTACTAGCAGGATTGCCAATCTTTGCCAAAAATACAGCATGCCCAGTTAAATGTAAATTTCAGATCGACAGTGAATACTTTTTCAGTATAAATCTGTAATATTTGGACAATACTTATACTATTATTATATTGTTTATCTGAAGTTCACATCTAACTGGGAGCCCTGTATTTGACTTGGCAATCCTATTTACCAAGTTACTGGCTCTAGGGTCTGCTGTGACACAGGACTCATTAAGACATTTAAGTCTCGGGTAATGTCATTATCTCACTTTCCTCTTCCTTCACAAGAACACTGGAAACAGGTTGATTTTTCTTCTCTCCTCATTTTTCAAACTTATTGCTGGCCATTTGTTGGCTCTTTTCTCTGCCTAAAATGCACTCTTCTGTCCTTTGTTGCCCAAATCCTGCCCATCCTTCAAGACCCAGAATAAATGGGGTTTTTCTCCTCTCCATAACCTTCACTGACCAGCCTCATTACATATTACCATTTTCCTGCCCTAAATTCCTATTACCGTGCTTAGTTTGAAACTCCAAATTTTGTACTTCTCTTATATGGTTTTTGATATATGAGTCTTACAATTTCAGTAAGATCCTACATTCTTAATAGCAAAAACCATGTTTTATGCTGAGTACTTAATAGGTACTCAGTGAAATTTCTGATAATTGTCTGATGAACTCTGTTCTGACCAGGCCTCTGTAGGAATATCTTAATAGGCCAAGAAGTCTTTTAAAATGTATAGTGATAAATCAACAACAGTTTCTCTAATTAAATAAATTCTGCAGTTGTCATTTGATTTTTTTTAATATTATAAGTGAAATTTAAAAATTCTGAGAAGATAACGGATGTGGATATTTTGTGCCTCAGGTCCTGTCTTCCTTAGGTTCTGGTAGCCTGCTTGATGGGGGGGTTATGGATTTGTTATTGTTATTAGGCAGGGCCATGGGGACAGCTGTGATAGGGTGTGCGCATGGCCCTGCAATTATCCACCTTCTAATCACAACATTTGTTCTCTCTGATTTTTATGTTTATCTCTAATCATGGTCTTGCTTTATGCTCAGTACTTGGGTGGAACAGTAGATTTCTATCTTGGTGGCTCATTAACTCACATTTTAATTAAGAGGGAGGTGCCACTGTACTGGAAGGTGTTAGAGTTTAGAAGTGGATTCTTATCTTTTGGTCAAGGTTAATAATTTTTCAGAAAGATTGTCATTTTTCTCCTGGTTAGTGAATATATGCCCTTGAAAGCATAGGACCCAAATCATAAAGACTGGGTCCTGGGAATTTAGGTGTCCCAGCTGACCACTGCAAATCCTTAGCAATGTCCAGGGACAGAGGTAATAAGGTATTTGTGGGATGACAGACTATTTGATGGATGTTCTGTAAAACAGCTACATGGGGTACCCATGGCCATACAAATATGTGTGGGTATCTTTGGAAATTGGGTCAGTCTAGGAAATTCTTCAGGATCCAATAAGTCTAGGCCCAAGGCTGCCTGTTTTACTGTATTGGCTTAGCCAAGCCTTCATTGCTTCAGCTAGAAAATGAGAAAGCAGAACCAGAGAAATTCAAAGATTTCAGCTGTATGCCCTGGATCAGCACCTTTGTGGAGTGCATATCAACTTCCAGTTTGTTCAGTCTAGGGAATGGGTCAAGATACTTGGTTGACCAGTTATTAATTTACATTCCTGCTTTTGGACTTAGAAATGGTATTATGATAAATAGTAATAATAAGTAACAGTGACACATGTGCCTTTTTGGGGTGGGTAGGCAGACCAAAGATTTGGAGCTTCTTCTATGCTCAATAAATGCAAAGATATGGATAGGTTTGGGAACATTTTCAGTTAAGTCTTCTTAATAAAAAGAGAACTACTCTCACAATAAAGAGGTCATACAATTCAATATTTCATTATCCTTCAGAATTTTGAAAATGTAAAGTATATTATTCTCGTGGATCTTAAAGCTTCCTTTAAAGATAGTGATAGCTTCCTATTGAAGAAGTTAACACTGAGGAACTGGAAGGTGTATGAAGCCATTGGAAGCTCACAGTATACTTTGTATTTTTTCTTTAAATAATATAGTATGTGTAAAAGCAGTTAGCAAACTGAAAAGCATTATATATGTAAGATATTTTTATGATCTCTCATTCTTTTTACTGATCTGCTGTAGAGATATTTTTGGTAGCTTTCTTTGTAATCCATGCTGTCACTTCTATTCTTTTACCTCATTGGTCTTTTGCATTCTCATCTCTGCCTTTCTTCCCTCTGAAGGTTGTCTCATGATGTGAATAATCAGGCAATCTACATACAAGATCTTTCAGAAATGAAGCCACATACATTTTTATCATGACTCAGATATCAGAGATTTCTGTGTATGTCCTAAATTTGGGCTGAGAATGTTACTAGAAGTAAATAATTATTTCCTTTTGTTGGGAGTCATAGTCTCCTTGAAGCATTTTTTTTTTTTTGCTACAGATATAATCTTACAAATTTCGTAAGTGTAAAGATAAATAAGAATCATATCTATATCTATACACTGAATTCTAGGTAAGACAATACTTTAAGAAATTCTGAGTTATCCATAATGTGATGTGCCAAGAAGGCATCTTATAAATCTTTTCCTACCTTTAGTTTTCTACAGCAGGGTCACATTTTTTTAGCTGAAAATTCATATAGAAGCATTAGATTTGGATGGAACATTTATCATGCCTAGATCAAGACTTTTGCCTTTTTTCTTAATATTCTCATTGCAAATAAAAACCATGAAAAAGCCAATATTTTGCTTTATGAGAGATTCAGATTCTCATTTGGCTATGTATATATTATATACATATAATATATATATACACACACACATATATTTATACTCATTAACACTACAGTTATGAGTTCTACCATATGTGCTTAGGAAGTAAGTGAATTGGAATTATGCAAAATAAGAAAAAGATTGAAAGGATCTCTAGTTTTTCAAAAGATTTAAGTTGCTTTGGGGTATTGAACTAAATTCAGATTCCCAATGAATTTACTAATCAAATTAACATTCATTTAAATATTTCTTCTAAGATGCTAGGCAAAAGATTAGTCATAGAAAAAAATTATTAGAAATTAAAATAACTTTAAAATCAATTAATGTGATATAAGTGCAATTAAATTTTATAGTTTAGCCACCTCTCTTATCATGCTTAGAAAGTATAAGAAGTAGCATGTACTTCTTGAATTTATTAGTTTTGTGAATACGTAATTAAACTTCCAAGATAAGATTATTTTATGGTTTGTGCTTTTGTTGAGAATAGATTATGAATATTTTATTGTGATATAATTCTGTTTATTCCACTTCTTTGTTAATTAGAATTAACTTATTCCCCAAATAGGAAAAGGTATTAAAACTTTGTGAAACAGCTCATTTCCAGAGAACACTTTGTTTTTCTGTAAGCATTTGTCTTTTAGAATTTGTGTTTAAAACTAGCTATATTAAGCAAAACTGGATATATTATTGTTACACTTAATATGGTTTATAATTTTAGTTTTAATATTTTACTTATTAACTCATTAGTGCTTAGTTATTATGGCTTTGTCTTTTTCTTTTCTGATGTGGTACAATTTAAATATTCACTTGAATAAAGCAAACAACATAACTCCACCTTCTCTCCTCTGGGACTGAAATCTGGGATTGAAATGAGGAGCTGACCACACCCATTTCTGGGATAGCAGGACTGTGAGCACCCACTGGGAACATTTAACAGATGGAGCATAACTGGAAAACTGAAATAGTTAAAGGTTCCAACTAATGATGTTTTCCTTTTTTTTTCTTTTGGCTCTGGATAAGGAAAATGGGAAGCTTTATGAAAATAACATTATTATTATTATTGTCATTTTTAACCCAGTGAGCCACCCAGGTGCCCCTATTATTGTCATTTTTAATGAGGAGGACCTGGCCAAGTGTTAGCTATCAATTTTCTAAGAGGCTAAGTTATTTTTCTGTTTTACTCTTAACAAAATATTTATAGCATTACATGTTTTATTTGGTTTCTGAAGGACTAAAAGTACAAAACAACAGTTTCCAGTTGTTAAAGTTACTGGGTCTTCAAATTTATGCATTTAGGTAAGCCAAATATCTATGTCATTGTCTAAATGGAGCACTTTCTTTTCTTTTTTTCTTTCTTTCTTTCTTTTTTTTTTTTTTGGCATAACTCAAATGCTTTAAATCTTACATTTATTCTTTTAGATCACTGGTCCCAACTTCTGGCAGCCAGATGTTTCATAAGTAAGAAAAAAAATATTGTGTGAAGGGTTCAAAACTTCTGGTTTAAAAAAATTATACATTGATATGTGATATTTGTTAATGTGAATGTTATAAAACTCTTATTTAACTTTTCATGTGGTTATATCATGATTCTGTGACAAGATTGCTAGTTTTTTGAGTCATGGCTACTTAAATTTTTTTACATTGCTTCCTGTATCTAGTAAGGATCCAGTCATACCATTTGTTCATTGACTGCTAAATTTCTGTGTCTCGCCTAATCAAATAGTGAAATAATTTTAGGATCTTATCAACCAAATGTGCCAGGTTCCTAATTACATCTGCCATGCTTCTGCCTATGTCAAATCCAGCTCAAGGCAACTTGACAAAATTGACTTTCTAATTGTGTGTGAGACAGAACTACTTTGTTGATTATCCCAGATGCATCTGAAATCATCATGTGAGTTAGTATTGTGGTGAAGCCAGGGTAAGTGTACCTATTGTCATTTTGAAGACTAAACCAGTTTAACCTGTTGGGAACTGTTTCCTGTATCAAAATCCTATCTCTTTTAGCTAATTTATCTAGCCAATTCTGGATTCCTTGTAAATCTGTAGTAATTTTTTTTTTTTTTTTGCTCCTGCTATCAGTAATTAATAATGGAATCTTTAGAAATTGTTCTTAGAATTTTTTCTCAGGAATAGGATTTAAGAAAATCTTAGTAGTGAAATACCATATTTACTACCATGACTACTTACCAACTCAGCGTTGTTCTCTGCGAGCTTATAATCGTAGGAGTAAGGGTAGAGCATCATTTGGGAGTATGAATGGATTGTCAGATATGCTTTGATGGAAGAGAGGTTGCTGCGGATGAAATTAGCCAGGGCCTTGGTCTCTTTTTCAGACTCTGCAGCAGGTCCACAGTAAGTTTCATCACAGGGGCTTCGAGAAGCTCCGATTTCTAGAAAAACAGGTTGTTAATGGAATGGTCATCTATGGAAGTTACCACAAGGCATGTTTCAAACTTTCAAATTAGAAAGTTAAAAATAAGCTATTTTTACACGGATCCTTATGATAATGTATGTATATATGTATATAATACAGCATGTATGCATTACTCACAAGATTAGGGGTGGTATGTTTTTAAGCTTATGGGGTAAAAGTTGCATGTGAAATCACCAGTGTGTCCCTGTGTAATAATATACAATGAGATCAATATAGTGTAAAAAAATTAATAATTAGGGGACAAACTAATATCCATGAGAAATTTCCTTATTACTCTAATCATTCTCTGAGAGTTGAATCACAAAATTAGAATTATATCACAATTTTATTTAAATAATTATTTAATGACTGTGTCCTCTAGATTATATATCTCGAAGTAGTAGGATTACGTCTGGATTCTCAGTCTTGTGTTTCCAGCATCTAACATAGCTGGGAATGCAGTAGAGCACACAATATGTTTTTTTGAATGAATAAATAAACCGTTTATTGTCTGTGCTTTCAGAAAGTTAGAATTCTAAAATATAAAATTTTATATTTTTTCTTGTTTTAGACATTGTTGTGTTTTCTTGTATTATTTTTCCTTCTGTGCTTTTTCAACAGATGCTTGCAAAATGGTGATCCCGATACTTACTGCACCAACCAGCATCAAAATTTCTGTTGGGGTCTGTGCCAATGCAGGTAGTTCCAGCCTGGGTGGAACGGGTCTTTCTCCACATTCGGTTCTGAAAGTGGATTATGTGGTTAGGCCAAGTATAACAGAAAGTGGGTTGGTTTTAATTTCATCATCCCCTTTCAGTATTGGCTCATATACCTTGGTCCAGGTGTAGACGTAGCCGTCAATATTGACCACAGGCAAGACATAAAAGTCTAACTTGTCGAGAAGTTCTGTCATGTGGATTTCTTGTCCATAGGTGCGGATAGCCTAAGTATGAATTAGGAAGAGAATTTCATGGAAAAATAGAATACGTGATGCTACTAAAATTTACATAGACTGGGTGAAAATTGACTTTTGTAATGGAAGCCATGTCTCTTTGAGGTAGACATTATTAATATTTAAAAGGCAGTTAGTAAAATATTACCCATAATTTTGGTTAAAATAGTTGTTTTTAATTCTTCTCTGTTTCCAGGATATTCTTTTATATCCATATATAACTCACATAATTATTTCACTTTTTACTTTAAAGATGAACAAAAGATTTAATAACATTATAGACTTTTAAGAAACATACATTTGTTTACTTATTTTGCAATAATTTTTTTTCAGAGTGAGTAGGATGTGAGGGTAAGACCTATACTTAGTAAGTAAAGAATGTCTATGGATGGCTGTGCATGTGTCTAATTTCATCTAGAAATTTATTTAAAGTTGTGAAACCTCCTGTAGATGGTTGCACTAGAGAGTGTGTCCAATAAGAAAAAAGAATGAGAAGACCTCCCATTATGAAGTGAGCTCACACTAATGGATTTTGGGTGGCTCTCACCAAGGCTCCAGGCTGAATAATGATGAAAGTATCCTTTTTACTCCTCTATACTGAGTAAGAGTTAAGAGACTAGTTCTCCTTGCTAAGTGATGATTTCTAAGTGATCTCTCTATGAATGAAGGACTTCTTTATGAATGAAGGACTTCATGCTCATTTATTATGTTCTCTTAGTCATAGTTCCCCAGCCCCAGGATCATATTAAACTTAAATTCAACTCTTTCCCAGGCTTTCTTGAATAGACTTTAAAATATTTAAGGCTTCTGTGTATTAATAGTTATTATATACTTTTTGTGACTCTATACATTGTATTTATTATAATAGCACACGATAAAATAAGTGATTTTTAGGCTGGAGGAGTTATAGAACCACATTCTTTTAGTGAACCACATTCTTTTAATCTTGGAGATAACCAAAGTAGTGATAAAATTTCTTCATTCTAGAGGGCAGATGGTGAGATATCCATTGAAGTTAAATGGTTCTAATTGGACACATAACATGTCTAAAAACCAAGACTGTGACAAATAGATACAGAAATATTTCACACAAAAGACAGTATATTGTATATAGTAATATTCTTAATTTTAAAAGTACTTCAATATTTTAAACTTCTAATTTTGAAGTAATTTTAGACTTAGAGAAGTGTCGCAAATAGTTCCCATATACCCATCACTCAGCTTCCCCTAATGTTTTCATCTTACTTAACCATGGTACATTGATCAAAGTGAAGGAATTAACATTAATACAATAATAAAGTTAAACTATAGGTTTTATTTAGAGTTAACCAATTTTTTATTTTTTAATTATTTTTTTAGTATGTTGTTAGTCAACATATAGTAGTACGTCATTAGTTTTTGATGTTGTATTCCAAGATTCACTGTTTACATATAACACCAATTTTTCCACTCTTGCCTTTTTCTTTTTCTTTTTTTAAATTTTATTTTTTTATTTGACAGAGAGATAGCTAGTTACACAGGGAACACAAGCCAGGGGAGAGGGAGAAGTAGGAGAAGCAGGCTTCTCACCAAGCAGGGAGTCCGATGTGGGACTCGATCCCAGGACCCTGGGATCAGTGAGCTGAGCCAAAGGCAGATGCCCAACGACTGAGACACCCAGGCATCCCTATTATCCATTTTATGGTCTAGGATCCAATATACAAACAATCCCAATTGCACTGGTTATCATGTTTCCTCAGTCTCCTCTTATCTGTGAGTTCTCAGTCTTTACTTGTCTCTTATGTCTTTGACACAGTTGAAGAATTCTGGTCCAGTTACTTTGCAGAAGGTCCCTCAATTTAGGTTTGTCTCTCTCTCTCTCTCTCTCTCTCTCTATATATATATATATATATATATATATATTTATGATTAGAGGAAGGTTATGAATTTTGAGGAAGAATACCATACAGATGATGTGTCTTTTCAGTACATAATATCAGGGGGTACATGATACTGATTTTGTCTTAATGCTGGTGATATTACTGGTGATATTAACCTTGATCACTTGGTTAAGTAATTTCTGCTAAGTTTCTCTACTGTAAACTATGCCTTTGTAATGTAATACATATTTTTTGGGGGATACTTTGAGATAGGAATTATCCTATTTGTCTTTAAACATTTACTCACTGGGGCACCTGGGTGGCTCAGTGGGTTAAGCCGCTGCCTTCGGCTCAGGTCATGATCTCAGGGTCCTGGGATCGAGCCCCACATCGGACTCTCTGCTCAGAGGGAGCCTGCTTCCTCCTCTCTCGCTGCTTGCCTCTCTGCCTGCTTGTGACCTCTCTCTGTCAAATAAATAAAATCTTAAAAAAAATTTACTCACTAATTTACATATGTACATAGGTTTTTGTGAAATGATTATTACTGCGGTGTTCTAATGATAGTTTTCTATTTTGTTCATTCTTTGTGCATCTATTAGTTAAAATTCTTCTTTAAGAAGGAGTTGTTCCTTCTCTCCTCTTTATTTATTGAATAATTTATCTATATTAGAATGGGCTCATAGATGTTTAAAAACTTCAATTAAAGGGTTTTCACATATATCTTATCATTAGAATTATGAGGAATGAAAAACAGTATCATTTATAGTGGGATTGCCAGTGAAGTATATAATGATTATTGTTCAGGAGATAATAATAAACTTAGTGGCTTATCCACAATCTTTAATTTTTAAATGGCCTATGTATTATACTACTGGTTGGTCTCTCTACCAAAGGTGGGTGAGAAAGTTCAGATGAGTCAAATATAAATAAATACAATTTAACAGCTGTTTTAAAATCTTATCTTATAAAGATTTCTTGGTGAAAGTTGAAACTACTACCCAAAAATGGGAACTTGGAATTACGAAGTTTTTCTGTTATTATTCTCTCTTATTATAGGTAGATTATAAGAAATTGATTTAAATAAACAAAATACTTTCTACTTTTCTTCACCAAAAATGATTCTACATACTGACCTCTCTCACAAACCATTGGCAAAATGCAGGAGAAATCCATTCTCTGGCATGGAAACCACAGTCCATGAAAATGGCAGGCTTATTTGGTCCAGCTTTGCCAACCTATTGCAAACAAAAAAAGGGAAATTGTGATTCATCACAGTCAGGGGTTAACATTCACTACCTGTCTGGGCTTTGGATTCAACAGGTGAAACTTGACAGCAGCAAAAGATATATCCCATGATTAAATTAAAACATAATACTAGCACAGTATGTTCTTGCCTCTAGATACAGTGTTTGAGCTTACATGGCTGTTTATTATTTTTATTAAGCTTGACAAGCTCATATTTTCAGAAGATGCTGATTACCCTGCTTAATTGTACTCACGTGGAGGTTATTTTCAGCTGCTATTATTAGGTGACATGACCAAGACAACTGGATGAGTAATTAGAAGTAATGATGATTGTTGCTAATCTTCTAAGAGTTTTCCTTCTCTCCTACTTGCTCCTTGTCTTTTTATTTTCTTCATTAGAATTACATGACAAAAATGGCATTAGAGAATGACAGAAGCAAATCATTGATAACGCTCTGTAATGTTGTCTGATAGACGTGAAGTTTATGAATCTCTAACAAATGGATTTGCAAACAACATCTGGGAGAGAAGAATTTCATCGAGGTAGGTAATCATTTACATTGCTTACAGGAATGTGGTTAAATTTATAGGACTTCTTGTATTTTATTGCATTTTCCTTTTGAATAAATCAAAATAATGATTTAAAAATCCACATATGATAAAAGAAGCTGGGGAATCTGTTTGACTCCCTGGGGCATATAGGCAGGGAAAGAGTTATAGCAATGTTTGGGATGAGCATGTCTGTGAAACAGATGTTAATGTGTTAGAATTCATTGATTTAAAGCCCTCAGATATGGGAAGGTCAAGGGTAAAAATGGGTACCTTGAGGAGGTACATAGTGCGTCCTTCAAATGTGGTTCCAATGGCTCTGCGAGAGATGAGGCCTGGATTCTCACTGGTGACTTGTTGAGTCCAAGCCTCTATCTACCAATGCAAACATTTGTAGATTAATGTGCCATTCTTAGTCCAGTTCCCATAACAATGTCTGTCTAAATCATGTGCACATCATACCGTTTCCCATTTGTTGTACTTCTCATAACTGTGTCCAGTTGAACGGACCTGGCTGTCAAATTGACCTTCCAGCACAGATCTCAGGTTGCTTATCAATACCCTGCAATAAACCAAAGGATGTGCTCCTGTGAACATAAGAGTATTTCCCAGTGAACATGCAAAAAAGCAGAGTTGCTGCCTTAGTAAATTGTGCAGTACATTCTCCATGGATTACTTGTGTCCTCTGAGTGTTCCTGATACCCTTCAACCTGAGCTGCTCATCACAAAAAGTGAATATATCACTGAAGACTGCAAGCAAGGCAGACCCTCTCTCAGCCCAAACTTGACATATGTAAGTGTCCTTGGACTGTAAATTCAGAAAATGGTTTCTTCTGGAACCTGGAGCATTCTGGAACAGCCTTGGGCTGCCACCCAAAAGTATGCAATTGAGTCCTATCTGTGGACTTTTTTCCTTGGGACTTTCCTAGTTTTAGCACTAAAAGTCCAATGTCCCAGGAACAAGTACATCCCAGGTAAACTGGGACAGTTGGTCACTTGAGGGCCTTTCTCTAGGTTCTTTTTTTTTTTTTGTTTGTTTGTTTTTAAAGATTTTATCTATTTATTTGACAGAGAGAGATCACAAGTAGGCAGAGAGGCAGGCAGAGAGAGAGGAGGAAGCAGACTCCCTGCTGAGCAGAGAGCCCGATGCAGAACTCGATCCCAAGACCCTGAGATCATGACCCGAGCCGAAGGCAGCGGCTCAACCCACTGAGCCACCCAGGCGCTCCCTTTCTCTAGGTTTTGAGAAAAATATCTTGAAAGGTAGAAATTTAGAAATATTAATAAGCTAAATATTTATTAGGCAAAAAATGCTGGGTTAAAGAACTAGTTTTTGCTTGTTTGTCTTTTGGCTGGTTTAAAGTAACCAAAGAATGGTTCTAAAGCAAGGTAGTATGAAAATTGGTGACAGAACTTTGAGGCCTGTGTATTTCTATAAGGGATTGTTTAGGTGAAAGTTTCTATTATAAAAGGCAGGCTGGAATGTGTGGATGTGTGTGACTTCATTTGTCTTTGCTGCTGCTGAGAGGAAAGTATGTTCTGAAAGGACAAAATTTTGTGACCATTAATGTTCTTGATCACAACATTGTGAATATTATGGACAGAAGCTAGTTTGCAGAAGCTTCTATTATCCACAGTCAAGCCTTGAAATGTTTTTATCTGACACAGAGAGAATTGCAGCCACACATCAAAAAGTGTACTTCTCCTGTGGCTGCCCCAAGGGCATTCTGATGAAGTATGTCAGGGACGTCCTCTGAACCTTCCTCCTGGTCTCTTCTTCATTTGGTTAACTTAGGAATGAACTTGTGTCTGTTTGTGGAAAATGCAGTAAATTAATACTAAATGATATTTTCTTCCTGGCAAGTGGCAAATACTGTCTTAAGGTCTTAACTATCTTAAGATGGTATATAAAAAAAAAAAAAGGGGGGAAAGGAGCGGATTTTATGATTTAGCTTGTGGAAAGAAAATTTCTCCTTGAGCAGCCATTAATACTCTGTTAGTGTATTAGTTTTTATGGCTGCTATAAATTACCACAAATATGGTGATGTAAAACAACATGAATTTATGATTTTGCAGTTCTGTAGGTTAGAAGTCCAACACAGGTCTCAGTGGGCTAAAATCAAAGCGTCAACAATGGTGTGCTTTTATCTAGAAGCTCTAGGGAAGAATCTGATTCCCTGCCCTTTCCAGCTTCTAGAAGCTGCCCACATTCCTTGGTTCTTTGCCCTTCTCTTTTAACTTTGAACCCAGCAATGACAGCTCAAGTCTTTTGGATGTCACATCACTCTGACCCCATCTTCTGCCTCCCTCTACCACTTATAAGAACCCTGTGATCATGTTGGACCTTTCTGGACAATGTAGAATAATCTGCCTATTTTAAGTTCAGCTGCTCAACAACCTTAGTTCCATCTACAAACCTAACTCCTCTTCGGCATGGAATGTGATACATTCAGGTGTTCTGGGGATTAGGATATAGACATTTGGGGCAGGACCACCATTCTGCCTGCTTCAGTTAGGCATTGTTACTATAACAATGATTATAATAAGTGCTATAATTATATTCAATACCCAAGTTGGATTGTTAGGGGATAGGACAGAAGTAGAAGGAATCCAGAATTAGAATCAAAAGGTCAGAGGTCATGGTTTTGCCTAACTTATAAATTGGCTTCAGAAAAATCATTTAATCTCTGGGCCTTACTTTTATAATTTTTAGAATGGGGCATTTGATTGGCTGACGTTAAATGTCCTTTTCATTTCTAAAATGCAGTGACTTGACTCAAATCTGTAGGCCTTGGTCATAGTTGTCTTTCAAGGTTTATGAAAAAAAATTTAAACTGAAATTTCTCGTTACCATAAACTTCAAAAATTCCAGGAAACACCTAAAATAGATAGTTTAGGAAAATGATTTTCAAATACAACACTTATAAAAAGTAAAAACAAAAAAACAAAACCAAAGCAAAACAAGCAAAACAAAAACCTTTGAAACAAAAAAATCGACTGGCCAAAATATTAAAGAAAACAACTATATACCGAAATCATCAGTTTGAAAGAACAAATGCAGTATAACAAGGTTGAACTTTTCTGGCTGAATGGCAAAACTAAAACTCCAAGAGGCAATGGTAAATGACATCTACTTGAACAATCACTTGAACAAGATTTTTCATTGTCAATGAGTGAGTACAATATCATCTAGGACATTTTGATTGTTAGTGGTGCCCAGAGAAAAGAAATAATCACTTAAATGCTCCCAGGCATTCCACAGCCTCAACTGGATCTAAGACCATAACCATAGGAAGCTCTGCTCTATCAGGAACCGGCTGAGTAGAGGGGGCAATAGACCTTTCACAAAATATTGCTATCCTTTCTCTGCACCTAATCCTCAAATTCACATTATTTAGGAGAATCAGTGACTATGTAGGGATTAGTGTTTTATTTGGTAGTTAGATGAGGCATTCTGTTAGAGTCATTACTATGTTAACTATTAAATCTTTACATTAATAATTAGGGCAAAGAAGCATTAAAAAAAAAACCAGGCAAACATCCTGTTAAATTTAAGTTGACACCCAGGAGTATAAGTACCCTCTAGTAAGTTGCAAAAGAGCATCAAAATGAGGTTGAAATGTGGTGCCTACTTTTGCCTGAAGGCAGGGGATTGACCTCAAATGATCCTTTCCAGCCTTGTGATTATTTGATTTTATTAGATTTAAGACAAAGCACTACTTAAGCTATATTACAAATATTATTACTAAATAATGAGCTTCTATTCTAGGAGATTAAAACAATGCCTCTTGGGGCGCCTGGGTAGCTCAGTCGTTAAGCATCTGCCTTTGGCTCGGGTCATGGTCTCGGGGTCCTGGGATCGAGCCCTGCATCAGGGCTCCTTGCTCAGCGGGAAGCCTGCTTCTCCCTCTCCCTCTGTCTGCTTACTTGTAATCTCTATCTCTCTGTCAAATAAATGAATAAAATCTTTAAAAAAGAACAACAACAACAAAAATGCCTCTTAATGTAATAGAGACTGCATTACAGCTCCAAAATAGAGGCGTGTACACTGTTTATACTTTCATATGTTCCTTTTATAGTGCTATCCAACTTCTTTTCTATAAACATGCAGGCAAATTAGATAACAGGGACTCCCAAAAAATCAAGGAACAGAATATCTGAGAAAAGGAGGCATGACTCCCTTTTTTCCCCCTTATACATTCTTGAAAAATGAGTATTTGGTTAGTTCCTCTACTACAGGCCCATTGCTAGTGAAGAACATTGTTATGTACCCATTGCTATCCAAGGACATGTTCCTGTCTTAATCTGAAATACACAGAAAAATAATATTATAGGAAGTTATATTAGTAACAGTCTCTCCCGGGATTGGATGGGGGCAAAGACAACATTCCTGTAATTTGTAGGAAGGTATTCTGTGAAAGCCTGCCCACCAAAAAGTCTGTTAACGGCTTCAAAACAGTAAGTTGGAGATTTGCACCATCCATTTCCTAGTCTTTCTGTATCTAAGGGTGCAGCATAAACATAAAAATACAGTTATTATTCTTGGTGCACACTTTCTGAATTTTTTCCCATGGCAACTCAGAAATTGGTTAAAGCTTCCAAAGTGATAACAAGTCTTGGTGAAGAGGGATGCAACCATGGAAAAATCTGCAAAGCTATTTTGGTGGAACTTGTGCAGTAGTAGATGGTTCCTGTTGGATATAAACATGATTACAAACTCTTGCCAGCAAGAACCTGTCTAAATACAAATTAGTTACCATATGAGATAATAATGGGATGCACAGGGACTGCTTACAGTCCCAGCTAGGATATTGCTGGTGTGCTCCTCCAGCAATAAAGTCTCTAGGGACTTATAATTATTTAATATTTAGAAAATTGTATGCTACATGTGTGCTAAGCAGTGAACAGAGAAGCAAAAATTAACAAGAGTTTAGCTCTTGGGGAATTTCCAATGTTCTACATGAGATAACATTCATATCCAATTCCCAAAAAGTTTATCCACTAAAAAAGGATATAAATTTTCCATCTGATAAAGGGAGATTGATATGCAATTAGAAGCCATATTGCTACTTTGTGATATAGGTAGAATTAGGATGTCATTTAGGTAGCTAGGGTTAGCTTACGGTGTCTGATCTTCCTTTTGTTTTTCTCAAAGAATTATAAAGAAACTGGCGGAGGGGTGGGAGGTTGGGGTACCAGGTGGTGGGTATTATAGAGGGCAAGGCTTGCATGGAGCACTGGGTGTGGTGAAAAAATAATGAATACTGTTTTTCTGAAAATAAATAAATTGGAAAAAAAATATTTTAAAAAAATTACCAAAGGCTAGGATTTTAAAAGTTCTTCCTAGTGTAATAAGAAGAGCAAAAAGTCACAGACATGAATCTTAATCAAATTTTGAAACTTAACTGTGTTATATCTTTGTTTTAAAAAGACAGTCCATTCTTGAGGTCACATTTTGACACTTCTCTTAGGTAGAAGCAGATAGCTAAGCTATATGAAGCCTGATAATGGGGTTAAGCAAAACAATTTCTCTTGACCTTTAAGAAATATTTCATTTCTCTCTTAGTATAATAGTAAACCATAACAATAGTAATGCCAGTAGCAATTTATTTACATATTGTTTTAGTTCATCTTCACAGTCCTTTGAAAGAGGTATTATATCTTCATATTATGGATAAGGAAATTGAAGTTCAGAAAAATTAAGTAAATTATCTAAGGTTACACATTTAGGAAGTTGTAGAGTTAGGACTTGAATCTGTTTTTTTGTTTTGTTTTGTTTTGTTTTTCCTAGAGCATTTACTTGTTATGTTATATTGTACCACTTCTGATGAGATGCAGACTTTATAGGTAATAATTCTGACATCTTCACTAGCATAAATACTATTTGATATTTTTAAGATGTGAAAAACAAGAGAAAGTTTCCGTTAAAAAATTTTAAGTTACATTTACTCAAAATTAATGAAGACTTGAGCTTGTGGTGGGGTATTGCTGGATAAACATTTGAGTGTTCAGGACTGGAGCTTGATACTGCCTCTTTGCTTCTTACTGATCCACTCCCTGGAGGAAGAACTGTTTTGAACAAAAGACCTCATTTCTTTCTTCTCTCTAGTGCAGATTCCTCCAGGTTAGCGTGGTCTCTCCCAGTTCTAAGCTTACCATATTGTCAGTTCTCTGCCTAGAGTATAATTTTTTCCTTTTCTTTGGCTAACTTTGGCTCATCTCAGTTCTCAGGTGAAGACTCATTTCCTCTAGTGGCCTTTGATTCCCAGAGCTGCTCAATTCCCCTGTATCTCTAGTACTTCATTGTTCTTAACATCTGTTACACAATTCTGAAATTCTTTGTTTAAAGTTAAATTCTCTGTTTTCCTCTGAAGGGGTTAGGGCCATATCTATCCTTTATGGTGCTTGGTACAGGTAGGCACTTACTGTCTGTTTGTTGATCAACAATGGACAACTGCTTCTACTTAGGAAGACACTTGCATCTAAAAAGGCTTACATGGCCCAGTGTGGTATTTGGGGAGAGGAGACATGTGATGATCAGCTTAGCTAACTCTGTTCTAGGCCTCTGGGGAATCACTTTCTTTTTTTTTTTTTTTTCTTCGTACTTTTCTCTATGACTTCTATTATTAGAAATAGTGGTGGGGGCTGTGGAGGATAAAAGGACAGAGAACCATTCAGTCTGACCCTAATCTTGTCCTTAATCTAAAGGAGTATGAGGAAGAAAAACAAAACTGGAGGTATCACATTTCTGGATTTCAAGTTATATTACTAAGCAGTAGTAATTAAAACAGTATAGTACTGGCATAAAAATAGACACATAGATCAATGGATTATAACAGAAAACCTAGAAATAAACCCACAATTATATGATCAGTAATATTTACAAAAGAGGAATGGATATATAATGGGGAAAAGTCTGTTCAACAAATGCTATTGGGAAAACTGGACAGCTAATGCAAAAGCATGAAACTGGCTCACTTTCTTTCACCATCCACAAGAATAAACTCAAAGTGGATTAAAGATCAAAAGCATAAAAACTCTAGAAGAGAGAGTATAGGCAGTAGTCTCTCTGACATCAGATGTAGCAATATTTTTCTAGCTATGTCTCCTGAGGCAGGGGAAATAAAGACAAAAATAAACTATTGGGACTATATCAAAATCAAAAGTTTCTGCACAGTGAAGGAAATAATTAACAAAACTAAAAGGCAGCCTATGAAATCAGAGAAAATATTTGAAAATAACATATCTGATAAATGGTTAGTATCCAAAATATATAAAGAGCTCTGATACAACCGAATATTGAAAAAAGCAAATAATCCAATTTTAGATGAGCAAAAGAAATGAACAGACATTTCTCCAAAGAAACTATGTAGATGGACAACAGACATATGAAAAAATGCTCAACATCACTCATCAGGGAAATGCAATCAAAACTACAATGAGATATCACATCACATCTATGAGAATGGTGAAAATCAAAAACATAAGAAACAATAAGTGTTTGTGAGGATGTGGAGAAAAAGGAACCTACTTGCACCATTGGTAGGAATGCAAATTGGTGCAGCCATTGTGGAAAAAGTATAGAGGTTCCTCAAAAAATTAAAAATAGAACTACTCTGTGATCCAGGAAGTATATTTACCCCCCAAATGCAAAAACACTAGTTCAAAGGGATACATGTATGTTTACTTTTATTGTGACATTATTTAAAGTAGTCAGATTATGGAAGCACCCCAAGTGTCCTTCAATAGGTGAATGGATATAGAAGATGTGGCATATATACACATGGAATATTAGTCTCAAAAAAGAATGGAATCTTGCCATTTGCAACAACATGGATAGAGCTTGAGAATGTAATGCTAAGCGAAGTAAGTCAGAGAAAGACAAATACTCTATGTGGAATTTAAGAAACAAAACAAACAAAGGAAAAAAAAAGAGTAGATAGACAAACCAAAAAACAGACTCTTAATTATAGAGAACAAACTGATGGTTACCAGAGGGAGGATAGGTCGGGGAGTGGAGGAAATAGAGGATGGAGATTAAAGAGTATACTTATTATGAGGAAAAAAACAATCAAATGATAAGAAAATGTATGAGTGGTTAAGTTGAAATAAATATTGATTGAGTCTGGTATGCATACACAAAAAGTAAGGAGCCTCAGGAGTCCTTAAAGCTCCTAATAGGTCTGGTTGCTCAGTTGGAAGGAAGACTTGATATTATTTGGGACTAAAACTGTGTCTAGCTGATAACAGTGTTCATTGGTTTGGCCTATAGTCTATATATAACCATTTAGCAGGTCAGATATCTTGCTGAATTGGGGTTTAGGAGTCAAAACCATTATTTTAAAAAATTGGAATAAGAACTAAACAAAATATCTACCAGGCTTAAAGTCTTATAATTTGGAATCTAGGACCAGTTTTGCCATCAGCTATTTGTGGGGCCTCAGGGAAGCCATGGTCTTGGTCTTACTTTTACTTTCCCGGGGTTATTCAGAGGCTCAGATGAAAGCATACATAGGAGAGAATTTCAATAGCTATAAAACATAAACTTACTCATATTGTAGTTCATTCTGCTCCAGAAAATCTTCCACAGTGAAAATATCTTCTGCTTTTACACGGAAGTCAACTGTACTGTGAGGTTTGATTTGTGTGACAGAATCCGGTTTCCAGAAGTCAATCTGAATAAGGAGAAAAATATATTATGTTTGACAACTATAATTCAATGATAGTGAATTCAGTGATAGTGAATTATCATCAGCAAGCACACTCTTACTCTACTTCATTGAGCTATTTTCAAACTCAAATTATCCATGAAATCTCTTAAAAATATCTCCTTGAGTGAACAAGAGTTGGGACCAAGCGGTATGTCAATAAAAATGTTTACATGTATATACATATATATACTGATTATCATCAAGCATGAAGAACATATAATTATTTCCCATAATGCTAGTTAATTTCCCATAATACCAGTATTTTATAATGGCTCTTATTCTATTTATTGATTTTCTGGAGCAATTGCTTATTGTGATAGTAGTGTTTGTGATAATGGATAAATGTTCTGAATGAATGATGATGAATTAACTACAGCCACAAAATTTAATAGAAAGAAATTGAGCTTTCCTTTTTACTTTTTAAATGATTTATTTTATTAATTTGTACTTGGAACTCAGCACTCACAGTAATGTGCAGAACCAGGATCTACATCTCTGACCTGTGGAGGATATATTGGAAAGGAAAGTACATCTTTCTCCAGTGGTCATCTTGTCGTCATGGCCAGAAACAAAATACTCTCAAAGATCCAGACATTTTCATTTGTTCAGTTATTCATCAGCTTTTACTAAGGACCTACTATGTGCTAGGCTTTGTGCCTGAGACTAGGAGTACACTAGTGAGCAAATCAAACATAGCTTCTGTTCTTATGGGGGAGATTTTGGAGAAAATTATGCACAAAAATAACAGAATAACATATTTGATAATTCTAATGTTTTTCTTTGTGGATGTGTGGTTTCAAATCTCCTTTTTTCATGGAAAAACATTAACCAAGGATGTGTTGTCTCTCTCAGGTTCCTGTTTTCTTGTTTCTTCTTTGAGCAGAGGAAAGTGAGCTTGAGATGAGCCTGACAATGGGTCTTTCTCTGCCTCTGTTTCTCACCCAATCCCTGTAGGTATTTATGAGCTGGTCTCAGGCTGGAGGTAATATTTAGGACCATTGCTTGGAAATTTAGAAGCGAGTTTTGACAATACTTAGAGGTCATTTAATAGAAACTAATAGGTAAGATATTAAGATGATTCAATTTCAGATACACTTTCCTGTGGAGAATCCAATAATCTATGTCTTGTCCTGGTAATCTTAAGACCACTGTAGATGTCTAGTGGGTGCTGAGTCATGAGTCAGGGCTGTAGAGTGTATAAGGGCAGTATGAGGCAGGGACATTGGGACAATATCAGAAGGGATTCCAGAAGGAAAATATGAGCGTGGTTGTCACTAAGGTGTTGAAAGGTGACAGTATTGATGATTTGATAAGGATTGGCTACACAATGTGATCTAGTGAGTCAAAGATGAGAGGATAAAGATGAAAGGTTAAAAGAAAGTAGGGGAAGTACAAAGACATGCCATGGTAAGAACAGAAAAAGCTAGGGGCTGGTGATGAATTCTAGTTAGCCAACATTGTAAAGAGAAGGACACTGAAGACAAGCATATTATGGAAGAAAGCATATTTTTAAAAGTTAACTGAATTTGTGTTTCTAATAAATGCTTATCATTCCAAGATGAGATGGGACAGGGATGTATATCTTTATTATAGACACAGAGGTTTAGAATTGGTAGAGCACATAAAGCCCTCCAGGCATCTGTAGGCAACTTGACTGAGGTGCACCCATACATAATGCGGGGACCTTTCAGCATACTCAGGGAACTCCCCACTGCCAAGATCTGCATCTCTGTGTTTGAAAGCTCTTTCCCCTAGAACTGGAAAAAAACAAGCTAACAGCTCGTAGCAAGCAGGGGATGGCAAAAACCCCCCAAACAAACAAAACTCTTTCCAGAGACGTGCTCAACCAGTGACCCTGGAAAATAGATGTCTAAATACTCCAATTCCCTTGCTTCTCAGGTGGGATAAATAATTCTAAGGTGTATGATTTGCACACCCATTCCTTGAGTTCTCTGTTGGATTAAGCTCTAGTCATACTCTGTGCTGTCTTAATAGTATCCCTTTTGTTAGCTGCCTTCCCTTCTCTACATCACTTCTCACTCCTCGACCAGTATTCCCTATATTTCCCAAACAAAATCTTTGGCCTGAAATCTTTGTCTAAGATTCTGTTTTGAAGAATCTATATTAAGATACTACCTTTTCATATACAGCAGCATATACCTGCATACCGTCTTGGTGATGGTTTTAATACAATCTTGAGTACATTTAGTATCACTTCGGAATAGCCTAATTGCTTTATGAATGGGTTTTCTTTGCTATATTAAGTTGAAAGTTACCTTTCCTAATGTCTTACTTCTTGCTCATTGGTCTTGGTTCTCCTAATTATTGGGAGATTGATCTCTTTCTTTCTATATATTTATCTGCATATCTACATATGCATATCTCTATATATGTACAGAGAGAGAAGAGGGAGAAAGAAGAGAGAGATACACGCAGAGAGAAAGACTTTTAAGATTCTGTAAGGAGAATGATGGATTCTTTAAAATGGGGTAGATAAATCTCATGAAAATGTTCGACAGAAAACTTGCAGACCTAACCTGAGGTACCTTAAGATTTCATTTTGACATGGAGAAGATTGATCAACATATATACCAAAATCCAACAGTATGAAGTTTTCCAAGTGTGATGCAGACTTACTATACTGAAGTTAATTCCCAGTCCTTCTTAGGAGAAATGGAGCCAAAAATCAGGAGCAACTCTATAGCCTCATAGATGTTCACCAATACATGAAGTATGGATACAAATAATAAACTCAAAATGTTATCACAAGGAAGTAAATATACATTTCAGTAATTATCAAGACCTTGTGAATGAGATCTATATCTGAAATATGGAAATAGAGCAAAAGATGATATGAGATATGGAGAATTGAATTATGTGTTAATAATTTATAAAATGGAGGTTATAAAATTATAATTCTAGGAAGCTGAGTTACAAAAAATCATAAAGAGCATTTGTTGGAAGGTAATGGGATATCTAACGTGATAATACTGTGGGAATGTCAATTTAATCAGCCAGCTGGCTAATAACTGAAGAGCCTTTTTTAATATATTAAGAGACCAGCACAAAGGCAAGATAAAGTAGTGTATCCACTATACATTCTTTTAGGGCTTAGAAGAAAATAAATATTGGTATCAGGAGTCTTTGATTCTTTATAAATTTATATAAATTTGTTTCTTCACATTGCACTTGATTCTAAGTTGAACATCTGATGGACTTTTCATTTATATAATGGAATTTTCTTTTCCTCTTGGAAGAAAAAGTGACTTCTAATTGAGGCTCAGTTCCAGAGAGCAGGGAAGAACTTAGTAGAAAAATATAGTGGGGGTAATGGGAACCCTGGAAGACTGGAATGATGTTACTTTGGCCATAGATGAACTTGCACCTTATCATAGAGAAACAGGGTTCAAGAAAGCATAGAGAAAAGAGAATAGGTTTTGTGGTTAATGTCTCCAATAAAGGAACAAGTGCAACTCTGATTGCAAAGAGATGAAATAAAACCCTTACTGTATAATTACAGATGAAAAGGGGAGGCTACCAGAGTCCCATGTGGTCACAGCTCTCCTGTACATTCACCTTATAAAAGGATATGTTCAAAAGCTGGGAGGAAGGACACATGGCCAAGGATGAATACAAAGACTAGATGCCCTTGTCATGATCTTATCAGGAAGGCTACAGTCCAGACTATGCTGCACTTGCAAGATTGCTGAGGAGAATAAAAATCTTTTCATTCATGTTGGAAATAAAATGAATAAAGAAAAAACATGCAGTCCCATTGCTTGGAGCTAAAGCTTGATGTTTGCAGCTGGGAGAGAGAAGTCACTTTATTTAACTATTGTTTGACTTTTGTCTTTTCTCAGGGGGTATACTATTTCTTGTTTCTTCTATTTCTGGAGAGGTAAAATTGCCATAAGTAAAAAAATTTTCACATGTTAGGATTTTTAGCAGAAACACCTTCTTTGGAAAGAGAATATTGAGGCCTAAGATAGATGATGAGAGAAAGGATTATACTGGCCATGTAAATTGCATTCAAGATTCCAGTTCTAAAGATGGTAATAATAACAAATACTTCTATAGATATCATTATATAAGTTCTTTCTAAGTGATTTAAAGATTTAGAGGACTTAATGTAAGTCCTTTAAATCTCACAACAATCCTATAAGGTAAATACTAGTATTCTCATTTGACAAAATAGAAAGTTGAGACCCAGAGAGGTGTCCAAGGTCCAGCTAGCAAGTGGTAGACCCAGGAATTGAAATCAGGAGTCTGAGTCCAGGTTCTCTGCTCTCGACTATTTTAAAATGCTGAATCTTAGGTAACTAAAAAAATAACAGCATGTGTGATTGCAGAATTTCTCAGCACCCTTGGAGGAATCAGAGCTTGAAGGAATCACTAAACAGTGGAGGGGGTAAATCTTGGATTTCAGAAATAGGAAAACAGGTGAATTCCAGAAGCAGGAGCTCCTTGGGGCCTGGTGTGGATTCTGGCAAAGCTGCAGAGTAAACTGGAAGTAGATGGATTTTGAATGTTCAGAAAAGGAAGCTATGATCCCTAGGAGCCAACATGGTTTAAAGCAAGAGTGAGTCAGGCCTAATGAACTTCATTTTATTATTGAAAAAGACCACTATCCTGATGTAATGCTGAATCTGGATCTTAGCAAAACATTTGACCAAGTCTCTGCATTTATATTCTTTATAAGCTGGAAAATACAATGTTAGCTACAGCTAACAGTAATGTGGATACTTGAGCAAACTTACCTGAGGATGGTTGGTTAATGCATCACTTTCAGTACTTAACACATTGGAAACTCATGATAAGTATGTATTGAATGAATAAGCCATGAAGGAGGCCTCTAATTCTGTGGTGACCCCTCATTGACTTAATATTTTTATCAGTGACAAAGATAAAAGTTGGAAAGTCATGCTTGTCAAACTTCTGGTAATATAAAGTTAGGGGGAAGAATTATTTCCCTGGGTGACTTATTTCATTATAAAAATGATCTCAACATGCTGAAAACAGGATATAAAGACACATTTAACAGGGTAAATCCAAAATCCTGCATTTAGGTTAAAAAATAAATTAGGCAAGAAGAAGTAATATCTTGTTTGAAGGTGATTCATGTGAAAAAAAGAATAACCTAATGGTTTCAATTGGCCAATATATTTGTTATAACCTAAGATTATTCTGTAAACTGTTCAAGATGTTGAAAAGAATCTCAGGCCCCCTTAATAAATGTCCATTTTACAGATGAAGACAGACAATGGTCCTGCAGTATGTATTAATCAGAGCATAGCTAGGGGTCCATTGTCAATTCTGAAAGCTACATTTTAAAAAAGAAATATAGACAGAAAGATTGAGCTATATCCAGAGGTGACCAGAATGATCAGGTGTCTGTAAACCCATGCTAAGAGAAATTATAAAAGGCCTAGAATAAATAAATTTTAGAGGGTGAAGGGCCATCTGTACCCCAAAGTTTATAGCAGCAATGGCCACAGTCGCCAAACTGGAAAGAACCAAGATGCCCCTCGACGAATGAATGGATAAGGAAGATGTGGTCCGTATACACTGTGGAGTATTATGCCTCCATCAGAAAGGATGAATACCCAACTTTTGTAGCAACATGGACGGGACTGGAAGACATTATGCTGAGTGACATAAGTCAAGCAGAGAGAGTCAGTTATCATATGGTTTCACTTATTTGTGGAGCATAACACATAACATGGAGGACATGGGGGGGATGTAGAGGAGAAGGGAGTTGAGGGAAATTGGAAGGGGAGATGAACCATGAGAGACTATGGGCTCTGAAAAACAATCTGAGGGTTTTGAAGGGGCGGGGAGTGGGAGGTTGGGGGAGCCAGGTGGTGGGTATTGTGGAGGGCATGTATTGCATGGAGCACTGGGTGTGGTACATAAACAATAAATTCTGTTACACTGAAAAGAAATAAATTAAAAATAAAATAAAATAAATTTTAGAGGGTGAGACACAGTATTTGGCTCAGCTAGGTCCAATGGGCTAGAGTTGGAGAAGGTAGCTTTTAGCTTCATATAACAATTGGAATGACTTGTAAGGCAAATGGGCTACTTTGAAAGCAGTATTCCTGCTATCCCTGGAGGTGCTCAAGCAGGTGTTATTGGAACTAGAAACCAGGGATGATATTTCTATGGAGGAAATTCCAGGTTTGAGTTGGAATAAATGACTTTATTTTCTTTAAATTCTAAACTTTTGAATTTCAGATTATGATACTGTATCTTCTTTTTTTCTCCCCATACCTTAAAAGCTTAAAGAAAAAACCTATAAAAAGGTAGATAGATAGATATAGATATAGATATAGATATAGATATAGATATAAATAGGAGATGGATATTTAGGGGATAGCAAATTATTTTGGTTTATATTTCATGAGGAAACAGGTTTGGCCCAAGTGAACAATTTGTGGTCAGCAATAGCTTCCTGCTAAATGCATATGTAATTAAAAATATCAGTTCTCACCCCATATACAAATCCCATATACAGTGGATTTTTTAAAAATTAGCATAGAGATTTTGGTTTATTGAAAGTAAAAACAAATATGGAAATCA
Organism: Neogale vison; assembly: GCF_020171115.1. Classification (NCBI taxonomy): domain Eukaryota; kingdom Metazoa; phylum Chordata; class Mammalia; order Carnivora; family Mustelidae; genus Neogale; species Neogale vison. Next base: position 74,853,510 of record NC_058096.1, on the reverse strand, counting down.
TTCATGGCTTTTACCTCCTTTGCCCCCCCCACCCCTTCATGTCATATCGTTAAGAGGGCCTGAATCAAGGTCATGAAAACTCAAGCTGTTTGATTTGGAATGAAAGAAAATCAAAGGGAACAGATGATACATGGGATGTGGAAATGAATTTCAAGTTGGACAGAAGCCCAGTTTTTCAGTAATATCCAAGTTGATCATTTTTCACTTTTGCCTTAGAAGGGAAGTGACTGTACATTAGATGTACTGTGACCTTTGTGACAGTTCCATCTCATCCAGTTGTCATGTCCTGTCAGCTCCTTAAAATGTTTTCATGGATTTATAATACTGTAGGGCCATGGCAATCTAATTTAGGCAGAAAAGAAGGTATTGTGGCATTAAATGTTTTTCAAGTTATTTCTTGCTGTGGTTAATATTTTAGTCATTCTTCCTTTGATGGAATCACAGTGCATTCTAAGATTTTAAAGTAAGTGTAAAGCAAACCTGTACTACAGGATCACTACTTACCTGGGTGGTGCTGGCCAACTTACGGAGTAAGTTGATGTGATTTTCATCTTCAACATTGACCCGGAACACCTTCTCACTGAATGGTGAGATAGCAGAAGAAGACAAAATTTAAAATTGGGTAGTGCATTCAAATTTTTTGGGATAGCAAGGAAGAGGACTTAATCTTTTAAGGAGTTGCTTACTTACCCTTCAAAGTGCTCACCAGAATGGTGAGAAGATGCTAGGGCCAGAGTCACAAGAAGCAAGAATGTCAGCATTGTGACTGACTAGATCCTTTGGGTGTGTTTTACCTGCTTTTATAGTCCAAGGTGTTCTTTGTTTTCTTCTTCTGATTGCAGATAGGCACTATCAAATTTTGATTAATGGTTTTCCTAGTATTATTGCCTTGGTAGCTGTGTAAAGTCAGAGAGGATATCTCTCTCAACACCTGTGGATACAGAGCAAATAATCTCAAGTTCAACCCATCTAGTTTAGATGTCAGACCTTGAATAGTTGGGAGCTAAATGAGTTTTAAATAAAATACATTTTTTAGTCATTTTTTTGTAGTATTTTTTTTCATTTTGAATTGAGAATAACATACAATGATTTAAGTGTAATAGTTGATGACTTTTGACAAATGCATACATTCATGTAACAAAGATCCCAGTGAAGGTATAGAACATTTTCATCACCCTAAGAAGTTCTTTTGAGCACCATTCCAGTCTCTTTCTGTATTCCCCTCAGGAAATCAGTATTTGGATCTCTAGCTTCATATATTAGTTTTGCCTGTACTTCAGGCAAAACTTCATGTAAATAAGGTCATACCATAAATATTCCTTTGTGTATGGATTCTTTCATTCAAGGTACTGTTTTTATGATATATTAGTATTTTTGTTTGCATTATTAACTTGTTCTTTAATATTAAGTAATGTTTTATTGTATGAATATACCACAATTTGTTTATCCATTTTCCTGTTGATGGATATTTGTGTTGTTTCCAATTTGGTGTTACTATGAATAGAGCTGCAGTAAACATTTTTGTACAGACTTTTTGTTGGCATGTTTTCACTTTGGGGGAGTAAATATCTTTAGAGTGGAATTGCTAAATATTAATGTAGGTGAGGGTTTAACATTATAAGAATCTGTCATACATTTTTCCATAGTAGTTGTTCCATTTTAGGCTTCTATCAGTGTCCAGTGGTTATTCCATTTTAAGATTCTACCAGTGTCCAGTAGCTCTCCATTTTCTCTAGGATTTTGGTATTTTTAGTCTTTAATTTTGACAATTCTGGAGAGTATGCTGTGTTATCTAATTGTGCTTTTAATTTTTATTTCCCTGGTACTAATGATGTTGAATATTTTTTCATATATATAGGACCATTTGTAAATCTTTTTTTGTGAAGGATCTGTTGAAGTTATTTGCCTTTTTAAAGAAATTTGTTATTTGGCTTTATTATTGCATTGTAGCAGTTTTTTATATATTCTGGATACAAGTCCTTTATTAGAAATGTATATCACGAATATTTCTACTCAGTAAGTAAGTTTTATTTTCATTTTCTCAATTTTATCTTTTGATGAGCAGAAGTTTTAAATTTTGATGAAGTTTCAGTTTATCCATGTTTTTTCTTTATAGTTCATGCCTTTTACATTCTTTCCAAGCAATCTTTCCTATCCCAAGTTCTCAAACGTATTTGCTTACATTTTCTTATGAAGAGCTTTGTCATTTGGGTCTTATGTATGGTATAAGGTAGGGATCAACAAAATTTAATTAATTAATTTATTTATATTTTATTTATTTATTTGACAGAGAGAGAGCATGCAAGTAGTCAGAGTGGCAGACAGAAGGAGAGGGAGAAGCAGGCTCTCAGCTGAGCAGAGAGCCTGATACAGGGCTCGATCCCAGGACCCCAGGGTCATTACCTGAGCTGAAGGCAGCCACTTAACCGACCGAGTCACCCAGGTACCCTGATCAACAAAACTTTTAATATATGGATATCCAGTAGATCCAGTACTATATACAGAGCAGACTTCTTTACCCATTTAATTAACTTTGGTTTCTATGTCAAAAGTTATTTGGCTATATATATGTGGTGTAATTTTGGACTTTCTATTATGTCCCATTGAACTATTTGTCTAGTTTTATACAATTATTACAGTGTCTTGATTACTTTACTTTATAGTAAGACTTAAGGTCAAATAATATGTAAATCCCACAACTTCATTCTTTTCCAAGTTTGATTCCAAATACTTTACCTTTCTATTTATATTTTAGTATTAACTTATCAATTTCAATGAAAAATCTTGCTGGAATTTTGATTGCGATTGCACTGAATCTATAGATCAATTTGGGGAGAACTGATGTAATTATAATATTTAGTCTTCAGCTCTTACATATGTCATCTCCATATATTAATCTGGGTCTTTGTCAAAAAGTGGAAGGGTCTGGGTTTTTATCCTACTTACAAGATACAAAGTTATCCTGTTCCAGTTTCACAGAGCTGGCAGAAGATGTGAAACTTCTGGGTCAGAAGCAAAGGGCTTTATTATGTATGGTCTAGCAGACAGCATAGACTTTGTGTGTCAGTCCTTTAATTTCCCTGTCCTATGGGGGATGATGTAAAGGCGTTCCAGCTAGATACTGAGTGCAGAGGTTTGTGTCACAGTTGAGGTATACTGAGTTTAGGAAACTCAATCTCATGAGGCAGCTGCTTACAAATCTGCTCAACTTTTGTCTTACAGGAGACATTAGCTTTATTGTCCTATAGGGCAAACAGAACTTCCCTTTGCCCCAAAAGGAGATGTTTTCTTTTTTTTTATTTTATTAATTTTTTTTATTAAAGATTTTTATTTATTTATTTGCCAGAGAGAGAGGGAGGGAGAGAGAGCGAGCAAGCACAGGCAGACAAAGAGGCAGGCAGAGGCAGAGGGAGAAGCAGGCTCCCTGCCGAGCAAGGAGCCCGATGTGGGACTCGATCCCAGGACTCTGGGACCATGACCTGAGCCGAAGGCAGCTGCTTAACCAACTGAGCCACCCAGGTCCCAAAGGGAGATGTTTTCTAAACTCTTTGCTATATAAACATTTTTAGAAAAGATAGTCCAGAATAAAATCTGTCATAGGATGTGCTGAAAGAGAGGGATCCATGGAGAATTTTCTCAACGATACCTACCCTTTTTTATATGCTCTTGACTTCTGGTGAATTTTCTCATGAGTATGGTGCTCTGTTGGTCACTCTGATTAATCTTACTGACAGGGGCTAGGATCAAATTCATTCATTTTTATCTAGTGTTGTATTTAATTAAGTTTAGTATCAATAGGACTCTAAGAAGCATGATGAAACTAATCTGTAACATTGACCTCAGCCATTCCTCTCTAGGGTACCATACCCAACTAGCTGAAGATTCCATAAACTATCAATATCTGCTTTAGAGAAACAGGTAGCTTTCTTCTTCAATTTCGGTATTGACGGTTTCACTTTCCCTGAGACAATAATACAGTTACAACAGGATCTATTAGCTACTGTACAAACTCTACCATGGCCTTCAAGGAGAGAGTCTATGGCAATTCTATCATGCATAACAACGCTGGTCTAAACTAGCTGAATGAAAGATAAAACTCATTATTCATGCAGCTGGAGTGCTCAGCGATGGTGCTGGCTTCACAAGTTCAGTTGATGATGTTTATATTTTTACAAATATATATACACATATACATATATACACATATTTATATATGCATACATACATATATACACATAAATATATACATATAATATATATATGTATGTGTGTGTGTATATATCTATTGGAAAACTAATTTCTTCTCAAAAATTTAACCCAGATCTTCAGTTAAATCCTAGTGGACTGACTTCTCTATCCTTGAGGCAATTCTATAGTCAGGATGGTGAGATGTTCAGAGGCCAAGCCTAAGTCATTTGACCACCCCCTGGAACCTTAGTATACACCTCATGCAAAATATCTAATATAGCTATTACTGTTGATACTGTTACCCTTCCCAGGATGATCTTAAGCAGTCAGTCAAGGTCAAGATCTTAGGTCAGTGCCCTAGATTCTCAAGAGACTGGGAAAGTGGGATTTCAAATTTTAACTTAAATAATGGGAGCCTTGTATTGCTCTTTAGCTAGAACATTCTCCAAACTTAGAGCAGGGGTTCAGATCTGGCCAGTTAAAAAGAATGACAAATATACACTAAAGGGGATAAATCATTTGTGGATGACGTGTGATCTTGGGACTTAAACATAATAAACAGTTTTTTTAGTTGAGGCTTTGTGAATGCAAGAGGAGGACAATTAGGATTTTCAGTTAGTAATTAAAATTTGTTCTTGTTAGTTGTAATAATTTTTCCATAGATATTGAAATTTCTGCTTCCCATCACATGTTTATATATTTAAATTCTTCTTTTTTATGTACAGCTTGGTGATTAATAAGCCCAGAGGCACCTTTGTGTCTGTTTGTGTTTCATGTAACAGCATGAGATTGTGGAGAGTCTGTAAACTGCCCCATGGTGTTATAATTCATCCTATATGATGTCTCAGTTTTTGGAAAAACATTTCTCCAAACACCTTCCATGGTGTTAAATAAGAAAGGGTTCTGAAGTCAAATGTGTTTGCTTTACACTAAAACAAACAAGCTCCTTTAGGGGGGCTTTTTAGAGTCTAAAGACTCTTAAAATATGTATGGTAAATCATCAAAAAGGGACCCTGACAGCATTTCCCAAATATATCTCACAGTAGAGTGCCAGGTTGGTTAAGTCTAGGTAAAATTAGAAGACTTAGGACCATTGCTACATTCAGTATTTTTGGCTGTGAAACATATTTCTTCAAAAGCATCAATTATGTGATTTTGGGAACACATTTTGGGAAACTCTAGACTGAGTTCATAAATGGAGTCACATTAACTTAAAATTTGGTTCTGTACATTCTTGGTCTGTTTTGTTCAAGGCTGAAGAGTTTATTATGACTTCAATGTTCAGGTCACTGGGTTAAGTGCTGTGGAGTACTCAGAGATGAAAAGAGCTTGATTTCTGCTCTTCAGGCCCTGCTGTGCCAGGCATGGAAGTGGTTAGGTACAAATATTAAAGGAATAGTTTTCTTGACATCTTCCTTCTTTATTTTGAAGTGTGGATTTAATAATTGGGTCAATTGGTGATTCTGAGTAAACCATTCTCTCAACTTGCAAGCTATATTGAATGAGTGGGTGAGGGCTCTTCTTCACTGTTAAAGGACTGAATGATCTATGGGAAGAGAGATGAATTAGGGAATGTATAATTTCTCTTATGTCAGAGAAAACAGTTTTAACTGACTTTTTAAAGTCTTAAAAGTACTTTATACATGTATTTGCATTTGTTGATATTAAACAGGAGAAATTTTATATAAAAACTATCTTTTTCAGAAATCTTGTATTATCATCATCATCATAGTCATCATTATCATCATATTCTATCATCATTGCTAGACCATGAAAGGTCTATGAGAGGAGAACTTTGGTGCTTTGATTCTGATGTTACAAACACAGCTCCTAAATGGGGAATTATTTCCAGGAAGAGTTAGCTTTTGTTTTTGTGTGCATCTAATTAAGACAACTAATTAGTTTAGTCAATTCAGGGAAAATTCTGCTAAAATCCTTATCTTAACTGAACTGTCTGGTTGTTTGTGAGGCAGCCAGAATTTCCCTGTAACTTGATGGGTATAACTGATTGATGACCCGATCTGTTGGTATTGCTCCAAGGAGGGCAAAAACAACCAAAAATGTTATCCAGGTGCACCAATGGCCTGTTAGCTTTGTGTAATTATATTTAATATTCCAATAAACTGTTTTTTTAATGGATATGAAGAGGGAGGCTAGTAAACATTTTCTTGGCAGGCTTTTCTCTCTGAGATCTGATGATGCATATATATATATATATATATATATATATCATTAATGGGAATAGTCTGCATATCTTTGGGGGGAATGCTGTTTATTGTTGAATTGCAGACCAGAATTTTTGAAAACTGGAAGATAAACTGGGCTACTTCATCCCATAAATCTTACCACCTGACTCATCAATTTGAAGTTCCTTATTGAAATAAGGAAAACATCTTTAATCAAGCAAATATTTGGAAACTGCAAACATATCTCTATTTGGAATTTGGGAGATAATTAAAATGGACAGGTTATGATTGATTAACTCTTGAAGAATGGGCTAGTTCAAAGGCAGTTGCTTTTCTGTCTATCCTTATATCAACACTCCATCAACAGAAATTAAGGAAACAGCATAACTAGGCTCCAGCTCCTTGCTGAGGGCAATTAATCAGGACAGAAGAGGGGGGAGGTAAATTGGAATGGTGCCAAATAAATCAACCTGTTTTTGCACCTACATTTATCTTTGTTAATTCTTATAGGCCATCTTAATATTTTGATATTTGTATATTAGGTTATGGATTTTAAGAAGAAATTCCAAGGTATTTCTAATTATTAAATGAATAAATAAAATGTTATATTTACATATTAATGTCTTTATTTTATTGAAAACAAACTTGTGGGAAGATGTACATTTCTACCTTTAATTCAAATACACGAAATATTTGTTTTATGCTGTTTGTAAGATAATGGGGAATTATCTTTATTCTTAATATGCTGTGACATAACATGAAAGTCCCTTAAAGCCTTTTGAGGGAAGGGCAGGGTTTTAATAAATAAAATGTTAATAATATGAAATGCTGTATGGGTAGAGAAATAAAAGCATACAATCAATTCAAAAAAGAAAATGTCAGTATTTTCTGACAACCTGTTTAATATTTACCTGATATTCGAAGATATGAATCTTCGAAAAGGTCTGTGTTCTACTTTGCATGGCTCCAGTTCAATTTCAATTTATTCTTAAAATTAGTTTGGAAGGGCAACCTCCAGGCACACAGATAATGCAGCTGATGCTATCATTTGGCAGTCTGGTTCTAACTACCAGATTGTTTTTTCTGTTCCCAGACTCTAACTCATTGAGACTCTTACGTTGCTATTATATTACTTGAGGTCATTTGATAGGCTAACCCTAGGATGATTAGTCTGGTTGATATTTGAGGGTAACAGGTTGACAACAGATTCTCCTGGAGTTATTAGAAAAAGTTGACATTTAAGTGCTGTAAGATAATCAGTACGATGGATATTTGCACTTGAGTTTTCCCATTAGGAGGGATATATGTTTTATGCTGGAATGTTCTACAGTCCCTTAGAAGAACTAAATACCTTATCACTGTACTTTTAAAATAATAAAATCCTTCCAAAGAATTTTGAGAATTAAATACCTAAATTGACAACTTAATTGAGATTAAAAAAAAAAAAAAGATTCAGACTCTTTGATTGCTGTTTCCTTTTACCTCAAAAGTTTTTGTCTCCAAATACAAGGAGGGTTGAGGTTGCTTCACAATTAATGACCTAATTTTGTAACACTGCGTGCTGTTTCCCAACATTGATCTGACTTGGAGGCAAGTCTGTTAAACATGATGTCAGCAGGAGTTATTTTGACAGCTGCCAGAAGCAGTAACATAAGGCTTAAGAAGTTCTCATTTTAGAATGTGGTAGCCTAGATTATTGGTCTGTATGCATACTAATAGGCAATCAAAGATGGTAGTGCAGTGTTCAAGAGAAGAACCCACAAGGAAAAGTGATCACATTAATAATAAAAAAAAAAACCCAAAAAACCAAAACATCAGTTTTCTCAGGAAACATTGCAAAGTAAGGATGAAACACAAGAAATGCCCCTGCTAATTTCAAATTAGTCCAGCAGAATCAAAAGCACATTCTTCCTTTTGATGACGTCTGGTATTGCTCTATTGCCATGAGTAGTGGTTCCAAACTACATGAAATGGCATCCCTGACACATGGAATATTGGTTGTTGACAGGTTCCCCGTAATCTGAGGAGAGTGCCTCTGTGGATAGGATATAGTTTTCATTTTTGAGGATTGATGATCCAGCATCAGATTATATGATAAACTTTCTCAAACCATGGTCTTATGTTTTCTAACAGTGTTAGAAAACACTCAGTGTCTGCATTTCAGAATGGTAACACAAGGATAAATCAAATAGCAAATTAAATTTAGGTATGCCATCTGCTGCCTTTGTTTTATGAATTCCAGCCCATAGGACATTGACTGGGCATGAATGTATAAGTCATTGTCTTTTATTGTTGGACTTACTACAAATATTGGACAAATGTTCATCCATGCTGTCAGTCTTCTTGGAAAGAGTAAAATTCAGCAAAAGTGAATTTTTTTTTTAGTTGTTGTGAGTTTTTTGTTTTAATAAAAATGAACCACAGCAGAAGAAAAACCAGCATGTATTCGTTCTCTGAGAGCAACATCTCAGCGGGCTTTAGGAACTCATCCACAAGGGGTAAATTGTCTAGTGCATAATTGTAAGCAGAACTGTAAAAAGCCATATTAGGCTTCCATGATTTTATTCTCTTCTTCTGGTAAAAGGTCATTACTTCTCCCTGGGCCCCTAATGGTTAAGCCCTTTACAACCTTTTCATTTCCAAGAAAGTTCTTGATTTCTTTTGATGCCATGTCTTATGCCATGTCTTTACTTCATAGTGGTTTCTGTAAGACATTATATCTTTCCAATGTTTCTGAGGAACTTTTTTTTTTTTTTAAGATTTTATTTTATTTATTTGAGAGAGAGAGACAGTGAGAGAGAGCATGAGCGAGGAGAAGGTCAGAGGGAGAAGCAGACTCCCCATGGAGCTGGGAGCCTGATGTGGGACTCGATCCCGGGACTCCAGGATCACGCCCTGAGCCGGAGGCAGTCGTTTAACCAACTGCGCCACCCAGGCGTCCCTCTGAGGAACTTTTATTCCTTTAAAACTTTAATTTTAAAAATTCTCTGCTTTTGGAGGCACAGTAGATAGATTTTCCTTGAAGGGTTTAATGTAGAGTGTGAATTTATAGACATGGAATTACATTTTGGTGCTATCATTTAGAAGCATTTTATACTTTTGATATCTATTGCTAGTCTTGTTCTTTAGCAGCATTTGCTGAGTTGCAGTGGTTACCAGGACCAGTAAGAGCTGCTTTTCAAGGACTTTCATAGATTTTTAGCTAACTGTAAAATGAGTTCTCTATTTCTGAGGATAATAAAAGTCTTAATGATATGTGCATCCAACAGATGGGACAGAGGGCTATTTTGGCAGTGGGCAGTTGAAATCTGCCCTCAGTTCTTTGTATAAGGCTCTCACTAACGTCAATAAAAGGTAATTTTCACACACAATTTAATTCAGAGTATAAAATGTGGGGAAGAGTAGCTGGTTTAAGTCCAATGGGCATAAGGGTAGCATTTGGTAAAAGTTTTGTTTGATGGCAAATTTTAACTGATAGACAAGTTGATCAAGAGATATACAGGACCAGGTCACAAATTGTGGACAATGGCAGGGCTTCAGAGGCAGAGCGAGGACACAGCTGAAGTAATTTATCCCCAACATCTCTGGCATAAGCCTTAATGATGAAAAAAAAAAAAAAAGAAGAAGAAGAAACAAAAACCTCTTTCTCTCTGTTTGTTCCTGGTTTTCTTCCCTTTTCACTCTCTCAGTTATACATGTTTTTTAAACCATGTATCTGCTCATGTTTCTACTTAGTATATTACCCAACAAACAAAATGTTTACATGAATCAGTACAACAGTGTGGGTGCATCATGATGTACATTAGGCAGATCCAGAATATACACTCCAGCTATGTAGGGTCAGCTGTGTGGCACAGACCACCTGATATGAAAGAGGGACTCCATATATATTCTTCCTGGTTATGGTGAGGGGATTTCATGTTAAATGCAGGTAAAGTTTAAATGAGGCCAACAAATAATCTGGAGACAGAGTCATAAATGAAAATTATGCATAGAAATCATTAGTAACTCCTTTTTCTTATCTTACTAAATGATTTGTTAATTATTTATTCATATTAATAGCTTACATGTATTTTGGGAATAATATTTAAAAAGTCAACAATGTTTTTAACGTGCATTATTTTATCTGATGGCTGGTGATCTCTGTGGTATAAATGTATGCATGACAGATATGCAGAACAGGCTTATATTCTGGCTCATTTATTGTTTAGTCTTTGAAGGCAGGTACTGTAATTCTATACACCAAGAATACATGTTAAATCGAAATGACTTTATAGTCTTGGAATTAGAATATTTTGTTAGACTACTGCAGGTTTTCTCAGTCTTATCACTTTTGACATTTTGGACTGGATAATTCTCTGTTGTGCAGGCTGTTATGTGCATTGTCGGATGTTTAGTACTGTTTCCTGATAGTACCATTTAGATGCCAGCAGTAATTTCCCTTACTCCCTCTGAGTTGTGAAACCAAAAATGTCTTTAGACATGGCCTAATGTCTCCTCAGGTATAAGTTTCTCCTATTGAGAACCCTGGCCTACTGATAGGATTAGCTTGTTTCCAAATATAGCTAAGGCTTCCTTGAACTTTAGTAAGATTGTAGACACAGATGGAAAGACAAATCAGGAAAAAAAGTTGTATGTGTAGGATGTTTAGATTAGACATTAATCATGACTTTTTGATGGCACCATTGGCATAATAAGACCCTATTAAAGCATTAATTAACCAGACAGTATCAGCAACAATGAGGTACTTACATGCTAGCATGAAAACTATCCTTGCTCCAATAGATTATTCTTTGGAACTGTGCAGAAAAGTGAGAGAAGTTGGCAGCCTTGTAGATGGCTTCAGTTTTGTGAGATGAAATGGAATAACTTTACCCAGTGTAAAAGAAATCCTTAAGAATTGCTTAAAGAATGGAAGTTGAGATGTGACAAGTTGCCTGCAAAGAAGGCAGCAGATACTGAGTGGGAGGCTTTACTTGAATGGAAATATTTTGATTTAATTTTTCATACTTCATTCCTTCTTAACATCTACAAGTGCTTCCAGTCCCTCAAGGAAATTGAGTTCTTTGCATAGTCCAGCTGAGCCTAGAGGCTGTGACCATAGTAAGTAGACTGGATACTTCTTACTATTCCTTATTTTTCTTGGGCTCAATTCCTTCTACCCTTTCTAAGTGAAGATGAGCAGGGACAGGAACAACTAGGATCTGTGTACTTATATATACTTCCTTTCTATTGTTTAGTTATGATACTATCTCCCAAAATTGAGGTGAGGAGGATGGACCTATTTCTTGCAATTCTTGTCAATTTATGATTCAAGTAAATATTTTTCCGTTGTCCTTGACATTTTCCCATAGACTGTAGAACATTCTTGACTTTGGCTTGCTTAATACTATTAGTTAAAATCTGTATGAGCACCAGAAATTCTTCCTTATTTATTTACTTTTTTCCCCATCCTTAACATACATTTTTAAAAGAAAACTATTTAGAATTTTAAAGAGCTAACGTAATTTGCTAATTTATGAGTTATAGAATTCTCTTTTTTTTCGAGGGTTTTTCCTCTTAACTTTTTATTTAAATTCTAGTTAGTTAACATACAGTATAATATTAGTCTCAGGTATACAGTTTAGTGATTCAACAGATCCATACAATTCCTGGTGCTCATCCCAGGTGCACTCCTTAATCTCCATCACCTATTTAACCCATCCTTCCACCTACCTCCCTTTTGGTAACCATAAGTTTGTTCTCTAGAGATTTGCCTCTTGATTTGCCTCTCTCTTTCTTTCCCCTATGATTGTTTATTTTGTTTCTTAAGTTCCACATATGAGTGAAATCAAGTGGTATTTGTCTTTCTCTGACTTATTTCACTTAGCATAATGCTCTCTACCTCCATTCATGTCATTGCAAATGGCAAGATTTCATTGTTTTATATGGCTGAGCAATATTCCATTGCATATATATATATACCACATCTTTATTCATTCATCAGTTGATGGACATTTGGGCTCTTTCCATAATTTTGCTATTGTTGATTTTGCTGCTATAAACATCGGGGTGCATGTATGCCTTCAAATCAGTATTTTTGTATCCTTTGACTGAATACCTAGTAGTGAAATTACTCCATCACAGCGTAGTTCTACTTTTAACTTCTTGAGGAACCTAAATACAGTTTTCCAGAGTGGATGTACCAGTTTGCATTCCACCAACAGTGAAAGAGGGTTCTCTTTCTCCCCATCCTCACCAACACCGGTTGTTTCCTGTGTTGTTAAATTTAGTCATTCTGACTGGTGTGAGGTGAGTATAGTTTTGATTTGTATTTTCCTGATGGTGAGTGATATTGATCATGTTTTCCTGTGTCTGTTGGCCATCTGTATGTAGAAGCAAAGATTTGAGAGTCAAAGAGTCTTGAAGATGGAAGAAGGAGTCACAAGTCAAGAAACACAAGTGGTCACTAGAAGCTAGAAAAAAGAGGGAACTAGATTCTCACCTAGATCCTCCAAAAGGAAGAGAGCCTTGTTAACACTTTGGTTTTTAGCCCAGAAGGAGTAATTGTGGACTTGACACTCAGAAGTATAAGATCATAAATTTACGTTTTTTTTTATAGTACTCATAATTACTCATTTATTAGCATAAAGTGTATTATTTGCCCCAGAGGTACAAGTCTGTGAATCATCAGGCTAACACATTTCACAGCATTCACCATAGCACATAACCTCCCTAATGTCCATCACCAAGCCACCCTATCTCTACTCCCCCACCCCCCAGCAACCCTCAGTTTGTTTCATGAGGTTAAGAGTCTCTTATGATTTGTCTCCCTCCCTATGCCATCTTGTTTTATTTTTTCCCTCCTACCTCCCACTGGCCACTCAAATTCGTCATATGAGAAAGATCATATGATAATTGTCTTTCTCTGATTGACTTATAAATATACAACATATTCTTTATCCATTCATCTGTTGATAGACATCTAGGCTCTTTCCATAGTATGGCTGTTGTGGACATTGCTCCTATAAACATTAGGGTGCATGTGCCTCTTCGGATCACTACAATTGTATCTTTAGGGTAAATATCCAGTAGTGCAATTGCTGGGTTGTAGGGTAACTCTCTTTTCAACTTTCTGAGGGACCTCCATACATTTTTCCAGAGTGGCTGCACCAGCTTGCATTCCCAACAACAGTGTAGGAGGGTTCACCTTTCTCTGCATCCTCGCCAGCATCTGTCATTTCCTGACTGGTTAATTTTAGCCATTCTGACTGGTGTGAGGTGGAATCTCATTGTGGTTTTGATTTGTATTTCCCTGATACCAAGTGATGTAGAGTACATTTTCATATGTCTGTTGGCCATCTGGATGTCTTCTTTGCAGAAATATCTGTTCATGTTGTCTGCTCATTTCTTGGTCAGGTTATTGGTTAGTTGGGTGTTGAGTTTGATAAGTTCTTTATAGATTTTGGATACTAGTTCTTTAACTGATACGTCATTTGCAAATATCTTCTCCCATTCTGTCAGTTGTCTTTTGGTTTTGTTGACTGATTCCTTTGCTGTGCAAAAGCTTTTGATCTTAACAAAGACCCAAGAGTTCATTTTTGCCCCTGCTTCCCTTGCTTTTGGTGATATTTCCAGGAAGAAGTTGCTGCGGCTGAGGTCGAAGAGGTTGCTGCCTGTGTTCTCCCCAAGGATTTTGATGGATTCCTTTCTCACATTGAGGTCCTTCATCCATTTTGAGTCTGTTTTCATGTGTGGTGTAAGGAAATGGTCCAGCTTCATTCTTCCTCATGTGGCTGTACAGTTTTCCCAAACCATTTGTTGAAGAGACTGTCTTTTTTCCACTGGATGTTCTTTCCTGCTTTGTCGAAGATTAGTTGACCATAGAGTTGAGCATCTATTTCCAGGCTCTCTATTCTGTTCCATTGATCTATGTGTCTGTATTTGATCCAGTACCATACTGTCTTGATGATGACAGTTTTGTAACAGAGCTTGAAGTCTGGAATTGTGATGCTGCCAACTTTGGTTTTCTTTTTCAACATTCCTTTGTTGAAGGAATTTGGGGTCTCTTCTGGCTCCATATAAATTTTAGGATTATCTGTTCCATTTCTTTGAAAAAAAGGGATGGGGTTTTGATAGGGATTGCATTAAATGTGTAGATTGCTTTAGGTAGCATAGACATTTTCACAATATTTGTTCTTCCAATCCATGAGCATGGAACGTTTTTCCATTTCTTTGTGTCTTCCTCAATTTCTTTCTTGAGTACTTTATAGTTTTCTGAGTACGGATTCTTTGCCTCTTTGGTTAGGTTTATTCCTAAGTATCTTATGGTTTTGGGTGCAATTGTAAATGGGACTGACTCCTTAATTTCTCTTTCTTCTGTCTTGCTGTTGGTGTATAGAAAGAAATGCAACTGGTTTTTCTGCATTGATTTTGTATCCTGACACTTTATTGAATTCCTGTACAAGTTCTAGCACTTTTGGAGTGGAGTCCTTTGGGTTTTCCACATAAAGTATCATATCATCTGCAAAGAATGAGAGTTTGACTTCTTCTTTGCCAGTTCGGATGCCTTTTATTTCTTTTTGTTGTCTGATTGCTGAGGCTAGAATTCTAGACTGTGATGAATAGCAGTGGTGATAGTGGACAGCCCTGCTGTGTTCCTGACCTTAGGGGAAAGCTCTCAGTTTTCCCCCATTGGTTTCCCTGTGATATTTGCGGTAGGTTTTTCACAGATGGCTTTGATGATGTTGAGGTATGTACCCTCTATCCCTACACTGTGAAGAGTTTTGATCAAGAAAGGATGCTGTACTTTGTCAAATGCTTTTCCAGCATCTATTGAGAATATCAGATGGTTCTTGTTCTTTCTTTTATTAATGTATTGTAACACATTGATTGATTTGTGGTTGTTGAACCAACCCTGCAGCCCTGGAATAAATCCCACGTGGTCGTGGTGAATAATCCTTTTAATGTACTGTTGGATCCTACTGGCTAGTATTTTAGTGAGAATTTTTGCATCCATGTTCATCAGGAGTATTGGTCTGTAATTCTCCTTTTTGATAGGGTCTTTGTCTGGTTCTGGGATGAAGGTAACACTGGCCTCATAAAATGAGTTTGGACGTTTTCCTTCCATTTCTATTTTTTGGAACACTTTCAGGAGAATAGGTATTAATTCTTCTTTAAATGTTTGGTAGCATTCCCCTGGGAAGCTGTCTGGCCCTGGGCTCTTGTTTGTTGGGAGATTTTTGATAACTGCTTCTGTTTCCTTGCTGTTTATGGGTCTGTTCAGGTTTTCTATTTCTTCCTGGTTCAGTTGTGGTAGTTTATATGCCTCTAGGAATGCATCCATTTTCTTCCAGATTGTCGGATTTGCTGGGTGTATAGTTGCTCATAATATGTGCTTATAGTTGTTTGTATTTCTTTGGTGTTGGTTGTGATCTCTCCTCTTTCATTCATAGTTTTATTAATTTGGGTCCTTTCTCTTTTCTTTTTGGTAAGTCTGGCCAGGGGTTTATCAATATTACTAATTCTTCCAAAGAACCAGCTCCTAGTTCCAATGATGTGTTCTGCTGTCCTTTTGGTTTCTATTTCATTGATTTCTGCTCTGATCTTTTTTACTTCTCTTCTCCCACTGGGTTTAGGCTCTCTTTGCTGTTCTTTCTCCAGCTCCTTTAGGTGTACAGTTAGGTTGTGTATTTGAGACCGCTCTTGTTTCTTGAGACAGGCTTGTATAGCTAGTATATATATTGAAAGTATATTGCTATATACTTTCCTCTGAGGACCATCTTTGCTGTGTTCCAACAACAGTTGTGCTTCCATTTTCATTTGTTTCCATGAATTTTTGTAAAATTCTTCCTTAATTTCCTGGTTGACCCATTCATTCTTTAGTAGGATGCTCTTTAGCCACCCTGCATTTGAGTTCTTTCCAACTTTCCTCTTGTGATTGACTTCTAGTTTCAAAGCACTGTGCTCCAAAAATTTGCAGGGAATGATCCCAATCTTTTGGTACCAGTTGGTACCTGATTTGGGACCCAGGATGTGATCTATTCTGGAGAGTGTTCCATGTGCACTGGAGAAGAATGTGTATTCTGTTGCTTTGGGATGGAATGTTCTGAATATACCTGTGAAGTCCATCGGGTCCAGTGTGTCATTTAAGACACTTTATTTCCTTGTTGATATTTTGCTTAGATGACCTGTCCATTTCAGTGAGGGGAGTGTTAGAGTTCCCTACTATTACTGTATTATTGTTGATGTATTTCTTTGAGTTTGTTATTAATTGGCTTCTATAATTGGCTGCTCCCATGTGAGGGGCATAGACATTTAAAATTGCTAGATCTTTTCGCTGGATAGGCCCTTTAAGTACGATATAGGTCCTTCCTCTTCTCTTATTATGGTCTTTGGTTTAAAATCTAATTTTCCCAATATAAGGATTGCCACCCCAGCTTTCTTTTGATGTCCATTAGCATGGTAAATGGTTTTCCACCTCCTCACTTTAAATCTGGAGGTGTCTTTCGGTCTAAAATGAGTTTCTTGTAGACAGCATATCGATGGGTCTTGTTTTTTTATCCATTCTGATTCCTTCTGTCTTTTGATTGGGGCATTTAGCCCATTTACATTCAGGGTAACTATTGAGAGATATGAATTTAGTGCCATTGTATTGCCTGTAAAGTGTCTGTTACTGTATATTGTCTCTGTTCCTTTCTGGTCTGTTACTTTTAGGCTCTCCTTTGCTTAGAGGACCCCTTTCAATGTTTCCTGTAGGGCTGGTTTAGTGTTTGCAAATTCTTTTAGTTTTGTTTGTCCTGGAAGCTTTTCATTCTCCTTCTATTTTCAATGACAGCCTAGATGGATATAGTATTCTTGGCTGCATATTTTTCTCATTTTGTGCCCTGAATATAGCATGCCAGTCCTTTCTGGCCTGCCAGGTCTCTGTGGATAGGTCTGCCTCCAGTCAAATGTTTCTACTGTTGTATGTTACAGATCTCTTATCCTGAGCTGCTTTCAGTATTTTTGTTTTGTCACTGGGACTTGGAAGTTTTGCTATTAGATGATGGGGTCTGGACCTATTTTTACTGATTTTGAGGTGAGTTCTCTGTGCCTCCTGGGTTTTTTTTTTTTCCAGTTTATTTATTTTCAGAAAAACAGTATTCATTATTTTCACCACACCCAGTGCTCCATGCAAGCCGTGCCCTCTATAATACCCACCACCTGGTACCCCAACCTCCCAGCCCCCGCCACTTCAAACCCCTCAGACTGTTTTTCAGAGTCCATAGTCTCTCATGGTTCACCTCCCCTTCCAATTTACCCAAATTCCCTACTCCTCTCTAACGCCCCTTGTCCTCCATGCTATTTGTTATGCTCCACAAATAAGTGAAACCATATGATAATTGACTCTCTCTGCTTGACTTATTTCACTCAGCATAATCTCTTCCAGTCCCGTCCATGTTGCTACAAAAGTTGGGTATTCATCCTTTCTGATGGAGGCATAATACTCCATAGTGTATATGGACCACATCTTCCTTATCCATTCATCCGTTGAAGGGCATCTTGGTTCTTTCCATAGTTTGGCGACTGTGGCCATTGCTGCTATAAACATTGGGGTACAGATGGCCCTTCTTTTCACGACATCTGTATCTTTGGGGTAAATACCCAGGAGTGCAATTGCAGGGTCATAGGGAAGCTCTATTTGCCTGTTTCCTTTCCCAAATTAGGGAGGTTCTCTGCTATAATTTGCACCAGTACACTTTCTGACCCTCATCCTCTTTCTTCTTTGTCTTGATCCCAGTTATTCTAATATTGTTTCATCTTGTGGTATCACTTATCTCTCAAATTCTCCCGTCCTGATCCAGTAGTTTTCAGTCTCTCTCTTGCTCAGCTTCTTTATTCTCCATCATTTGGTCTTCTACATAACTAATTCTCTCTTCTGCCTCATTTATCATAGCAGTCAGAGCCTCCATTTTTTAGTGCACCTCTTTTATAGCTTTTTTGATTTCAACTTCGTTAGATTTTATTTCTCCAGAAACGCATTCTCTATTATGTTATATGCTTTTTTTCACGCCCAGCTAGTATCTTTTTAATCATCATTCTGAATTCTAGTTCTGACATCTTACTGATGTCCATATTGATTAGGTCCCTCGCCATTGGTAGTGCTTCCTGTTTTCTTGTTTGTTTTGTTTTGTTTTTGTGATCAGTTTTTCCACCTTGTCATTTTATCCAGATAAGAATAGATGAATGAGAAAACAAAATACTAAAAGAGTAGCATCGACCCCAAAAATATATGCACTAATCTAAATAGAAGAGACCCATAAAGGGGGGAGAAGATAGGGAGGAAAAAAGAGAAAAAATATATATGTTTGTATTTGTGTGTGTGTGTGTGTGTGTGTGTGTGTGTCTATATTTTAGACTGGTGAATAGAACAGAACCACACACTTGATTTTGGGTGTATTTTGGTCTGTTAGAGAAACTACCTCCCAAATTTTTAAAGAAAACCTTACATATATACAAAATAAAGGTAAATATGAAGAAGGGGTGGAATATGACTGTATAAATGAAAATTTTAAAAGATTCTAAAACAGGAATTGATAAAATATGTAGTTGGTTGAAAAAGGAAAAACAAAAAAAAAAAAAAAAGAGGAGAGAATATGATCATGTTGGAGACTACATCAAAGCCATGCATTAGATTTGGGATATATTTTGACTTTTTAGAAGAACCTGTATCCCAAAATTTTAAAGAAAAAAAAACCCTGTATATATGCAAAAAATAAGGTTAAATACAATGAAGGGATAAATATGACTATAAGAATGAAAATTTAAGAAGATTTTTAAGAAGGTATTAAAAAGATAAAAGAGTTAAAAACATTAAAATAGGAAAGAGAATATTTTTAAAATATAGAATAAGAAAAAAATAAAGTTAAAAAAATTTAACTTTGAAATACTAATGGATCATGGGAAAAAAGCCATGAATTCTGTTTTGCTTTTCCCTGCCTCTGGAGTTCTGTAGTTCTCATTGATCAGTAAACTTGGTCTTGGCTGGATGTTCTTGCTGATTTTCTGGGAGAGGAGCCTGTTGCAGTGATTCTCAAATATTTTTTCCTGAGGCGGAATTGTACCACCCTTGCCAAGGACCAGACTAAGCAATCTGCTGGGATTTGGTCTTGGACGCATTAGTTCCCTGAAAACTTTCTATACAGCTTTGGAGGTTGAGAAGGAAAATGGAGACCTCCCAATCTCCCACCTTGTAGAAGCCAAGAGCTCAGGGCCACACTCCTCAATGCACCCTCAGAGGAAAGCCATTAATGCCTTCCATCTCCCTGGTCTCCAGCCACACTCTACGATCACCCAGCTTGTGACCAAGCATTTCTACCTCTGGCGCATGGCCGCGTTTGGAGTCTCCAAACCCAGCTGATTCCTGTAGTGTGCTCCTAAGCTGCTCCTCCCAAAGGAGGGAAGTGAGTCTCCCTGGATATGCTGCTTATTGGGTCCCTGCTGGAAGAACAGTGGCCTGTGCCAGGGATCACGGTTTAAGGTAATCCTGAGCTGAGAGCCCACTCCTCGGCTCTGTGTCTACAGCTGACTTCTCCACTTCAATACCTGGCAGCTCTGCTGCACTCAGACACCCTGGGTCTTTTTGTGACCCTGCAGGTCCTGAGACCATACTGTCCCTACCAGGCAACCACCCCAGCTTAGCCTCTGGAGTGAGGTCCCTCAGCGGAGCCGACTTCTAAAAGTTCCGATTTTGTGCTCCACTGCTCTACTGCTTCCTGGGAGCCAGCCCCTTCCGCCACGGTCTGTCTCATGAATGTTGCCTCAGATTCACGTCTCCACATGTCCTACCTTGCAGAAAGTGGTTGCTTTTCTGTCCTAGAATTGCTGCTCTTCTTCTCTTCTCTCTCCTGTCGAATTTGTAGCTGTTCAGAATGGTTTGATAACTATCTAGTTGAACTCTTGGGACCCAATGATATTTAGGTCTCCTACTCCTCTGCCATCTTGCTGCTCCCCCCGTGTCATAGAATTCTTAAAAATGTATAGCTGCTCACTAAGTGATTTTAAAAGAGAGTAGTTTCAAGACTTAAGTGAATGGTACATTTTCATTTGAAATGAGACTGTGCTTTAGTGAGAGTTTGAATGTGGATGCCAAAGTATATTTCAGAGGTAGGAGATTATAAATAATTGTTGAAATCCTGCTTAACTGTTCAGATATTTTTGATAATAGAGTTGTTTCAAATTGGCTTTGGTCATTCCAGATGCCATAGTTGTCCAAACAGACCAAGCATTTTCAAACATCCACATCTCTGTTCATGCTCTGCCAGCTGTTTGAAATACTTTCCTTTCCAAGTCCAGCTAGGGAAATCCTTCACCTCCTTACATTAATTCATTGAACTCAGAGCACAGTGTTTCCTGCAGCCTGCCCCCCCAATCCAATTTTAATATGTCTCAATTAGCTGTGGTTCTTAAAATGAGTACCATGTCATAATTGAATTGGTGACTTTTTTCTTAATAGTATGTAAAATAATGGTTTATTTTATAAATGATGGTGATTTAGGTTGATGAAATACAGTACATGAATGTAAACTGCCAGTGTGTTATCCAAATGGGAATGTGCAATAAGCATTTAGAAATGATGAGGTCTCTGGAGAGGTGAAGTGCAAAATACATTGACACATCTCAACATACCCCCAAATCTCAATGCATTATAGCATCAACCCTGAGGCCCAAACTACTAAGAGTTCATGTGAACCAATAATTGATGATGAAGTAAATTAACAAAGATGGGTAACTATCACCAAAATTCAATTTCAGAACCTATTACCCCAGATAAATCTCTCAGGCCCCTTTGAAGACTACCCTTGCTCCCACCCTCAAGTTCTAGGTAATTACTGATATACTTTCTCTTATGTTTTTATTTTCTGGGTATTTCAAACAAGTGGAATAATAGAAAATGGGTTTTTTGCACCTGGCTTCTTTCAACTAGCATAATGTTTTTGAGGTTCATCTATATTGTAACATCTATCAGTAGTTTGTAACCTTTTTTTGCTGAATAATATTTCATTGTCTGGGGGGGCCACATTTTGTTTACCCATTCACTAGTTTGTGGGCAGTTGGAATGTTTCTACTTTTTGGTTATTAATTATGAATATGCTACTAAGAACTTGCACATTTAAATCTTTGTGTGATATTTGTTTCCATTTTTCTTGGGTAGAGACAGAATAATTTCTTGATCAAACTATGGATTTTTGTCTCAAAACATCTTTGAAATTTTCTTTTTTACTTGGGGTTGTATTGAGACCTTGAGTTATATACCTAAAAATTAAAATACTAATGAGTATGTGAATATGAGAACTGCAGCTAAAAGGCTGTTAAAATCTACTTGGCATCTGGTACAATTTACTGTCATTCACTGGTAACTACCTCCAGTATTCCTGTCTGGAATAAAAATGACATATACATTATATTTACTACTTTGCTAATACCATCAAAAAGCCTAGCAATTGTCATTTCCAGACTGTCTGCTGTGAGGTGATGTAGCAATCTAGTTCTTTAAAACTGTGTCTTTGAATGTATCATTTCATTTCCTCCTTTTTTGTCCTTTTATGGTTGAAGGGCATTTCACATTTGAAAACTGATATTTAGATTGATTCTTAAAGGGACCAGGAGGAAAAAAATAATTTGTTTTAAAACCTTTCTAAATCCAGAAAATAAGATAGTAGAGAATTTTCTCCATCTTGATTTGCTCTGTTTCCTGTCCTCTTACACGACAGAGCAATGTAGAGCCTAATTTTACATTTGCACATTCTTGACAGCATCAATAGGGAAAAATGTTATGATGACGACTATTAAAATAATATTAACAACAACACTTCTCAGGACATTTCTGCTATAAATTGGTAGTGATTGATTAAAATTCAGAATATGGTATTCATTCATCCATTACTAAACTAGCCTTTTATTATTTCCAAAGATATTTATGTAGCATCTTCCATGTACAAGGCACTAAGCTAGGTACCTAGATGACAAATGTGAATAGCAGTTTAAATTGTATATGGTAAAGAAAGAAGCTGTTTAGTATGATTTTCCCAACTAATTTAAAGAAACTTAATTTTGCTTAGGAGAAGAAATTTGCAACTTTTGGTTACTTGATTTAAAGATCTTTGGGGCTTCCCTTTGCCTCTTTGGTGGAATACCTTGGTGGGCATTTTTCCTGAATAACCTGTGGGTTTGGTATTTAACAGCTTCTAAGGCCAGGAAAAAACACAATTGAGAACAAGAAGAATTATTTTCTAAGGTGAAAGGTCCAGGACCTCCAAGATGAGCTCTTTTGAACCCTACATCTCTTGTTGAAACCTAAAGAAAAAGATAAAAATATTGCTCAAAAATAAAAATATGAGGTTAATTACAAATACTTCATACAGAGTAAAAAATATTGTACTGTGTCCCACATATTTAAAATTCTTGCACATTTTCTCACACCATTGATATTGTACAAGATGTTTAGTGTTTGCTTGGGTTGGATGTGACATGAAAGATCTTGAGTTAAAAATGACTACTTGCTTGGGTACCAGATTCCCAGATGGAGCATAACTTAATTTTTAAATTCAGACTTTGCTGAATCACAACAAGCACTCATCAGGTGACATCTATGAAGTGAAATTTCTTATAAATCAGAAAAAATGCTAGTCTAAATGTTGAGAAGAAAGCCTAGAAACTAATGATGCTATCATCTAAAAGCAAAGCCATTTTCAACATAGGTACATATCAAGTTATGCTTCAGACTTCTAATTTAAAGGGGTATGGAGTTGTCCAGTCACCTTACAAAGACAATCATACCATAGTGCATGATCAATATTTTCTACAGTGTGAATATACATAATCCTGGTTAAGCCACACCAAGATCACTCTTGTTTTCTCCTAGACTTTTCTTATGTAGTATTAACAAACATCGAGTTCCATATTGTGATTCTCTGACCTATAATAAGAAATATATATTTGGCCTTTGTTCTTATTCCTGGCACAGAACTTCTAAACCCTTGGAATTTCCTAAATGGTAAGAGTGATAAAGATGTCTTGATAGCCAAAACAAGCCCCTTTCAACCAAATCTTAGTTTAGGCTAATGAGGTGACTTTTGGAATGCACCTAAGAATCCGGGTGGGTTGCCAGGGCCTTGGTTAGGGGGTTGGAACTTTCAGTTCCACCTCCCTCACTTCCTTGGAGGGGAGAGGAGGTGGAGGTTGAATCAATCTCCAGTGGCCAATGATTTAATCAGTCATGCGTATGTAATGAAACCTCCATAAAACCCCAAAAAGTTAAGGTTTGGAGAGCTTCTGGGTTGGTGTACACATGGAGATTCAGGGACAATGGCCTGCCCAGAGATCATGGAAGCTCTGAGCCCCTTCCCACTTACCTGGGTCTATGCATCCCTACCATCTGGCTGTTCCTGAGTTACATCCTTTTGTAACAAACTGGTAATTGAATATGTATAATGTTTCTCTGAGTTCTGTGAGCCACTCTAGCAAATTAGTGGAACCCAAGGAGGGGGGACTTTGGGAGCCTCTGGTCTATAGCCAGTCGACCAGAAGCACAAGTGACAACCTGGACTTAGAACTGGTGTGGGGACAGTCTTGTGGGACTGAGCCCTTAACCTAACCATTAGCCCTTGGACAGTTTTGGGATCTGATACTGTCTCCAGGTAGTGTCAGAATTGAGTTAAATGACACCTGGCTGGTGTCACAGAATATTGCTTGGGTGGTGTTAACAACATTGACAAACCCACACACACATGCACATACACAGACACACACACATCAGAAATATCAACTAATGCGAAATTAGTAAATTCATTTTAAAGATTCATTGTCAGTGTAACTTTTAAATAGAAAAAGTTTCATTTGGTACGCAAATATTAGAATGGAAATACAGCTGTTATGTTCATCATTTTCTGGGATTAGGATCAGAGAGATCTGAGTTCCATCAATACACCTCCACAACTGCAGGCCCACTGGAAGAAATGGGGGTTTTGAATACCAGAGGAAACAGGCCCTAAGAAACACTCAGCCTCCTGTTTTCTCCTGGTGCTATGCATATGCTGATGGTGGCCAGGTGGAGGATTTGGCTAGCCCAACTAATTGCTTCTATCTGGAGGAATAAGCAAATAGTGCAGTAATAGTGTACTACCCCTAGATACAAATTAAACCACACTAAAGTGCACTTAGAAGAAATTAACAAAGCTCCAGAATGGAAAGTGACTTTAAAAAATTCATTCTCTTTTTATTTCAATTTTACGATTAATGGGAAATGAATAAATGAAAAGACCAAGAAGAGAGAGGAAATAGTAAGGGATTATTACCACAACAAAAAGTCTTTATAGATACTATGTTTGAATGGGCTGAATAAAGGAGATGGAATTTTAATCATTTCCCTAGTTTTAAAGATTACTATTACTTTAAAAATTATTAGTTTGGCAATCCTCAGGCTAAACCAATATACTTTGTATTTCAAACTATAGAAATCACAAAATTTTATTTATTCTAATAGAAACAATGGTATAGCTGTTCTCTGTCCAGGTGGATGTGATGTGTGTGTGTGTGTGTGTGTGTGTGTTGTCTCAAGGCAGGTGATACAGAGTAAGAGGTGCTTACACTTGAAGTTAAAATCCTATTTCTATCAACTTTGATGTGTGAAAAATGGCACCCATTGGCACACCACTGGTGTGTATTTCACCAAATATAAGGGGAACAGAATAGATTTCTATATAGGGAAAAAGGCATTCCCCATTACACCAAACTCAGTTCTGTTTCCTTCTCCAAGTTTGGAAATATTATCTGGTCAGTTGAGTGGGTCAGCTAAAGATTATCGCTGAATTATTCACTGAGAACCTACTCTGTGCCAGATGCAGAACTAACAACCTAAAGTGGATTGTTTATATTGATTTTCATAATTTCTCTTTGAATTATCTCTATATTATACTTGAAGAAACTGGGACTTAGGAAAAAGTAACTGTCTAAGGTCACACAACTGGTTAGGAGCCAAGACTGGAATCAGAGATACCATGTCTATTTGTACTTGAGACAACAAGCAGGGAGAGTTATGTAGTCTGGAAAGGGATGAGTCATATGAGAAAGAAGTGTGCAAATTTAGATGTGACTTTGACAGACGCTTCTACCTGCCTCCTGGTTGGCTCTTCTTCATGAGGAATTATGAATAAAACAATGTAGAAAGCTTCCTGTCAGAGAATTGAAGTAATTTTAATAGTTCTCATTTTCTTCCGCTAAACGGCATGGTATTAAGTGCTTTTCCCCAATTGGCATTCTTATAAATTATTATTATTTCTTCAGTTTTCTACCCAGGTGGCTGAGTTTTTTTGTTGCAAAATTAGTTCAGATGGTCTTACACAAAATTACATGAAATGTTGTTACACGTGCTTTATTGAAATGAAATATTTAACATTTAGTGAATTCCCTTGCCTCATTGGTAAGTCTAATCTATTCAGTATAATTTAAAAATAAATTTCATTCATGAGCCTCTTGTTTTCCTATTGCTTCCACATTTATTCAGTATTTTTTTTAGCTACTTATTGGGGGATTTAATGGTTTTCTGGATTACCCAGCAGTGGTCCAGAATGGCGACCAGAAAATTCAGTGGCCTCTGAGAGAATAAGCTTTTAAGATGATTCTAGAATGGGATGGGAATTGTGCGCATGAAGTATGATTACATTTTTGAGTGCCAACAGTGTATGGTTGTGTGTTTGAGGTGAATAATAATTTTAAGTGTTTAAACTTCCTTACAGTCTTTTTGGCTGTCTAGAAATATTTTTATTTTGGTTAGTACAAATTTCTATTATGATATGGGATTAACTAATGAAATCTTAATTTCTATTGGAAGAATTTGATATTTAAGTGTTAAAAAATTGTACCTGTAAACATTCTACTTTGGAGATTGGTTAACTTTACTGATCATATATTGACTAAAGTAAGCAAATAATTCCCCTCTTTCTTTCTGAGCAGTAGATGCTGCTTTCTTTTTTTTACTTATGACAAAGAGGCCTGGCCTGCAGCAAGCTGCATCCATCTCATACACTGGCTGCATGTCATAGTGCATTTCCCTTTTTGCCCAAACTTCATCTGTTTGTCATGAACAGACCAATTCAAGGGTCGCTCCTGGTGATTATGTGCTGAGTGTACTGAGAAGTGGATTATAGAAAATGAGAACAGAAAAAAAAGTGAAGGAACAAGGAGGAATTAGGAAAGGCAAATAAAGGGGAGAAATAGGAACTGCAAGAAAAAGGGACAGAGAAGGGGAATGAGATTCAGGACAAGTCCGGGGAAAGAAAGGGATAGAAAGAAGCAGAGAAGACTCTTCTTTACTTTTCTTCTTCTAAGGCAGGATTCTCAACCTGGGATCCATGGAAGAAATTCAAGGGGTCCATGAGTTGGTATTAAAAAAAAATTACATCCTTGTTTTCTCGCACTTCTAACGAAATTTGGCATTTCCCTCAACTGTGAATATAGGCCACAAATCACTGTAGTATTAGCAACATTGATGGTCTCGTCTTTATAGAAATAACAAATATTTTCATATCATAATGAAGTTATTATAAATATCTTAAAATATCACTTATACTCTTTTTTTTAAAAGATTTATTTATTTATTTGACAGACAGAAATCACAAGGAGGCAGAGAGGCAGACAGAGAGAGGAGGAAGCAAGCTCCCCGCTGAGCAGAGAGCCTGATGTGGGGCTCGATCGCAGGACCCTGGGATCATGACCTGAGCGGAAGGCAGAGGCTTCAACCCACTGAGCCACCCAGGCGCCCCGATATCACTTACACTCTTAACTACTTGGAAATTACGGTCGTTACTAGATTTGCCACTAAATCTTTTTTAATGCTTTAATTAAAAAGCACATTTACTGTATCATACATTTGGTTTTAAATATTTTGTAACTGTATTTCAATATAATCAGTTTCCTTTTCAATCCTATGCATTTTATGTATTTAAAAATATTTTGAGAAAGTTTCTGTAGGCAGCACTAGATCCTAAAGGGGTCTGTGGCACAAAAAAGGTTAAGAAACTGCTGGACAGCAGAGCTTCCCACATGAATAGTGTATAATGTGTTTGAGATATTTATTTATGCTCTCAGTCTCCAGCATCCCAGAGCCTTAAACAGCCTTGGCTGTGCAAACATTAACTTTATTTATATTATCATATGAGAAAGGTCGGGGAGCACTGATCTAAGTCACTTGGGATTTCACTCTTTTAATACTCAGGTTCTCCGGGGCGCCTGAGTGGCTCAGGGGTTAAGCCGCTGCCTTCGGCTCAGGTCATGATCTCAGGGTCCTGGGATTGAGTCCCGCATCAGGCTCTCTGCTCAGCGGGGAGCCTGCTTCCTCCTCTCTCTCTGCCTGCCTCTCTGCCTACTTGTAATCTCTCTCTGTCAAATAAATAAATAAAATCTTAAAAAAAAAAAAAAACAACTCAGGTTCTCCAAAGACATCTCACTTGTTCAAATTATATCATCATGGTGCTGGTATGGGTTACTATTGAGCACAGACAGCCAGTTATCAATGTAATCTATGTATCTCATAGAGCATAATGCTAACAGTGTCTTTAAAC
The DNA here is from genome assembly GCF_020171115.1 of Neogale vison. Classification (NCBI taxonomy): domain Eukaryota; kingdom Metazoa; phylum Chordata; class Mammalia; order Carnivora; family Mustelidae; genus Neogale; species Neogale vison. Next base: position 74,825,555 of record NC_058096.1, on the reverse strand, counting down.
ATAGGTAGTTATAAAAGGGGTAATTTCTTATCATTGCTCAAAAATTTTTGTGAGAGGTTTGACGGGTGACTTTCTCTTCATGTAGTTATTTTCCGTCTTTTTATGTAATATGTAAGGTCAAATTTTAAGAAATCCACAGTCACACTTCATATGTCATTTGTTTGTCTTTAGTATATAATATATTTGCAGACAGTGTCTCCTTAATTTTTGAATAATGAAATTGTAGTTGTTAATGAATTGTAGTTGATTGGATTGCTGGGTCTTTTTATGGGCTCGTGAATTTTTCACTGTATCACTTGGTGTCCTGGTCCCCAACTTTGCAGTAAAAAGCTTTAAAGAAGATGGAATCTTTTCTCTTCTACCAACAATGATAGTCCAAGGACTGCACTGAAAGTGTCACACTCAGATGAGCAGTACTGAAGTATAGAACAAGATCACTAACTGGCCATCGATGACATATCTTGTTTCTCTGTATCTAGGAGACTGAAAATCATTCGGTTTTCTTTATCTAGGCCACAGCTGTCTTGGGCCCGATTCCAATCATTTTGATCTGGTGAGGATTCTTGTTGGCAACATAAATGCAGTTGAAGAGAGGCTGTAATGACATGGTAGTGACAGCTGAAATGCATTTCCTCATTTTGATCTACGTGAATGTTCTCAGTAGTATTACTAGAGACCATATGCCTATTCCTCTCACATATCTAGGAGATTTTCTTTTAAAGGAACCAAAAGTTTTTTTTTTTTCCCATTAAACTCTGGACAAAGAGCAGTTATGAGCCAGAGTTGGTTAATTCATCAAATTATAAAGTATAAAAATCAGTAAATAGAAAAATGCAAAGTACCCCTCTCCGCTTCCCCTCCCCCATCTCCAAGGAATTAATTTATCAGGAGAGAGAGCATCACAGCAGATTTGTTAGCCTAATTATGATGTATTTTCTTTAAACCAGTTTGTATGCAATAATTGATCAAGTCTTCATAACAGTCTTCCCAGAACAATTCATTAGTTCAGTAAAACAATGTGAATAATAGTTGGAACACACTTGCCTCATAATCATTTTGCTAGGGGGAAAAAAAAACCCACAACAGCTGTAGTTCAGTGTAGATAGCCATCAGAAACAGTTGATTTATCAAAATGAATTGATCTTGGCAGTTTCCATTCTGGGGCTTAGATAGAGCAGCACAATTAGAGTTCAGTGCTGCTCACATAGCCAGAACAAAGTAATGTTGGCTCATTTTCCACTAACATTATGGGTTACACCATAGATTGAAAATTCAGAATTTATCCAGCTGTACAGATTAAACCGCAGAACTAAGTGATCAATAAATGGAGTAAAAGCATTTCCTGTTCTCACTCCATAGGAAAATGGCAGGTCAACACCTTTTTTCAAACCTGGACCCACTACCACATCCCAAAGCACAGAGCATCAACAGTAATATAGCACATTCGGCATACTGGAAAATCAATGGGCCTAGAGAGTTAAAGCTAAACTTGTGTAATTACTTCCTGCAACATTCCTCCCCCACTCCCCTACCCGGAAATAGATTATTACTCTGACTCTCCATAGGATAGGGTTGTGCTTTGGGAAACCTTCAGTCAATTAGTGCATATAATCCTGATTTTTAACCATAGATCATAGCCCTATACAGTTGCATGCATCTATAACTTGTCTTTTTCCAATCCACATTCTCTCTCTTCTTAAAAACTATGGCTTGATTCATTTGGTTTAGCAGCTGCCTCCTTATAGCACTTGCCTCCCAGATACACAGATTACATTGATAACCGGCCATCTGTGCTCAACAGTCACCCACACCAGCTCCAAATCTTTTTGGCTTCTAGTTCCAAGCTGTCAGTGGGATACTTGACCCTCAGGTACTGGGAAGCAGTCAGAGATGCAAAGAGCTTTGGATTACACACAAGGGATGCAGAGCTGAATGACTCCATGAAAGTGGCCTATTTGGGAGTGTGACACTCCCCCCCGCCATTAAATGCAGATAGATTCAGCAAATATTTAAAACTTATTTTCATATTACCTACCTTGACTTGCCTGAGAGGAAGTGGATTTTCCAGGCCAATGCCCATTTTTTGTTGCCACTAAGCTTTTAAGATCCAAATCAGGCTCTCACTCACACTGCCAGGAAGCATGCTCAATTGAATATATTATCTGCTTCTAACATTTCCTTATTCTGGAGACTTTGTGGTCTGCCTAACTATGTTGTCTTGGGCGCCATGTCTGTTCTGTGGGGACCAATTGGGGAACTTGCTCAGCGAACTTGCTCACATGCTAGGAAAGTCATAGTCACAGGGCTAAGGGAAAACAAACAAAACTCCGAAGTTTCACTGTGAAAAGTCTGTGGCTTGCTGCTGAAGGCAGGAGTGAAAGGGCCATGGCTGGATTATGGATAATCCATGGCTAATAATCCATGGCAGGATTATTAGAGGATGGTGTGACTGAAGGGAATTCCTCGAAGGTCCAAGTCTGTTCAGTAGCCCTAGGCCCTGCCTTGACATCATTCTACTCCCTGTTAAGCAGCATTAACTCCCAAGAGCTGCCAAGTTCTTATGATCGAATGTATTCATGAACCACAGTGCAATGGAAAAAAGTTAGTATCTGGGATGAAGAGAGTAAAGACTAGAAATTTGATTTGTATGCTTTTACTTTGTTTTCTGTGAGAACTAGCCATTATCCCACTTTTGTGCAAAAGACAGACTGATTAAACAAATGATTATGAGAACTAAGAACCTAGGATTGGGGTCTTGGCTTGCCTCCAGAGCTAATCTGGGTTATCAACCTCCTCTTTATCTATGTTCTTAGCATGAGATACATAGGAATTGATAATTACTTAGCAAGGATGAGTTCCTCTCTTTACCGGGTCTTCAGATTATGTGATTTCAGGATATTTTGAGCATTTTCACCAAATCCCTTGCAGTTAACTATTGATTAATTGCTGATTGATTCCCTCTACTCATGCCTTCCCCAAATTAAACTGTCCTCGTGGATCTTATTTTCCACATATTTAAGGTCATCAGTAGTGCCCACTAGAGGAAGGCCAGAGGGGAGATAGCATGGCTTGGGGACAGGGCATTGAGCTGGGGGCAAGGTGCAGTGGGTAGCTGTGTGATGCTGGACAAGGCACTTAACATTTCTGAACCCAGTGCACTATTCTGAAAAGTGAGAGGGTTCCTTTGACAATAAGATCCTATAGTGACCCTTAGAAAAATCAAGCAATGCCAGAAGCTTCCAAGCACATATAACAGGTCTACATTAGTGTTTGTAAATATAAACTATATGTGTTGGTACCAACATATTATAAATAGAAAATAAGTAGTATATTTTGGCATATACTTAAAAAGTCAGTTTACTTCCTTTCATAACCTTTCCTGTTCCATTTCACTTTATAGTTTTGCTGTTCCTTGGGAATCTTGGGGATATTATTTAATATTATCAAGAATGGGACATAATTAAATGGCCATTTTATGGTATAGTTAGTTGTCTTTAGCAGTTTATGAGAAGGGCCATTCCTGGTGATGTGCTTCTTGTGTTGCCTTCTTGCCCGTGTCCAGGGCTTCTCCTCATCTCATCTGTTGCCTTCTTCCTAGAGCCCAATGTCAGAGGAATGCACACTTAAGAAGGCTCTGTCAGGAAAACTTGTGGTGACCCTGGAAATGCTACTTAACCTTTCCATGGATAAGCATCCAAACTACAACCCCAAAATGACAGAAGCTGCCTCTTTCACAAATTTAGTTGGTATGACTAAGAAAAGAGACCATAAAACACTGAAAATCCAAAGTGCTGCAGTCTAGTAATGTTAAGAATTCACCAGCTCACACCAGGCAGTCATCACCATACCCTTAAATCCAATTGCTTAGCAGAAGTCCAGGTCATTTCTGACTGGAAATGGCAAAAACATGAATGACAAAAGTTTTCACTAGTATTAGATAATTGTTAACAGGGGAACTATGGATATTCTGAAGTTCCTGTGAGGTATATCAGCGCTATAAGAAAGTGTTTTTCCTCGGCTCACAGTGAGGTCCCAAAGACTGTTAGTGTGGCTTCTTTCACCTGTACTAATTTCACAGAAGTCTCTTTGTAACAAGTTTTTTTTCTTCTTTTTTTTTTCTTTTTTCTTTTTTTAAAGAGAAGAAAACAGATTTTGCTAAGTTATGTAACAGCCACAATAAGGTTTTCTTTTGTATGGAAGACATTGCCAATCAGCCCTACATGGTTTATGTAATTTGAGAATACAGTTTTAAAAATCGTATAACAAGTGGCAGTACTTAAGATTAGTACAGAGGCCATTTACCTTTTTATTACATGTTTTATTAGCACTTAGCAGATTACTTTGCTATAAAAATTATCATAAGAAGGTGACATTGTACTCCTAAGTTTTAGGAGAGAAAGTTGTGGAAAGTTTTCTGCAGAGTGTTGCTGATCAGAAGTGATCTGGGAGAAGCTACCTAAAGAAAAATTAAGAGAGGATTCCTCTGGGAAGGTGGTGATTGTGGGAAGGCCAAAAGGAGTATGTTTATAATGGGGTGTAGGAAAAAGTAGGAGACCAGTGTAGAAAGAGGGAACAGCATATACAAAGGCCTCAGATAAGAAAGAGGTTGGCATGTTCTGGGAGCTGGTCTAATAGTATGGCTGGGACACCATGAACAGGATGGAGCATGACAAAGTGGAATTTAAGACATGCACAGTTAAACATTTAAAAAAAATAGTTTGTAACATAAAACCTTAGTTTACTTGTTCATGAATTAAAAGTTACTCTGTCTATAATGAAATTGTCTATATATATTTTAGCACAGTTATTCCATTTCTAAGGATTTTAAGGGCATGATTTTGTATATATACATACACACATATGTATACACATGCAAACACATATATAGTATTCTATCCAAGGATGCTTATGATGGCATAACTAACTTTTATTTTTTAAATAAAAAATGAATAAAAAATAAAACTCAGTTTCTATGGCTTTATTCTTTCTATAAGATTGATCATGTTTTCTGTTACTCATTTTTTTCCTCTACTAATTTGAAAGTTTTTCATTCTTGTTCTACTTTGTTACCTTTTAATATTTATGTGCCTTTTTAAATTCCAAAAAGTACATCCTCTTCTGAGCCAATATCAAATCCTTAACTCTAAAAACCGCCCCCATTTTCTTTGTTTTGTCCTATATTTTAGTCCCCTTATTTTAAAATCATTTCTATTCTAGGTTCCAAATGATTAATTCACTATTAGCTGCACCTGTTCTACTGCTTAACATTTCTTTTTTTTTTTTAAGGTTGATTTATTTACTTGAGAGAGAGAGAGAACAAGCGTGGGAGGGAACAGCGGAAGGAGAGGGAGAGAGAATCCCAAGTGGACTCCATGCTGAGTGTGAAGTCCAACATGGAGCTCGATCTCAGGACTCTGAGATCACTATATGAGCCAAAATCAAGAGTCAGATGCTTAACCGACTATGCCACCCAGGTGCCCCTAACATTTCAATTTTTTAAATGAATAATTTTAACCTAGAGAAAACTTATAAGAATAGGATAAAGAACTTTTTTTCATGATACATTTAAGAGTAAGTGATGCCCTGTCACTTAGGATTATTTCAGTTTGTAATTCTTACAAACAAGGAAATTCTGCTTTAAAATCCAAAGGAACCATCAAAATCAGGAAATTAACATAGATACATAAGTACCATCTAATCAGATTCCATTCTAGTTTTGTCAGTTATCTCAGTAATGCCTTTTGTAGCAAAGGATCAAGCCGGGAATCATGCACTGCATATAGTTTTCAGATCTCTTTAGTCTTCCTGAGTCTGGAACAGTTCCTCAGTCTTCCGTGACTTTCATGTTGAAATTTTTGAAGATTATAGCCCAGTTATTTTGTGTGATGTCCTTCAGTTTTTATCATGGCTAGACTCCCATAATATATTTTGATAGGAATATCACAGAAGTCATATCATATTCTTCTCGTTCTCATTTTTATTTTTTAAATTTTATTTTTTTGTGAGGAAAAAAAAGGCTTTATTGATAAATAGGTTAGAGGGAAATAAATAGAGTGACAGCTTGTTGGGAGTAAAACTTTGGAGGATCTCCATGTTTTCACCCCAGCTATAGCTTTCAGCCTCCACCTTCCTACACGCCAGTTTGGACAATGAGGCCTTGGTTGGCATGTGCAGCCTCCTCCGGCCCTTGGGGACCTCTGTTTTCCTGGCTTTCTAATTAATTTGTAATTAGTAAAGGTTTTGTGGAGAAATACTTTGAAGCTATGTAAGTATCCCAGTGTTCATTAAACTTTCACCAAGTAGCTTTAGCCGCTGATGTTTCTTGGCTGAGTTAATTGTTACTCTAATGGCTGTGAAACTGTGATTTGCTGATTTGTTTATTCTACTTCTGTTTATTCACTGGAAGTCTACTGTAGTGAAAAGTTTTCTTTTTTTTCCACAGTTAGATATTCTCTTATTTGTATCAACATGGACTCATAAATTCTTTTATTCAATGTATTATAATCCCCTACAATAATGATTTATTTTGATGCTCAAATTATCGAAAATTTGGCTAGGAGTATCATGCACACTGGTGTCTGTGTCTTTGATACTTCCCCATGATTCTTTGAGCATTTTCTTACTTTCTATCCTAAAGATATTCTAGGATCATCTTATACTTTTTTTGCTGCAGCCCAGAAAGCAGACATTTTCTAAGGAACCCCGGTTCCTTTCAGTGGAGAGTGGTTATGTAGAAACTAAGATCTCAGTATTAAGTGTAATCATTGCCATTATTTTGAAGTTCTCTCACATTCTCTCTCTTTCTGTCTCTCTCTCCATATACATAAATATATAAACATACTTCAATATTTACTTCCCAAACTTTCTATATTGACATTGAGTTTCACTGGTACCTTCATTTCCAATACATTCTGTTTTTTTCTCTTTCCATGTTTGCCATTACTCTCTCCAATAGTGAAGAAACTGACTCTCATTATCACCAATATACTTATTTATTGCACCAGTCTTACCTTTACATTTTCCTGAAAGTGATTCATTTTCAACTTTAATCTACATGCATGGCTGGCTTCCTTGTAGCTTTCTGAGGCGGGCAAGCAGAACTTGGAGAATAGAAAGCACAGCATTTAGGGCTCCTCGTTTTACACAAAGTTTAGTTCTGACTCTTGTGGGTATGACTTCTTTTTTCCTACCTCCTGACATGTTAAATTCCAGCCTCTAGCCCCTGTGGCCTGTATCTGATTCTTGTACCCCGGTGAGTGATTTCATCTCCTTTTTGTCCTTATGACTTTTAGTTTTCTCTTTGATTCTGGCCCCCAGGAATTCCCTTATCTTATACAGTTGGTTATATATTAAAATAGTTTCATTTTGATTTTTTGTTACATATTAGTGTATATTTAAATATTTTGACCAGGGAAGTCTGTATTGTTTCTGTTAATGAAAAATTATAAGTGGCTAAAGTAGAGTGCTGAAATAAATTATAATGTAAGATGGAATAATTTTTAACTATTATAAATAATATAGTTGAAATCTAAGAAGATAGGAAATGCTTATAATAGTAGGTTAAGAAGCATGATATGAAATTATGGGATGTTAATTATGTAAAACAATAAAAATGACATGTAAGAAAAATATAAGAACATACTAGAATGTGAAGAGTAAACCTTCTGGTTTGTAGGATCATTATTGAATTAACTTTATTTTCTGTAGAGGTAGCAGAATAATAACTTTGACAAACATTCCTAAAAATTCCATAGAATTCCTCAAAAATTAATAACAATACCAATGGTACTTTATGACTTCAGTGGGGGCTAATTATCTGGATATTGGTTGAAATAAAATACTTTGTTGAGGACTAGGGAAAACTAAGCAATTAAAATTGTGATTTGAATAAGGTGAGAGGGAGCTCAGCAAGATGGTGGAGTAGGGAACCTAAATTTCAGCTGGTCCCAGGAATTCTGCTAGAGAGCTATCAAACCATTCTGAACACCTACAAACTCAACAGGAGATCAAAGAAAAGAATAGCAGCAATTCTATGAAGGGAAAAGCAACCACTCTCCAGAAACGTGGATGTGTGGAGAAGTAAATCTGAGGTGATATTTGGCAAGATAGACTGTGGGGGATGGCGGGGGGAGAGGGAGCCTCTGTCAGCTGGCTACTGGCAAGAGGTAGAGCAGTGGATCACAAAATCAGAACTTTTAAAAGTCGGCTCCGTGGAGGGACATTACTCCAATGGCTAAGCAGGGGGTGGAACCCTTGCTGGAACAGTGTGATCTCAGGGCCTTTGGGGGTCACAGAAAGACCCCAGGTACTCAGACGGTACCCGAGTGTGGTAGAGCTCACACATATCAGAGCAGGGATGCTGGCTTCAGAGACGGAGCCAAGGAGTGGGCTCTCAGCTCTGAGTCATCATAAAGTGTGATCTGAGGCACAACTGGGCTACTACTCTTTGAGCAGGGACCCCACAAGTGACAGATCTGGGGAGACTCCACCCCCTTCCTCCACTGGGAGGAGTGGCAGAAGCACGCTACAGGGATCTGCTGAATTTGGAAATTCCAAATGGGGCTGTGTGCCAGAGATAGAAACACGCTGTCACAGGCCAGGTGAGCACAGAGCATGGCTGGATACCAGGGAGACAGGAGTGATTGGACTGCTTTTCTCTGAGGGCATGCTGAGGAGAGGGGCCCGAGCTCTCAGCTATTCTGTGTTGGAGCTATCGTCTTCATTCTCATCCTCCAAAGCTGTACAGAAAGCTTTCTGGGAACAAAATCTTGTGGGAACAAACCAGAGCAAATTATTTAGCCTGGCCCCTGGCATGGGCAGTGCAATTCTGCCTGAGGCAGAGAGAATTGAGATTCCTGGCAGTAGGTCCCTCTGCCAGAAGATCAGCAAGAATATCCAGCTAAGACCAAGTTTACTGATCAATGAGAATGGCAAAACACCAGTGATAGGGAGTACAGCCTGTAGAATTCATGGCTTTTCCCCCATAATTCTTTAAGTCCTTCAAAGTAAATTTTTAAAATTTTCTTTATTTTTTGTTTTTTTTTTAAATTCTTCTTCTTTCTTATTTTATTTTTTAATTTTTTTTTTTTTAAAGATTTTATTTATTTATTTGAGAGAGACAGTGAGAGAGAGCATGAGCGAGGAGAAGGTCAGAGAGCAAAGCAGACTCCCCATGGAGCTGGGAGCCTGATGTGGGACTCGATCCCGGGACTCCAGGATCACACCCTGAGCCGAAGGCAGTCGTCCAACCAACTGCGCCACCCAGGCATCCCTATTTTTTAATTTTTAAATATTTTTTATTTTATTGTTTTTTAAAGATTTTATTTATTTATTTAAAAGAGAGAGAGAGATCACAAGTAGGCAGTGTGGCAGGCAGAGAGAGTGGGGGAAGCAGGCTCGCTGCAGAGCAGAGAGCCTGACACGGGACTTGATCCCAGTACCCTGAGATCATGACCTGAGCTGAAGGCAGACTTTAGCCCATGGAGCCACCTAGGCACCCATCTTCTTTCCTATTTTAACCATCTTCTCAAATATTTTTAAAAATCTTTTTTTAAAATATTTTATTTATTTATTTGACAGAGATCACAAGTAGGAAGAAAGGCAGGCAGAGAGAGAGGAAGGGAAGCAGGCTCCCTACTGAGCAAAGAGCCTGATGTGGGACTCTGGGATCATGACCTGAGCCGAAGGCAGAGGCTTTAACCCACTGAGTCACCCAGGCGCCCCTAAAAATTTTTAAATTTTTATTTTTACAGTCATATTCTATCCCTTCATTGTATTTAATCTTAATACACACACACACACACACACACACAAGTTTTTATTTTTATTAAATTTTGGGATGCAGTTCTTCAAAAGACCAAAATATACCCTATATCTAGTGTAAGACTCTGTTGGATTCTCCCGCTGATCACATTCTCTCCTTTTTCTTTTTAAATTTTCTTCTTTCTTTTTTCAACCAACTTTTTATCTTATGAATTCCTTTTTAAAAATCTTTTATTATTTTCATTTTTACAGTCATAGTCCATCCCTTTATCATATTTACCCTTATTTTTTGAATATGTATGTTTTTCTTTCTTAACAATTTTGGGAGACAGTTTATTCTAAGAGACCAACATACACCCAAAATCTAGTGTGTGACTCTGTTCTGTTCACCAACCTGATCATATTTTTTTTTACCCTACTTCCCCGTTCTCTCAACATTTTAGGTCACTTCTGATTGGGTTACTGTATATTTTTCTAGGCTTCTTGTTACTCTTTTAGCATTTTGTTTTCTCATTCATTTATTCTTTACACAAAGTGATAAAATGGAAAAAACTCAAATAAAAGAACAAGGGGCAGTACAAACTGCAGGGACCTAATCAATATGGACATCAGTAGTGATGATGAACATTTTTTCATGTGTCTGATAACCATTTGTATGTCTTCATTGGAGAAGTGTCTGTTCATATCTTCTGCCCATTTTTTGATATGATTGTCTGTTTTGTGTGTGTTGAGTTTGAGGAGTTCATTATAGATCCTAGATATCAACCTTTTGTCTGTACTGTCATTTGCAAATATCATCTTCCATTCCGTGGGTTGCCTTTGTTTTGTTGACCGTTTCCTTGGCTGTGCAGAAGCTTTTGATTTTGATGAAGTCCCAAAAGTTCATCTTTGCTTTTGTTTCCTTTGCCTTTGGAGACATATCTTGAAAGAAGTTGCTGTGGCTGATATCGAAGAGATTACTGCCTATGTTCTCCTCTAGGATTCTGATGGATTCCTGTCTCACATTGAGGTCTTTTATCCATTTTGAATTTATCAAAAAATGGGCAGAAGATGTGGACAGACACTTCTCCAATGAAGACATACAAATGGCTATCAGACACATGAAAAAATGTTTGTCATCACTAGCCATCAGGGAGATTCAAATTAAAACCACATTGAGATATCACCTTACACCAGTTAGAGGCCAAAATTAGCAAGACAGGAAACAACATGTGTTGGAGAGGATGTGGAGAAAGGGGAACCCTCTTCCACTGTTGGTGGGAATGCAAGATGGTGCAGCCTCTTGGAGAACAGTGTGGAGATTCCACAAGAAATTAAAAATAGAACTTCCCTATGACCCTGCCATTGCACTCCTGGGTATTTACTCCAAAGATACAGAGGTAGTGAAAAGAAGGGCCATCTGTACTCCAATGTTTATAGCAGCAATAGCCACGGTCACCAAACTGTGGAAAGAACCACAATGCCCTTCAACGGACAAATGGATAAGGAAGATGTGGTCCATATACACTATGGAGTATTATGCTTCCATCAGAAAGGACGAATACCCAACTTTTGTAGCAACATGGACGGGACTGGAAAAGATTATGCTGAGTGAAATAAGTCAAGCAGAGAGAGTCAATTATCATATGGTTTCACTAATTTGTGGAGCATAACAAATGGCATGGAGGACATGGGGAGTTAGAGAGGAGAAGGCAGTTGGGGTAAATTGGAAGGGGAGGTGAACCATGAGAGACTATGGACTCTGAAAAACAATCTGAGGGTTTTGAAGGGGCGGGGGGTGGGAGGTTGGGGTACCAGGTGGTGGGTATTATAGAGGGCACGGACTGCATGGAGCACTGGGTCTGGTGCAAAAATAAAGAATAATGTTATGCTGAAAATAAAAAATAAATTAAAAAAAACAAAAAAAAAGCCCAAAAAACAAACAAACAAAAAATGGACATCAGTAAGATGTCAGAACTAGAATTCAGAATGATGATTAAAAAGATACTAGCTGGGGGGAGCCTGGGTGGCTCAGTGGGTTAAAGCCTCTGCCTTTGGCTCAGGTCATGATCCCAGGGTCCTGGGATCGAGCCCCGAATCGGGCTCTCTGCTCAGCAAGGAGCCTGCTTCCTCCTCCGTCTCTCTCTGCCTGCCTCTCTGCCTAATTGTGATCTCTACTGTCAAATAAAATAAAATATTAAAAAATAAAGATATTAAATGGGCTTGAAAAAAAGCATATGACATACTAGAGAATGCCTTTCTGGAGAAATAAAATCTAACGAAGTTGAAATCAAAAAAGCTATAAAAGAGGTGCAGTAAAAAATGGAGGCTCTGACTGCTATGATAAATGGACAGAAGAGAGAATTAGTGGTATAGAAGACCAAATGATGGAGAATAAAGAAGCTGAGCAAGAGAGAGACTGACAACTACTGGATCAGGACGGGAGAATTTGAGAGATAAGCGATACAACAAGATGAAACAATATTAGAATAACTGGGAACAAGACAAAGAAGAAAGAAGATGAGGGTCAGAAAGTGTACTGGAACAAATTATAGCAGAGAACCTCCCTAATTTGGGAAAGGAAACAGGCATCAAAACCCAGGAGGCACAGAGAACTCACCTCAAAATCAGTAAAAATAGGTCCAGACCCCATCATCTAATAGCAAAACTTCCAAGTCCCAGTGACAAAACAAAAATACTGAAAGCAGCTCAGGATAAGAGATCTGTAACATACAACAGTAGAAACATTTGACTGGAGGCAGACCTATCCACAGAGACCTGGCAGGCCAGAAAGGACTGGCATGCTATATTCAGGGCACAAAATGAGAAAAATATGCAGCCAAGAATACTATATCCATCTAGGCTGTCATTGAAAATAGAAGGAGAATGAAAAGCTTCCAGGACAAACAAAACTAAAAGAATTTGCAAACACTAAACCAGCCCTACAGGAAACATTGAAAGGGGTCCTCTAAGCAAAGGAGAGCCTAAAAGTAACAGACCAGAAAGGAACAGAGACAATATACAGTAACAGACACTTTACAGGCAATACAATGGCACTAAATTCATATCTCTCAATAGTTACCCTGAATGTAAATGGGCTAAATGCCCCAATCAAAAGACAGAAGGAATCAGAATGGATAAAAAAACAAGACCCATCGATATGCTGTCTACAAGAAACTCATTTTAGACCGAAAGACACCTCCAGATTTAAAGTGAGGAGGTGGAAAACCATTTACCATGCTAATGGACATCAAAAGAAAGCTGGGGTGGCAATCCTTATATTGGGAAAATTAGATTTTAAACCAAAGACCATAATAAGAGAAGAGGAAGGACCTATATCGTACTTAAAGGGCCTATCCAGCGAAAAGATCTAGCAATTTTAAATGTCTATGCCCCTCACATGGGAGCAGCCAATTATAGAAGCCAATTAATAACAAACTCAAAGAAATACATCAACAATAATACAGTAATAGTAGGGAACTCTAACACTCCCCTCACTGAAATGGACAGGTCATCTAAGCAAAATATCAACAAGGAAATAAAGTGTCTTAAATGACACACTGGACCCGATGGACTTCACAGGTATATTCAGAACATTCCATCCCAAAGCAACAGAATACACATTCTTCTCCAGTGCACATGGAACACTCTCCAGAATAGATCACATCCTGGGTCCCAAATCAGGTACCAACTGGTACCAAAAGATTGGGATCATTCCCTGCAAATTTTTGGAGCACAGTGCTTTGAAACTAGAAGTCAATCACAAGAGGAAAGTTGGAAAGAACTCAAATGCAGGGTGGCTAAAGAGCATCCTACTAAAGAATGAATGGGTCAACCAGGAAATTAAGGAAGAATTTTACAAAAATTCATGGAAACAAATGAAAATGGAAGCACAACTGTTGTTGGAACACAGCAAAGATGGTCCTCAGAGGAAAGTATATAGCAATATACTTTCAATATATATACTAGCTATACAAGCCTGTCTCAAGAAACAAGAGCGGTCTCAAATACACAACCTAACTGTACACCTAAAGGAGCTGGAGAAAGAACAGCAAAGAGAGCCTAAACCCAGTGGGAGAAGAGAAGTAAAAAAGATCAGAGCAGAAATCAATGAAATAGAAACCAAAAGGACAGCAGAACACATCATTGGAACTAGGAGCTGGTTCTTTGAAAGAATTAGTAATATTGATAAACCCCTGGCCAGACTTACCAAAAAGAAAAGAGAAAGGGCCCAAATTAATAAAACTATGAATGAAAGAGGAGAGATCACAACCAACACCAAAGAAATACAAACAACTATAAGCACATATTATGAGCAACTATACACCCAGCAAATCCGACAATCTGGAAGAAAATGGATGCATTCCTAGAGGCATATAAACTACCACAACTGAACCAGGAAGAAATAGAAAACCTGAACAGACCCATAAACAGCAAGGAAACAGAAGCAGTTATCAAAAATCTCCCAACAAACAAGAGCCCAGGGCCAGACAGCTTCCCAGGGGAATGCTACCAAACATTTAAAGAAGAATTAATACCTATTCTCCTGAAAGTGTTCCAAAAAATAGAAATGGAAGGAAAACGTCCAAACTCATTTTATGAGGCCAGTGTTACCTTCATCCCAGAACCAGACAAAGACCCTATCAAAAAGGAGAATTACAGACCAATACTCCTGATGAACATGGATGCAAAAATTCTCACTAAAATACTAGCCAGTAGGATCCAACAGTACATTAAAAGGATTATTCACCACGACCACGTGGGATTTATTCCAGGGCTGCAGGGTTGGTTCAACAACCACAAATCAATCAATGTGTTACAATACATTAATAAAAGAAAGAACAAGAACCATCTGATATTCTCAATAGATGCTGGAAAAGCATTTGACAAAGTACAGCATCCTTTCTTGATCAAAACTCTTCACAGTGTAGGGATAGAGGGTACATACCTCAACATCATCAAAGCCATCTGTGAAAAACCTACCGCAAATATCACAGGGAAACCAATGGGGGAAAACTGAGAGCTTTCCCCTAAGGTCAGGAACACAGCAGGGCTGTCCACTATCACCACTGCTATTCAACACAGTCTAGAATTCTAGCCTCAGCAATCAGACAACAAAAAGAAATAAAAGGCATCCGAACTGGCAAAGAAGAAGTCAAACTCTCATTCTTTGCAGATGATATGATACCTTATGTGGAAAACCCAAAGGACTCCACTCCAAAAGTGCTAGAACTTGTACAGGAATTCAATAAAGTGTCAGGATACAAAATCAATGCAGAAAAACCAGTTGCATTTCTTTCTATACACCAACAGCAAGACAGAAGAAAGAGAAATTAAGGAGTCAGTCCCATTTACAATTGCACCCAAAACCATAAGATACTTAGGAATAAACCTAACCAAAGAGGCAAAGAATCCGTACTCAGAAAACTATAAAGTACTCATGAAAGAAATTGAAGAAGACACAAAGAAATGGAAAAACGTTCCATGCTCATGGATTGGAAGAACAAATATTGTGAAAATGTCTATGCTACCTAAAGCAATCTACACATTTAATGCAATACCTATCAAAACCCCATCCCTTTTTTTCAAAGAAATGGAACAGATAATCCTAAAATTTATATGGAGCCAGAAGAGACCCCAAATTCCTTCAACAAAGGAATGTTGAAAAAGAAAACCAAAGTTGGCAGCATCACAATTCCAGACTTCAAGCTCTGTTACAAAACTGTCATCATCAAGACAGCATGGTACTGGATCAAATACAGACACATAGATCAATGGAACAGAATAGAGAGCCTGGAAATAGATGCTCAACTCTATGGTCAACTAATCTTCGACAAAGCAGAAAAGAATGTCCAATGGAAAAAAGACAGCCTCTTCAATAAATGGTGTTGGGAAAATTGGACAGCCACATGCAGAAAAATGAAATTGGACCATTTCTTTACACCACACGCAAAAATAGACTCAAAATGGATGAAGGACCTCAATGTGAGAAAGGAATCCATCAAAATCCTTGAGGAGAACTCAGGCAGCAACCTCTTCGACCTCAGCCACAGCAACATCTTCCTAGGAACATCGCCAGAGGCAAGGGAAGCAAGGGCAAAAATGAACTATTGGGATTTCATCAAGATCAAAAGCTTTTGCACAGCAAAGGAAACAGTTAACAAAATCAAAAGACAACTGACAGAATGGGAGAAGATATTTGCAAACGGCATATCAGATAAAGGACTAGTGTCCAAAATCTATAAAGAACTTAGCAAACTCAACACCCAAAGAACAAATAATCCAATCAAGAAATGGGCAGAGGAGATGAACCATGAGAGACTATGGACTCTGAAAAACAATCTGAGGGGTTTGAAGTGGCGGGGGTGTGGGAGGTTGGGGTACCAGGTGGTGGGTATTATAGAGGGCACAGCTTGCATGGAGCACTGGGTGTGGTGAAAAAATAATGAATACTGTTTTTCTGAAAATAAATAAATTGGAAAAAAAAAAAAAAAAGAAATGGGCAGAGGACATGAACAGACATTTCTGCTAAGAAGACATCCAGATGGCCAACAGACACATGAAAAAGTGCTCCACATCACTGAGCATCAGGGAAATACAAATCAAAACCACAATGAGATATCACCTCACACCAGTCAGAATGGCTAAAATCAACAAGTCAGGAAATGACAGATGCTGGCGAGGATGTGGAGAAAGGGGAACCCTCCTACACTGTTGGTGGAAATGCAAGCTGGTGCAACCACTGTGGAAAACAGCATGGAGGTTCCTCAAATTGTTGAAAATAGAACTGCCCTATGACCCAGCAATTGCACTACTGGGTATTTACCCTAAAGATACAAACGTAGTGATCCGAAGGGGCACGTGCACCCCAATGTTTATAGCAGCAATGTCCACAATAGCCAAACTATGGAATGAATCTAGATGTCCATCGGCAGATGAATGGATAAAGAAGATGTGGTATATATACACAATGGAATACTATGCAGCCATCAAAAGAAATGAAATGTTGCCATTTGTGACAACATGGATGGAACTAGAGCGTATCTTGCTTAGCGAAATAAGTCAAGTGGAGAAAGACAACTATCATATGATCTCCCTGATATGAGGAATTGGAGATGCAACATGGGGAGGTTAAAGGGGTAGGAGAAGAATAAATGAAACTAGATGGAATTGGGAGGGAAACAAACCATAAGTGACTCTTAATCTCACAAAACAAACTGAGGTTTGCTGGGGGAGGGGGTTGGGAGAAGGCGGGTGGGGTTATGGACATTGGGGAGGGTATGTGCTTTGGTGAGTGCTGTGAAGTGTGTAAACCTGGCGATTCACAGAACTGTACCCCTGGGGATAAAAATATGTTTATAAAAAATGAAAAATTAAAAAAAAAATGAACTCTTGGGTCTTTGTTAAGATCAAAACCTTCTCACAGCATAGGAAACAGTCAACAAAACCGAAAGACAACTGACAGAATGGGAGAAGATATTTGCAAATGACGTATCAGTTAAAGAGGTAGTATCCAAAATCTATAAAGAACTTATCAAACTCAACACCCAAGGAACTAATAATCTGACCAAGAAATGAGCAGACGATATGAACAGATATTTCTGCAAAGAAGACATCCAGATGGCCAACAGACATATGAAAATGTACTCTACATCACTTGGTATCAGGGAAATACAAACCAAAACCACAATGAGATACCACCTCACACCAGTTAGAATGGCTGAAATTAGGAAATGACAGGTGTTGGCAAGGATGCAGAGAAAGGGGATCCTTCCTTTGCTGTTTGAGCGAATGCAGTCTAATGCAGGCACTATGGAAAATAATATGGAGGTTCCTCAAGAAGTTGAAAATAGAGCTTCCCTGTGACTCAGCAATTGCACTACTTGATATTGTAAAGATACAAATGTAATGATCTTAGGGGGTACCTGCACCCCAGTGTTCATAGCAATAGTGTCCACAATAGCGAAACTATGAAAAGAGCCTGGATTTCCATCAACAGATAAATGGATAAAGAAGTGGCGCATATATATATATATATATATATATATATATATATATATATATTTATGCAGCCATCAAAAAGCTCCCAAATCTTGCCACTTGCAATGATGTGGATGGACCTAGAGGGTATTATCCTAAGTGAAATAAGTTAATCAGAGAAAAGGAATTATTGTATGATATCACTGATACGTGAAGTTTGAGAAGCAAGTCAAAGGATCATAGGGGAAGAGAGGAAAAAAATTAAACAAGATGAAATCAGAGAGGGAGACAAACCATAAGAGACTGATAAAAACAGGGTTGCTGGAGAGGAAGGGCACAGGAGGGATGCGGTGGCTGGGTGATGGACATTAGGGAGAATATGTGCTATGGTGAGCACTGTTAATTGTGTAAGACTGATGATCACAGATCTGTACCCCTGAAGCATCTACATTTTATGTTAATTAAAATTAAACTGTGATTTGAGAACTAACTGATTTTATTCTTTCCATTTTGATATTACTTTAACAAGAAACAATGGATGAAATGCAAGGAGTATTCATGGACTGTGAAGACTTTATATCCTGACTTTATATCTTGCCTTAAAGATAAAAATACTTTTTCCACAACTGAACCAGGAAGAAATAGAAAACCTGAACAGACCCCAAAACAGTAAGGTGATTGAAAGAGTCGTCAAAAGTCTCCAAACAAACAAGAGCCCAGGGCCAGATGGCTTCCCAGGAATTCTACCAAACATTTTAAAGAAGAATTAATTCCTGTTCTCCTGAAACTGTTTCAAAAAGTAGAAATGGAAGGAAAACTTCCAAACTCATTTTGTGAGGCCAGCATTACCTTGATCCCCAAACCAGACAAGGATCCCATCAAAAAAGAGGATTACAGACCAATATCCTTGATGAACACAGATGCGAAAATTCCCTCCAAGATACTAGCCAATAGGATCCAACAGTACATTAAAAGGATTATTCACCACGACCAAGTGGGATTTATTCCAGGGCTGCAAGGTTGGTTCAACATCTGCAAATCAATCAATGTGATACAATACATTAATAAAAGAAAGAACAAGAACCATGTGATACTCTCAATAGATGCTGAAAAAGCATTTGACAAAGTACAGCATCCCTTCTTGATCGAAACTCTTCAAAGTGTAGGGATAGAAGGCACGTTCCTCAATATCATCAAAACCATCTATGAAAAACCCACCGCAAATATCATTCTCAATGGGGAAAAACTGAGAGCTTTTCCGCTAAGGTCAGGAACACAGCAGGGATGTCCATTATCACCACTGCTATTCAACGTAGTGCTAGAAGTCCTAGCCTCAGAAATCAGACAACAAAAAGAAATTAAAGGCATCCAAATCGGCAAAGAAGTCAAACTATCACTCTTTGCAGATGATATGATACTATATGTGGAAAACCCAAAAGGCTCCACTCCAAATCTTCTAGAACTTGTACAGGAATTCAGTAAAGTGTCAGGATATAAAATCAATGCACAGAAATCAGTGGCATTTTTTTACACCAACAACAAGACAGAAGAAAGAGAAATTAAGGAGTCAATCCCATTTACAATCCCATTTACAATTGCACCCAAAACCATAAGATGCCCAGGAATAAACCTAACTAAAGAGGCAAAGAATCTATACTCAGACAACTACAAAGTACTCATGAAAGGACTTGAGGAAGACACAAAGAAATGGAAAACGGTCCATGCTCCTGGGTTGGAAGAACAAATATTGTGAAAATGTCTATGCTACCTAAAGCAATATACACGTTTAATGCAATCCCTATCACAGTCCCATCCATTTTTCAAAGAAATGGAACAAATAACCCTAAAATTCATATGGAACCAGAAAAGACCTCGAAGAGCCAGAGGAGTATTGATAAAGAAAGCCAAAGTTGGCGGCATCACAATTCCAGACTTCAAAATCTATTACAAAGCTGCCATCATCAGACAGTATGGTACTGGCACAAAAACAGACACATAGATGAATGGAACAGAACAGAGAGCCTAGAAATAGACCCTCAACTCTATGGTCAACTAAGCAGGAAAGAGTGTCCAATGGAAAAAAGACAGCCTCTTCAACAAATGGTGTTGAGAAAATTGGACAGCCACATGCAGAAAAATGAAATTGGACCATTTCTTTACACCACACGCAAAAATAGACTCAAAATGGATGAAGGACCTCAATGTGAGAAAGGAATCCATCAAAATCCTTGAGGAGAACACAGGCAGCAACCTCTTTGACCTCAGCCATAGCAACTTCTTCCTAGGAACATCGCCATAGTCAAGGGAAGCAAGGGCAAAAATGAACTATTGGGATTTCATCAGAAGTTTTCACACAGCAAAGGAAACCGTTAAGAAAACCAGAAGACAGTTGACAGAATGGGAGAAGATATTTGCAAACGACACATCAGATAATGAGCTAGTATCTAACATCTATAAAGAGCTTATCAAACCCAACATCCAAAGAAGAAATAATCCAATGAAGAAATGGGCAGAAGACAGGAACAGACATTTCTGCAAAGAAGACATCCAGATGGCCAACAGACACATGAAATAGTGCTCCACATCACTGAGCATCAGGGAAATACAAATCAAAACCACAATGAGGTACCACCTCACACCAGTCAGAATGGCTACAATTAACGAGTCAGGAAATGACAGATGCTGGCGAGGATGTGGAGAAAGGGGAACCCTCCTACACTGTTGGTGGGAATGCAAGCTGGCGCAACCACTCTGGAAAACAGCATGGAGGTTCCTCAAAAAGTTGAAAATAGAGGTACCCTACGGCCCAGCAATTGCACTACTGGATATTTACCCTAAAGTACAAATGTAGTGATCCGAAGGGGCACGTGCATCTAAATGTTTATAGCAGCAATGTCCACAATAGCCAAACTATGGAAAGAACCTAGATGTCCATCAACAGATGAATGGATAAAGATGTGGTATATATATATATATATACACACACAATGGAATACTATGCAGCTATCAAAAGAAATGAACTCTTGCCATTTGTGACAACATGGATGGAACTAGAGGTTATTATGCTTAACGAAATAAGTCACTCAGAGAAAGACAACTATCATATGATCTCCCTGATATGAGGAAGTGGAGATGTAACGTGGGGGTTCTGGGGGGTAGGAAAAGAATAAATGAAACAATATGGGATCGGGTGGGAGACAAACCGTAAGAGACTCTTAATCTCACAAAACAAACTGAGGGTGGCCAGGGGGAGTGGGGAGAGGAAGAGGGTGGTGGAGTTGTGGACATTGGGGAGGGTATGTGCTATAGTGAGTGCTGTGAAGTGTGTAAACCTGGCAATTCACAGACCTGTACCCCTCGGGCTAATAATACATTATATGTTTATTAAAAATTTTAAAAAATTATAAAAAAATAAATAAGTAAAAATAGTTTTAGGAGGCTTAATTGTAGGGTTTTCCCTACATCTGGGATTGAATAAAGAGTTTTGAAAATGAGGAAAACACTTTGGTTTCAAATCATTGTAAACATTCTCAAAGGTATTTTTCCATAAGAAATAACCTTCATAACATTATCTAAATTAAGTTTAAGGAAAATTCTGTAACTTAGCCAATCTTTGTTTTCCTTAGTACTCCAAGGACTAAAATTTGTATTTTATAGTTACTAAAATAAGAAATGCTACTAATTATCATTTCATGGAATAGCATACATAGTTGTATTCAAATAGATTTTTATAGTCACATAAAAACAATGCATTTTAAAATGTGGTTGTACATATAATTATAAGTTGAGTGTATCCAGTTTGTGATTTCATTTTAGAGTACCCTGAAGTAAATGTAGTTTTGAGTTGTATAGCTTTTTTTTTTTTTAAGATTTTATTTATTTATTTTATTTGACAGACAGAGATAGCAAGTAGGCAGAGGGGCAGGCAGAGAGAGAGGGGGAAGCAGGCTCCCTGCTGAGCAGAGAGCCCGATGTGGGACTCAATTCCAGGACCCTGAGATCATGACCTGAGCCGAAGGCAGTGGCTTAACCCAATGAGCCATCCATGTGCCCCGGTTTGTACAGCTTTAAGAAAAATAACCAAACTAAACCAAACCAAAATATGGGTCTATATGTATCCCACATACAGACTTAACATTAAAGTAGTTGTTTCAGACTTACCATCATTAGAATGTTTATTTATTTGCCTAACTCTTTACCCTATTATTTTGCGTGGAAGTGCTCAGAAGTGTAAATCACATTTCTAATTGTTGAGTTCTTTTGAATTGACTACATCTCCATAATCATTTGAGACTTGTTTTCCAATGATTTTTTTTTCTTCTGTTTCACATGATTTTTCTCATCAACTTAAGAAATGTTCACTGTTGTTTCATAGTCTCTTTGTGTACTTTCACATCCTTTTTCTTTTTTTAAAATTAATTAATTATTTAAAAAAGATTTTATTTATTTATTTGACAGAGATCACAAGTAGGCAGAGAGGCAGTCAGAGAAAGGAGGAAGCAGGCTCCCTGCTGAGCAGAGCCCGATGCGGGGCTCCATCCCAGGACCCTGGGATCACGACCAGAGCCTAAGGCAGAGGCTTTAACCCACTGAGCCACCCAGGCGCCTCTCCCATCCTTTTTCAAACACAGAAAATGGTAATATATTTTTTTAATTTTTCATTTTTTATAAACATATATTTTTATCCCCAGGGGTACAGTTCTGTGAATCGCCAGGTTTACACACTTCACAGCACTCACCAAAGCACATACCCTCCCCAATGTCCATAGCCCCACCCGCCTTCTCCCAACCCCCTCCCCCAGCAAACCTCAGTTTGTTTTGTGAGATTAAGAGTCACTTATGGTTTGTTTCCCTCCCAATTCCATCTAGTTTCATTTATTCTTCTCCTACCCCTTTAACCTCCCCATGTTGCATCTCCAATTCCTCATATCAGGGAGATCATATGATAGTTGTCTTTCTCCACTTGACTTATTTCGCTAAGCAAGATACGCTCTAGTTCCATCCATGTTGTCACAAATGGCAACATTTCATTTCTTTTGATGGCTGCATAGTATTCCATTGTGTATATATACCACATCTTCTTTATCCATTCATCTGCCGATGGACATCTAGATTCATTCCATAGTTTGGCTATTGTGGACATTGCTGCTATAAACATTGGGGTGCACGTGCCCCTTCGGATCACTACGTTTGTATCTTTAGGGTAAATACCCAGTAGTGCAATTGCTGGGTCATAGGGCAGTTCTATTTTCAACAATTTGAGGAACCTCCATGCTGTTTTCCACAGTGGTTGCACCAGCTTGCATTTCCACCAACAGTGTAGGAGGGTTCCCCTTTCTCCACATCCTCGCCAGCATCTGTCATTTCCTGACTTGTTGATTTTAGCCATTCTGACTGGTGTGAGGTGATATCTCATTGTGGTTTTGATTTGTATTTCCCTGATGCTCAGTGATGTGGAGCACTTTTTCATGTGTCTGTTGGCCATCTGGATGTCTTCTTAGCAGAAATGTCTGTTCATGTCCTCTGCCCATTTCTTTTTTTTTTTTTTTTCCAATTTATTTATTTTCAGAAAAACAGTATTCATTATTTTTTCACCACACCCAGTGCTCCATGCAAGCTGTGCCCTCTATAATACCCACCACCTGGTACCCCAACCTCCCACACCCCCGCCACTTCAAACCCCTCAGATTGTTTTTCAGAGTCCATAGTCTCTCATGGTTCATCTCCTCTGCCCATTTCTTGATTGGATTATTTGTTCTTTGGGTGTTGAGTTTGCTAAGTTCTTTATAGATTTTGGACACTAGTCCTTTATCTGATATGCCGTTTGCAAATATCTTCTCCCATTCTGTCAGTTGTCTTTTGATTTTGTTAACTGTTTCCTTTGCTGTGCAAAAGCTTTTGATCTTGATGAAATCCCAATAGTTCATTTTTGCCCTTGCTTCCCTTGCCTCTGGCGATGTTCCTAGGAAGATGTTGCTGTGGCTGAGGTCGAAGAGGTTGCTGCCTGAGTTCTCCTCAAGGATTTTGATGGATTCCTTTCTCACATTGAGGTCCTTCATCCATTTTGAGTCTATTTTTGCGTGTGGTGTAAAGAAATGGTCCAATTTCATTTTTCTGCATGTGGCTGTCCAATTTTCCCAACACCATTTATTGAAGAGGCTGTCTTTTTTCCATTGGACATTCTTTTCTGCTTTGTCAAAGATTAGTTGACCATAGAGTTGAGCATCTATTTCTGGGCTCTCTATTCTGTTCCATTGATCTATGTGTCTGTTTTGTGCCAGTACCATGCTGTCTTGATGATGACAGCTTTGTAATAGAGCTTGAAGTCCGAAATTGTGATGCCACCAACTTTGGCTTTCTTTTTCAACATCCCTTTGGCTATTCGAGGTCTTTCTGGTTCCATATAAATTTTAGAATTATTTATTCCATTTCTTTGAAAAAGATGGATGGTACTTTGATAGGGATTGCATTAAATGTGTAGATTGCTTTAGGTAGCATAGACATTTTCACAATATTTATTCTTCCAATCCAGTAGCATGGAACATTTTTCCATTTCTTTGTGTCTTCCTCAATTTCTTTCTTGAGTACTTTATAGTTTTCTGAGTATAGATTCTGTGCCTCTTTGGTTAGGTTTATTCCTAGGTATCTTATGGTTTGGGGTGCAATTGTAAATGGGATTGACTCCTTAATTTCTCTTTCTTCTGTCTTGTTGTTGGTGTAGAGAAATGCAACTGATTTCTGTGCATTGATTTTATATCCTGACACTTTACTGAATTCCTGTATAAGTTCTAGCAGATTTGGAGTGGAGTCTTTTGGGTTTTCCACATATAGTATCATCTCATCTGCGAAGCGTGGTAGTTTGACTTCTTTTTTGCTGATTTGGATGCCTTTAATTTCTTTTTGTTGTCTGATTGCTGAGGCTAGGACTTCTAGTACTACGTTGAATAGCAGTGGTGATAATGGACATCCCTGCCGTGTTCCTGACCTAAGTGGAAAAGCTTTCAGTTTTTCTCCTTTGAGAATGATATTTGCAGTGGGTTTTTCATAGATGGCTTTGATAATATAGAGGTATGTGCCCTCTATTCCTACACTTTGAAGAGTTTTGATCAGGAAGGGATGCTGTACTTTGTCAAATGCTTTTTCAGCATCTATTGAGAGTATCACATGGTTCTTGTTCTTTCTTTTATTGATGTGTTGTGTCACATTGACTGATTTGTGGATGTTGAACCAACCTTGCAGCCCTGGAATAAATCCCACTTGGTCGTGGTGAATAATCCTTTTAATGTACTGTTGAATCCTATTGGCTAGTATTTTCATGAGAATTTTCGCTTCTGTGTTCATCAAGGATATTGGTCTATAGCTCTCTCTTTTGATGGGATCCTTGTCTGGTTTTTGGGTCAAGGTGATGCTGGCCTCATAAAATGAGTTTGGAAGTTTTCTTTCCATTTCTATTTTTTGGAACAGTTTCAGGAGAATAGGAATTAGTTCTTCTTTAAATGTTTGGTAGAATTCCCCCGGGGAAGCCATCTGGCCCTGGGCTTTTGTTTGTTTGGAGATTTTTAATGACTGTTTCAGTCTCCTTACTGGTTATGGGTCTGTTCAGGCTTTCTATTTCTTCCTGGTTCAGTTGTGGTAGTTTATATGTTTCTAGGAATGCATCCATTTCTTCCAGATTGTCAAATTTGTTGGCGTAGAGTTGCTCATAGTATGTTCTTGTAATTGTTTGTATTTCTTTGGTGTTAGTTGTGATCTCTCTTCTTTCATTCATGATTTTATTTATTTGGGTCCTTTCTCTTTTCTTTTGATAAGTCTGGCCAGGGGTTTATCAATCTTATTAATTCTTTCAAAGAACCAGCTCCTAGTTTCGTTGATTTGTTCTATTGTTTTTTTGATTTCTATTTCATTGATTCCTGCTCTGATCTTTATGATTTCTCTTCTCCTGCTGGGCTTAGGGTTTCTTTCTTTTTCTTTCTCCAGCTCCTTTAGGTGTAGGGTTAGGTTATGAACCCGAGACCTTTCTTGTTTCTTGAGAAAGGCTTGTACCACTATATATTTTCCTCTCAGGACTGCCTTTGTTGTGCCCCACAGATTTTGAACCATTGTATTTTTATTATCATTTGTTTCCATGATTTTTTTCAATTCTTCTTTAATTTCCCAGTTGACCCATTTATTCTTTAGAAGGATGCAGTTTAGTCTCCATGTATTTTGGGTTCTTTCCAAACTTCCTCTTGTGGTTGAGTTCTAGCTTCAGAGCATTGTGGTCTGAAAATATGCTGGGAATGATCCCAATCTTTTGATACCAGTTCAGTCCTGATTTAGGACCTAGGATGTGATCTATTCTGGAGAATGTTCCATGTGCACTAGAGAAGAATGCGTATTCTCTTGCTTTCGGATGAAATGTTCTGAATATATCTGTGATGTCCATCTGGTCCAGTGTGTCATTTAAGGCCTTTATTTCCTTGTTGATCTTTTTCTTGGATGATCTGTCCATTTCCATGAGGGGAGTGTTAAAGTCCCCTACTATTATTGTATTATTGTTGATGTGTTTCTTTGATTTTGTTATTAATTGGTTTATATAGTTGGCTGCTCCCATGTTGGGGGCATAGATATTTAAAATTGATAGATCTTCTTGTTGGACAGACACTTTGAGTATGATATAGTGTCCTTCCTCATCTCTTATTATAGTCTTTGGCTTAAAATCTAATTGATCTGATAAAAGGATTGCCACTCCTGCTTTCTTCTAAAAAGAATGGTAAATTCTTTTCCACCCCCTCACTTTGAATCTGGAGGTGTCTTCGGGCTTAAAATGAGTTTCTTGGAGGCAACATATAGATGGGTTTTGTTTTTTTATCCATTCTGATACCCTGTGTCTTTTGATTGGGGCATTTAGCCCATTAACATTCAGGGTAACTATCGAGAGATATGAATTTAGTGCCATTGTATTGCCTGTAAGGTGACTGTTACTGTCTCTGTTCCTTTCTGATCTACCACTTGTAGGCTCTCTCTTTGTTTAGAGGACCCCTTTCAATATTTCCTGTAGAGCTGGTTTGGTGCTTGCAAATTCTTTCAGTTTTTGTTTGCCCTGGAAGCTTTTAATCTCTCCTTCTGTTTTCAATGATAACCTAGCTGGATATAGTATTCTTGGCTGCATGTTTTTCTTGTTTAGTGCTCTGAAAATATCATGCCAGCTCTTTCTGGCCTGCCAGGTCTCTGTGGATAAGTCAGCTGCCAATCTAATATTTTTACCATTGTATGTTACAGACTTCTTTTCCTGGGCTGCTTTCAGGATTTTCTCTTTGTCACTAAGACTTGTAAATTTTACTATTAGGTGATGGGGTGTGGGCCTATTCTTATTGATTTTGAGGGGCATTCTCTGAACCTCCTGAATTCTGATGCTCGTTTCCTTTGCCATATTGGGGAAATTCTCCCCAATAATTCTTTCCAGTATACCTTCTGCTCCCCTCTCTCTTTCTTTTTCTTCTGGAATCCAAATTATTCTAATGTTGTTTTGTCTTATGGTGTCACTTATTGCTCGAATTCCCCCCTCATGGTCCAGTAACTGTTTGTCCCTCTTTTGCTCAGCTTCTTTATTCTCTGTCATTTGGTCTTCTATTTCACTAATTCTTTCTTCTGACTCATTTATTCTAGAAGTGAGAGCCTCCATTTTTGATTGCACCTCATTAATAGCTTTTTTTATTTCAACTTGGTTAGATTTTAGTTCTTTTATTTCTCCAGAAAGGGCTTTTATATTTCCCGAGAGGGTTTCTCTAATATCTTCCATGCCTTTTTTGAGCCTGGCTAGAACCTTGAGAATTGTCATTCTGAACTCTAGATCTGACATATTACCAATGTCTGTATTGATTAGTTCCCTAGCCTTTGGTACTACCTCTTGTTCTTTTTTTTGTGGTGAATTTTTCCACCTTTTTTTGTCCAAATTAGAGTATATGAAGGAGCAAGTAAAATACTAAAAGGGTGGCAACAACCCCAGGAAAACATGCTTTAACCAAATCAGAAGAGATCCCAAATCATGAGGGGGGAGAAAGAAGATAAAAAGAGGTTCAAAAAGAAAGAAAGAAAAAAAAAAGAAAAGAATTAAAAAAGGAAAACGAATAAAGAAAAGTATAAAAAAGAAAAAATATATATTAGATAAACTAGTTAAAAAACGTTGAAAAAGAAAAAGGTAAAAGTTCAAAAAAACTTTAGCAGAAGAAGAGAAAAAAAATGAAAAAGAAAAAAATTAAATTAACTGCAAGACTAAAAAATCACAGGGAGAAAGCCATGAGTTCCGTGCTTTGCTTTCTCCTCCTCTGGAATTCTGCTGCTCTCCTTGGAATTGAAACCGCACTCCTTGGTAGGTGAACTTGGTCTTGGCTGGATTTCTTGTTGATCATCTGGGGGAGGGGCCTGGTGTAGTGATTCTCAAGCGTCTTTGCCCCAGGCGGAATTGCACCTCCCTTACCAGGGGCAGGGCTGAGTAATCTGCTCGGATTTGCTTTCAGGAGCTTTTGTTCCCCGAGTGCTTTCCGTAGAGTTCCGGAGGACGGGAATACAAATGGCGGCCTCCTGGTCTCTGGCCCAGAGGAGCAGAGAGCCCAGGGCCCCACTCCTCAGTGCACCCTCAGAGAGCAGTGCCCAGTAACTCCCGTCTGCCTGACCTCCGGCCGTGCTCTGAGCTCACCGATCCTGCAGCTGGTTCAAGGTAACCCCGAGCTGCGAGCTTACTGTCAGCTCTGTCTCTGTAGCCAGCTTTCCCATTCTAATACCTGTAAGCTCTGCGACACTCAGACACCCCCAATCCTTCTGTGACCCTGCGGGATCTGAGGCCACGCTGAACCCGCGTGCGCTTCGCCCCGGTTTAGCCTCTGGAGCGATGTCCCTCAGTGGAACAGACTTTTAAAAGTCCTGATTTTGTGCTCTGTTGCTCCGCCACTTGCTGGGAGCCGGCCCCTCCCCCTGGGCTCTATCTTCCCGTCGCTTTGGATTCACTTCTCCGCCAGTCCTACCTTTCAGAAAGTGGTTGTTTTTCTGTTTCTAGAATTGCTGTTCTTCTCTTCGATCTGCCGATGGATTTGCAGGTGTTTGCAATCTTTAGATAAGCTATCTAGCTGATCTCCTGCTAGCTGAAGTAGTCTCAGCCTGCTACTTGTCCACCATCTTGACTCCTCCCCCAGAAAATGGTAATATTTTTACACACTGGGGTAAATAAGAGGAATTGATTCAGTAGCCTTGAGGCTGAGGGGCCACTATCTCAGATCACTTGTCCCCCACTAGTATACCTGTACCCTTGGAAGTGGCATGCCAGTTGGGAAGCCTTGCATGATTCGATCTTGTCTCTATTTCATTAGGATTTCACCTATGTGGTCCGAAATTCTCTTATGCTTCAACCATTTTTGTACTTATTAAAACTTTAAAACTTCTGAGTGAGTTAACAAACACTTAAAAAATGTATAAAGTCTTTTTTGATTAAATACTGAAGTCCTCAAATGCATATAGCTGTTAAGTATGGTAATCACCTATACATCATTGGTCCTCAAAAATGTGTATAAGTGAATGGGTGTGACTTTCTTGGAGTCACTGGGTGCTTGTGGGTGAGTTGTTTTGAGTGTTTAGGGGAAAAATATTGTCAACTGAATCTTGAGATTGAGGAAATTAACATACAGTTTTATAAACATGCACACATATTAGATACTAGTTTTATATGATTACATTGTACCCTTTTCTTTTTCTCTCCTCCCTTCTCTCCTCTTCCCTTCTTTTCCTCTTTCTTTTCTTAAATCTAGTCCTTTGAGCAATTTAAGGCAATTAAGAATTTATCACTCATCTTTTGAGTTTTATCTTAGAGTATAGGAGTTTATTTATTTATTTTAAGGAAAGGAATGTGTTCAGAAATAATTCCTAGGGAAAACAGTCTCAAAACCATATTATTTCAGAAAGGGATACTACTTTCTAATTGCCAATTTGTGTGAAGTGAAGAGAAAAGAGTCATTTAAGGGGAGGCAGGAAGAAGTAAACTTTTACTGAGAAACCCACTTTATGCTAGGCACTACCTTAGCCTTTCTTATAAATATAAGCTGTTCACATTATTACATAATATAGTTGTATGCAACCGACACTTTCTACTTTTGTCTTTGCTGCCAAAGTGGAACTGATATCCAAGTACAATTATGATCTTTCCTTGGTTTCCTGATGGAATGATCTCTTTCCTTCTTTTATATGGTTCTTATTTATCTTTTTATCTTTAAATGCTATAATGCACCTATCTTTTTTATATGTTCCTTCAAATCTTTTTTCTGAATAACAAGCACGGACAAATAAAATGAGTATTGGAGTAGATGATTGTGAATGTATATTTTGACTAGGAATATTCTGTTACTTTTTAGTGATAGTGTAAAAAGTTATCAGATATTCAAAAATTTCTTTTATCTTTCCAATTGAGGAAACTCCAGGTCCTTAGTAACCACAATACCTATGAAATTTCCATTCCTATGAGGTGATTTTACTTCACTTCAAGAGCACCTAATTTAAAGTTTTGGCACTTCATGAGCATTCCATAAGTTTCAAGATCTATGGGGGCATTTTCCTCTGAGGGGAAAATATTCTAATTTATTAGAAATAATACTAGATTCAATTTGATAAAGAAAAAAATCTTAGAGAAGGTCTTTGTTCCTTGGAATATTTTTGTTCCATCTTAAAAACACTTGAGCAAACTCTGGCTGTGAAATAATATCTTGGGGACAAAGTCTTTCTTTTTGGGTAAAACCAATAGATTATGAATAGTGGAGACAACAGTAGACTGAGTGAGGCTCAAGGGAATAATCTGAGATGTGTGGAAATGGTATGGACTTTGGAGGTAAAAAGAGATAGATTCAAATCCCCAATTCCCTGTTTACTAGCTACCTGACTTAATGTAATTTCCATAACTATTGACTCCATTTTTCTTATGTATGAAAAGAAGAAAATAATACTCACTAGATTGGGTCATTCTGAGACATCAAGCATTGAGTTCCATGCCTGGCATCTGGTAGGCTCTTTGTAAATAGTAGCTATTATTAATATCAACAAAGCCCTGGTTTAAGTTCTGGTTTTGGTGCTATGTGATCTTTGGCAAATCATTTTGTTTCTCTCATCAAGTTCATAATTCTTAGCCATATCTCCCTGGAGAAAATGTTATAAATGTTGATAATTCTGTCTGGTGTATCCATCTTGAGTAATGGTTAAGAACACCTCTGACGGGGGTGACTGGGTGTTTCAGTCAGTTAACCACCTGCCTTTGGCTCAAGTCATGATCCCAGGGTCTTAGGATTGAGCCAGGCATCTGGCTCTCTCCTCATCCAGGAACCTGTTTCTTCCTCTCCCTCTGCTTCTCTACTGGCTTTTATGCTTGTTCACGCACATACTCTCTCTCAAATAAATAAGTCTTAACAAACAAACAAACAAAAAACACCTCGGATGAAGCTTGGGTGTCTGGATTTGAATCTGAGCCTCAGTGCTCACCCATCATTTAGTCTTGGGCAAACTGCTAGTTCACTTGTTGGGTCTCAATTTTTACATTTGTGTTATGAGGATAACAATAGCTTCATCTATCCTGTAACATTGTTGTAGGAATTATATAAGTTAATATATGAAAGTAGTTGGCACATAATAAATACTTAGTAAATATTAGGCATTAGTGATACTTGGGTCACTTTCAGAAGGATATCAGTGCTGGTATTGAAATGCATCACAAAGCAGTGTGGTATAGAGGAGAGGGCATGAGCTTTGGCACAAGACTGAGTAATGTTCAAATTTTTACTGTTTCCCAGCCTTTCAGTTTCAGTCTTTTAAATGGACATACTATTATTAACCTCTTATGGCAGTTGTGAGGGTTAAGTTACCTCTTGGTTTCTTATCACAGTGTTGAGAAACTTAGTAGGGGGTAATTCCATTTTCCTGGTACTGGAAAAGTGCAATGGGGATAGTAAATCAACCAGGAACTCATATTGACAGAGGCTGTTTGTAACCTAGGGTTCATCTTTAAGCTCCTTAAGACTACCCAGAGGTGTTGTATTCTACCATTTTCTCAAGTTGAGGAAACAAGAAGATGCTCTCTTTCATATCTCCCCTCTGGCACTCTTGCTTGAAACAGGCAGCTGTCATTGATTTTACTAACATTTACTGAGAGCTTGATACCTACCAAGTTCTTTCCCACACATTATTTTGCTCTACCTTTCCAATAACTCTGAGGCTGAGCCAGTATTTCAGTTTGATGGATGATTAAATTGAAGCTCAAAGAGATGAAGTGACTTGCTTTAAGAGTACATGACTCATGAGCAATTGAACAAAGACTTAAATGGCCCATTGCATTGCACCCAGAGTCCTCCCAGTGAACCAAACATGAACTTCCCACTGTACCTGCAGGAAGACTATGTCCATCAGTTGAGCCTGCCAGCATAGAAAAATGGAACTCTTGAAATCCACTCCAGCTGGAAGTAGACAAATTTGCCATTTAAGCTTGGAATCAAGATAGCAGGTTTGCAGAGGCAGAGCCTTGATCTGATAACATTTTTTACCTTGACCTACTTAAATTCGTTCCCATGTGGTTCTGGAATAGATAGAACCAATGACAAAATTGACCTCCATGGGGGCCACATGCCTCCATGGTAACCAATGCCTGATGAGATTGTGGAAGTAGAGTAAATTCCTGGTTTATGTGGTCAGTTGCCTAGGGTTTCCCTCCAGGACAATTCTGTTAAGTTCAACCACAGTATATTTTTTATACTGTTTTCACATGCAAAACTTGCATTTTGCACAAGCGTATTGCATAACTGAGTGTTGAGCTTCTCAGTTGGCATACTAACATTTGTAATAGACATGACTGTCATACTCAAGAAGACTGATGCAATTTTAGAATATGGATTTATGATAGTAACACAAATAGCAGACCTTTTGGCCATGTGCAGAGTTTTGCAAATAGTGGCAAAGGAAAAAGTGTGATTTTCAGTCTTATTATTATTATTATTATTATTTAAAGATTTTATTTATTTATTTGACAGAGAGAGATCACAAGTAGGCAGAGAGGCAGGCAGAGAGAGAGAGGAGGAAGCAGGCCCCCTGCTGAGCAGAGAGCCCGACGCGGGACTCGATCCCAGGACCCTGAGATCACGACCGGAGCCGAAGGCAGCGGCCCAACCCACTGAGCCACCCAGGCGCCCTTCAGTCTTATTATTGGTTGAGACATCTTCGACAGAAATATTAGAATAGAGTAATTAGTGATTTATCTTTTGTTTTATGATCTGTAGGTTATTGAATGGAATTTTGTGATATTATTTCTTAATATGACTATAAAGTATAGTTACATGTACTAAGACAGGCTTAATGAAGAACACTTTTATGATATGGTTAACCTTGTGTCCCATTATTGGATTCCTTGAAGTATACTCTAAATTCATGTGTTCACAGTTTATGTCATTATTTTGTGTGTAATGCAATTATTGCATTTCCTTGTTTTTATAAAGATTCATTTTTAAAATACACCACAACACCAAAAATTCTGTTTTGGCATTTTTTATGTCTTAATATATCAGAGCTTCAAAAATAGAAGTGTCCTGGAGCCTTTTTGGCTTTTATAGACTTTGGCTGTCCAGTGTTTTGTGTTGTTTATAAATACCATCTCTCTTAGATACAAGCTATATGTTCCTAGAAAGCTAGATCTATATTTTTACTTATTTCTGGTCTTTATTACTTCCTGCCTTATATTTGCTTTGGGTTTATTTACTATTCTTTTTATACATTTTTGAAGTGGGAGCTTAGATTATTGATTTGCTAGTTGTCCTTTATACTCATATGTGCATTTAGTACTATAAGTTTCCCTCTTGACACTGCCTGTATCTTATAGATATTGGTATATTTGCACTGTTACTCAGTTCAGTGAAATTTTTGTCTTCCTTTGAGACTTCCCCCTTGACCCATGGTTTATTTAGAAGTATCTTGCTTATTTTTCAAGTTTTTGGAGATTTATTTTCCCGTTACCTTTCTGTTACTTATTTCTAGTATGATTCCACTACTGTCAGAGAAAACACCATATTAATTTTCTAACAGTGCCATAAGAAAATACCACAGGTTGAGTGGCTTAAACAACAGAATAGTATTCTGCAGGCTCCAGGTGCAACATCAAGGTATTGGCAGGTTTCAAGGCATCTGTCCTTGGCTTGCAGATGGTCACCTTCTCACTGTGGTGAGAAGAAGAATGTGAGGACATGACCTCTCCTCTGCGAACCACATCCCTGGCATCTCTTCTTTTTCTTATAAGGGCACCAGTCCCATATTGGATTAGTGTCCCACTCTTATGACCTCATTTAACTTAATTGCCCCTTTATTTTTTTTTTAAAGATTTTATTTATTTGAGAATGAGCGAGCAAGAGAACACAAACAGGGGGAAGAGGCAGAAGGAGAAGCAGACTCCCCAGCGAGCAGGGAGCCTAATGTGGGGCTCGATCCCCAGACTCCGGGATCATGACCTGAGCCAAAGATAGACACTTAACCAACTGTGCCACCCAGGTGCCCCTAATTACATCTTTAAAGGCCCTGTCTCCAGAAAAAGTCACATTGGGGGTTAGGGAGACATAATTCAGTTCATAACACATACTATGTATGATTTCAATTTTTAAAAATTTGTTTGTTGAGGTTTCTGGCCTAGGATATGATCTATCTTGGTGTAGTTCCATGGGTACTTGAAAATAATATGTGCTTTCTGCTGTCATTGGGAGGAGTGTTCTATAAATATCAGATTCTTTCCTTACTGGTGTTGTTGAGTTCTATATCCTTACTGATTTTCTGCCTATTTTTTTTCTGTCAGTTGTTGAGAAAAAGGTAATGGAATCTCCACTTATAATTATGAACTTGTCTATTCCTCTTTTCACCCCTATCAGTTTTTGCTTCACATATTTTGCAGCTCTGTTGTTTGGTGTATACACATTTAGGATTGCAACATCATCTAGGTAGATTGATCTTTTTCTTATTATATAATGTCCTTCTCTGTTTCTGGTAATTTTCCGTTTCTTTCTCTCTTTATTTCTTTCAAGGGAGAAGAAGGGCAGAAGAGAGGGAAAAAGATAATCTTTTTTTTTTTTTTTAAAGATTTTACTTATTTATTTGACAACAGAGATCACAAGTAGGCAGAGAGGCAGGCAGAGAGAGAGGGGGAAGCAGGCTCCCTGCTGAGCAGAGAGCCCAATGTGGGGCTCTATCCCAGGACCCTAGGATCATGATCTGAGCCGAAGGCAGAGACTTTAACCCACTGAGCCACCCAGGTACCCCAAGAATCTTTTTTTTTAAAGATTTTAAAAAAATTTATGTATTAGATAGCACAAGCAGGGGGAGCAATAGGCAGAGGGAGAGGGAGAAGCAGGCTCCCCTTCTAGGAGGGAGCCCGATGCAGGTCTCCATTCCAGGACCCCGGGATCATGACCAGAGCCAAAGGCAGATGCCTATCCTACTGAACCACCCAGGTGCCGTGGAAGAGAGAGAATCTTAAGCAGGCTCTACGCTCAGTGCACGGAGCCCAACATGCGCTTGGATTTCACAACCCTGAGAACATAACCTGAACTGAAATCAAGAGCTGGTTCCTTGACAGACTGAACCACCCAGATTCCAGTAATTTTCTGTGCTCTGAAGTTTGCTTTATTTGATATTACCATAGCCACCCTTGTTCGCTTTTGATTTAATGTTTGGATGATCTATCTTTTCTATCCTTTTATTTTCAACTTGCCTATATCATTATATTTGAAGTAAGTTTCTTGAGACAGCATATAGTTAGGTCATATTTTGAAAAACACTTGGCTACTCCATTTTAATTGATATATTTAGATCATTTACATTTGTATTAGGCAGAAAATATTCCCACAAAGATGTCCACATCCTAGTTTCCAGAACCTGTTACCTTACATGACAAATATATTACCTTATATAGGAAATGGAAATAAAATAGTGGACAGAATTAATGTTGTTAATAAACTGACATTGACATGGAGATACCTGGATTATCAGAGTCCGCACAATACAAACATATAGGTCCTTACAAGTGAGAGAGGAATGCAGAAGAGGAGGTTAGAGTGATGCAGTATGAGAAAGACTCCATCTATCTTTGCTGGCCTTGAAGATAGAGGAGGGAGCTACAAACCAAGGAATGCAAATACTCTCTAAAAGCTAGAAAAGGCAAGGAGATAGATCCTATACAAACTTTTTAGAAGAAGGCAGACTTGCTGATACCTAGCTTTTAATTTTAGCCCAGGGAGACCTTTGTCAGACTTCTGACTTACAGAACTGTAACATAATAAACTTTTATTGTTTGAGCCACCAAATTTGTGGTAATTTGTTACAGCATCAGCAGAAAACCAATACAGCTTTTAATGTAATTATTGTTAGGTTGGGATTTGTTTTATTTTTTTGTGTTCTGTTTGTCCT
Organism: Neogale vison; assembly: GCF_020171115.1. NCBI lineage: Eukaryota > Metazoa > Chordata > Mammalia > Carnivora > Mustelidae > Neogale > Neogale vison. The sequence goes on along the minus strand of NC_058096.1, from coordinate 74,789,393 downwards.
CTCTGTTTTTCATTTTTCTGTTTTCCCTGACTTCTGTGGGTTATTTGAACAGTTTTTAAGAGTTGTATTTTAGTTATGTATAGTGTTTTTGAGTATATCATATTGTTTAGCTTTTTTTTAGTAGTTGCTCTAGGCATTGTGTATACCTAACTGCTTGCAATCTACTGCTATTGTCATTTTCCCTCCTCTATTTATAATTGTTTTAATATTTTCCCTACATATACTTAGGACCACATCAGATACTGTTATACTTTTTATTTCAACAGTCAAGCATAATTTAGAAAACTTAAGGAGAAACTATTGTATTTACCATATTTTTTTCTTGCTGTGTTTTTTTCTTCTTTCATGAGGTTCCACGTTTGTTCCTTTCATCATTTGCTTTCTGTTTAGAGAATCTCCTGTAGCCATTCTTTTAGAATAGTTTTGCTGGTGTCTGTAAGTTTATCACTCTTGCCAAAATATAGAAGTGTTAAGCCATCTTTCCGTGACTACTTTTTTCAGCCCTAACCTCTTTATCCTCCCTTTGTGGGGCTCTCATGATATGAATGTGAAATTTTTTGTAATAGTCTTCCAGGACCCTGAGGCTCTGTTTATTTGTTTATTTTTTTTACCATTTGTTTTCTCACTCTTTCATACTGGGTAAGTTCTACTGTTCTTTCATTTCTCTGATTCTTTTCTATGTCCCCTCTATTTTGCTGTTGAAATGATCCACTGAGATTTTTATTTTGGTTATTTTCTACTTCTAAAATTTCCATTTGGTTCTTCTTTATATCTTCTGTTCATTGCTGAGACTTTCTTCCTTTGTTGAGGCTTTTAATTATCTAAAAATTTGTTTTAAGGGTCTTCATAATTGCTCATTGAAACATTTCTGTGCAAGTTGCTTTAAAATCATTGTCAAATAATTCTAACATCTTTGTCATCTCAGTGTTGGCAACTACTGATTTTCTTTTTCATTCAATTTCAAATTCCCTGGTTCTTGGTATGATGAATGATCTTTTACTGGAGCCCTGGACATTATATTGTGAGACTTCAGATCTTGTTTAAGCCTTCTGATTCATCTGACTTTTCTGATGCTACTATGTCTGGGGAAGGCACAGTGCTCCCTCATTGCTTCAAGAGGGAGTTAAAAGTTCAGGTTTCCCACTTAGCCTCTTCTGACACCTGAGGTTGGGCCTCTAACCTTACTGCAGGGAGGGCTGGGAGTTCTCACTTACTGTAGGGAGAGCTGGGAGTTCTCACTTAATATGTGGTCTCTACTGAGAGGAGAGCGTAGAATTCCAAGCTTCCCAGTGGTCTTTACTGACATTATAGGAGGACATTATTTCTGCCCAGAGGAGATGAAAGTCCCAGTTCTCTACTTGACCAAGGGCACCCTGGCGGTGCTGTTGGGGCACCTCTATTATAACCTCATGCAGGTGGAAGTCTAGGCTCTGTATTTGGCCTTTGCCTAGTGTGGGTGGGAGTGAGGCCACAGGTTTTTTTTTTTTTTTTTTTGGTATTTATCTGGAGTAGAGCAGTTATTATCTAAGTGTCCTGTCTTTCTAGGCTGCCCTTTTCCTAGCCCTCTGGTTAGAGAGAGCAAGTTTTTGTTGGGGGCTCATTTTTGTCTGTGTCCATTGATGTTTCTGCATTGTCATATTATTCAACTTCAGAATGAAAACTGAGGAACTCAGCATCATGTCTTTCCTGAAGTCGCTGTCCAGTCTGCTGGCTTCTCTCCATCTTTCAGAGTCTTCTTGGTTTTATCTTATATATAATGTCCACGGTTTTAGATGTACTTAGTGGGAGGAATGAGGAAAAGCACCTCTACTCCATCTTCTCAGAAGTGCAGATCCCCAGGGGCTATATTTTTATTATTCATTTGGTACTTCCAACTCTTCCAAATGCATGTGCAAAGTGCCATGCACTTTTTAGGAAACAAATATACTTAGGAAACAAATTTTTAAGAAATAATATTTGTTTCTTGTGAAGCACTTATCTATGTTCATTCATTGATTTGACAAATATTTTTCTAGGTGTAGAGAACACCACCACAGCTTCATAACTGGTCTGTCTGTGTGCACCTGCACCCTCCCTAATGTTTATTCTTCACATAGTTGCCAGAGTGAGCCTTTATTAAAGTAAAGCAGATCATGAACTCTTCTCCCTAAAATGCTCTGATGATTTCCCACCATAATTTTGAATGAATTCAGAGTGTTACTATGCTTAATTCAAGTAAAAAATTCCAGAGTGAAGAGCACTGGAGTTCTGACCTTGACTACCACCCAGAAAAGGGTGTGACCTTGAGAAACCATTTGATCCCTCTGGACCTTTCTTTCTCTGACTTAAAAACCGGGGAGTCTGGTAACCCATCTCAGACTTTCCACTATCCTTTAATATTCTATGAAGATAACAGACAAGTAAACGTATGTACTTATGTTATAGGACTTTTCATATTTATGTAGAAGGTATCTCTCCTTGTTTCAAAGGAATCCAGAAAAATTCTACTGTAATGTTACTTTGAATAAAAATTATAATAACCCACATAATCACTGCAAAATTTGCACATCTTCCCCACTTTGCATTTGCCAATCTTTCTGTCTGGAATATTCTTCTCCTGGATATTACCCTGGTTGACTTCTCATTAGCTTTGTTTAAGGTCACCATCACAATGAGGTCATCCCTCATAATACCCTATTTGCAACAGAATCCCTGCACCATCCCTAACCCTGGCTATCACTATCTTTTGCCCACTTAATTTTTTCCATAGTACTTACCACTTGAATGTGGTATACATTTTATTTTCTTATATTCTACTTATTTTACTTATCTATCCCATTCATTACCTTCTTACTCCTTCTAGAATGCAATTTCTGTGATAACAGAAGTTGTTTCCTGTTTTTTTTTTTTTTTAAATGTTTAAGTGCTATATATCCAACAACTTAGGAATGCTAGGTACTCAAAAATATTTGTTGAATGAATGTTAAATTCATGTCTGGTTGTGCAGTTTAACTTTACTTTATCATTAAGAATGATAAAGAATGATTAAGAATGATAAAGAGACAGAAAGAGTTGGTCCTTGGTATTGTTACCAAGACTGACTTATCTCTGTGACTGTTTCAGCTCTTGATGACTTTGCTAAATGCAGATGCTGAGCCATAGCTCAGTTTGTGGGGTGAACTGGTAGGCTCCTTCTCCACATGGACACAACTGCATTTTTGTGGACGTGGACACCTTAGCTGGTGTCCTCTCTGCCTTTTTGCATTTCCCCTTAAAAATGAATTTCTCATCTGTGAACCAAGAATGGATCAAAGGAAAAGCTGGGACTATTATCTTCTTAATTTGCTTGAAGGTGAGATTAATCTTACTAATTGTAAAATGCCAAATGGAAAGGAGCATTATATTTAGAAAAACTGAAGGCATAAATGTTCAAGTTTTCAGTGTGGCCACCAACTTTGAGTCTGGTGAACATCTAGCTTAAGAGTGTAAGGAAAAAAAACATTTTTAGAAATAAGTTTTGATGTTTTTATGCCAATATTTTTTATGGGCTCAACATTCTTAGCAGTGACTAGCCAAATCCTGGGTCTTTCTGTGAAGATTTGTAGGAATGTGTAGAAAAAATAAACTGAAGCCTAAAGGAGAGTCTTCAGTTTGTTTGGTGCCTGCACCTTTGGCCTCCTTCCAATTATTCTGGGTCTGTGTAGGTTTCTGCTGAGTTATCAGCAACAAGTGGGGCCTGACATTTCCTTAGCTTATCCATGAGGTCAGTTTTATTTCTTAGTCAGACTATTTATCTTGTTCATTATAGTTAACAAACCACTGGGATGAGAAACAAACTGGCTAGGGCAGAAGCAACTTCCTTAATTCATGTTCGTACATGAGAGGAGGTTGCAACATTGCTACGCTGTATGAAACAACAACAACAACAACAACAACAACAAAAACAAGAAAGCCCCACTGAACCAACCAACCAATAAACCAAGAAAACAAAAAGTCCTCTCCTATAGATTTGGCAGAATCTCTGGATTGTTTTATGCTCGTCCTCCGTATGATTTTGCTTGTTATGCATTGTAGGTGATGATGCAGCTGGTAGGATTTATCTTCATGTTCTTTTATTGAGAACCAGGGCCTGCACAAAATGCCACACATCATTTGAAAGAAGATAGATTGTAAATGGAAGCCATCACTAAGCCCTGAAACATGAAATCCTGAGCCTGAATGGTGGCTTAAAAAGCATCTCCTCCTAGATAACCTGACTTGATAGAGCTAGATTGGTGAGAATCTCATATATGATATGGTGTGTTTATAAAGTTACAGGTCATTTCCTTTACTTTCCTAAACATGTTTTTCAGATTGGTTTCAAGTTGATCCAGCTGCCTCTAGCAGAGTATCTCAAAAGCATAGCTGCCCTAAATATGACAGATAGCTAGCAGCTGTTGTTGCAAAACTGACACTGCATTGAAACTTCCTCAACAGTGAAGCTGTGTTTTGCAGCAGACACACACTCTGAAATATTTGTCTTTGTGCTAAGCTTTTGCATGGAGTCTGCCCTAATGGTAACACTAAGGAGGTGCATCCTGCTATCTTCAGGTTTTGTTATAAATCTTTCCAAGAGACCAAACTAAACCGAGAAATGTTATGTACACTTAGTTCAGATTCAACATTTTCTACACTGATTTCACAGATATTTTGGTTTCCTGTACCATATACCACAACTTGGACTCTCTCTCCATTAGCCGTTAACCATGTACATGTGGATTTACTTTATGATTTGGGCCCTGATGAGTGCATTATTTCCGTGTAGGTAGAAAATATGGCAATATACAATGTTAAATGGGTCTTTGGGAAGAAGATGGAATTTATAAAAATCATCTAATCCATGTGGATATTTTCTAGCTTGTCTTGGTGCTCTTTTAATTCAGGCTTTTTCTTAAATACTGTATTTGCAATTTAAGCACTGCCACATGCTGCCATTGCCGTTACGAAGATACATTAGATTGATAGAATGATACTGCATTCTTTATGACTGGAGAAAATAATGACTTCCTCTGTTCTCTCTAATCATGTTTTTATGGTTTGTTTTCCAAAATACTGCATACTTGACCTTAAAAGGGGAAAAAGACTGCACATTTCATTTAACGAGTAATAAAAAGTTGGGTTCTCATTTTGCATTTAAACCTATGGGGAATACATTTTACTATAAGATATTTTCATCATGATCCCTAGGTCTCATACAATTCTGGCTGACTCTGGCTGCTTGAGGACTGTATGTCTCAATAATTGAAAATAGATGCAGTGGACTTTGACCTATTTTACTTTCTGTGTCTTGAGTTGAAAACTACTTTTCAGTCTTCCACGAGATTTTGGGAAGCCATTATTTTAAGTAAAAGGAGAGAACAAAGCAAAACTCATACCGTATCCTCTCCCCTTCATTATGTTACCTTTTAATGGTACTCTTATTACAAATTCTAAAATAAAGGGTAATAATGTTACTCTCTGTTGCACCTTATTTAAAAGGTAAAGAACTTTGAATGTGCTCCTTGGAGAGAACTACATTATTTGAATGCTTTTCTGATTTAAAGTGTACATTTATTTGTGGAACATAAGGAATAGCATGGAAGACATTAGGAGAAGGAAGGGAAAAATGAAGGGGGACGGATTAGAAGGAGAGACGAACCATGACAGACTATGGACTCTGGGACTCAAACTGAGTGTTTTAGAGGGAAGAGGGATTGGGGGATGGGTGAGCCTGGTGATGGGTATTAAGGTAGGTATGTATTGCATGGAGCACTGGGTGTTATATGTGAAAAATGAATCATGGAACACTACATGAAAAACAATGATGTACTCACTGTATGGTGACTAACATAATAAAAATTATATTAAAAATAAAGTATGCATTTAAGAAACCTGGCCCTCTTCAGATTTTTAGATCTTTCTCTCTTCTCTCTTTTAAAAGATTTTATTTATTTATTTGTCAGAGAGAGAGAGAGAGAGAGAGAGCGCGCGCATAAGCAGGGGGAGTGGCAGAGGCAGAGGGAAAAACAAGCCCCCTGCTTGGAGGGAGATGGATACAGGACTTGATCCCAGGACCCTGGGATCATGACCTGACCCAAAGGCAGACACTTAACTGACTGAGCCACCCAGGCATCCCCTAGGCTTCAGGTCTCTTACATCAGGCAATTTGTGTGTCCAACATCATTCATATAACTGGGAAGAGCCCCAAAAGAACACTAAGGATAGTTAAAATAAAACTGTTTCAAACATAATAAAAAGCATCACTATTGCATTCCATGAGAAATAAAATGACATCATAGATAAAACAAAAAACTAATTTGGAACTTTCCCTTTAGTTGGTTAAGAGAACCTAAACTCACCCAATTTTGGTTATATAAACCTTACTCCTCAAAGTTAGAAGGTTAAGGAATAGAGGTCTTTTTTTGGGCAGATTCACAAATTTTCCACCCATTAATTTGGTGCAGAGACTTTTAATAAAAGTACATTTCATTTGTGTAATGCGGTGTCTATGGCACTTCGGTCATGCTGGTTAATTTAGTACTACAAAATTATGCATGACTCTGGTTACTCATGTAGATTAGAATGTTTACCTTAGTTACTGAAAATAATACAACATTTACCTTTAAGCAATCTTTGGAAATTTTAAGTAATATATTTTAGAGAGCATATTTCAAGGAATCTGTGTGATTTATTTTATTCTGACCGGCAATAAGTGAGTAGCAATTTGATAAATCTATTTGTTTTCTCTTGGGCTAATTATAGAAAGATGCTCAGAGGTTTTGTTATTCTAATTATGCTTTTCTTAGCTTCAGTAGCGTATTGAATCCATGTTCTATAGCCACCTTTCAGAATTCATTATCAGTTTCAATGAAACATAAAACTCATAATCTATCTAACTCATTCACTGATCATTCAAGAATTTGGTGTTTCTTTTGCTTTCTAATACAGTGTGAAAAACATGTTTCACTTATCGTTAGGATTTATTTGATGAACATCACTTTATTTTCAAAATAAGTGAATCGATGTTAAAACTTGATCAGAAATTAGTGACTAAATTGTCACTCAGTCTATACATAACTAAGACAATGTACTGCCATTTGATCAGTAAGTTTTTTAGATTTGTTATTTTTAGTCTTCATAATTTACACTCATAATTAACGCACTCACTCCGTAAAGGAGGGCAAACAGCAAAACTTGTTTGGAGGTTTGTGTGTGTAGAAAAGGGGCAATTTTGAGGGGGTGATTTTTGGTAAGTGTCCGTTCTGCACTGAGCATACTAGGTAACTACACAAGTCTCATTTTTGTAATGAGCAGTTTTGTTTGGAAAGCGAATCACACCTTGACCATTATGGCTTATGCATAATTTTAGTTTCTCAGCTCTTCCTGCTCGTTTCTTTGTTGTTGCTTATAGTGAAACCAGAGACTGGGAAGCCTTGGAGACTTTCTTATAGATCAATGAAAGGATTTACCGATGAGATCTTAGAGCTGTTAGAAACTTTAGAGCTCATTTAATCCAATCCCCCAATTTTTGGAGGAGGAAACTGGAACTTGGAGAGGTTAAACAACTTTCTCAAGGTCCCACAGTCACTAAGTTTGGGCTTATTGTACTTCAGGACCATTTCCTTGCATTTCTTTTTTTTTAATTTTTTTTATTTTTATTTTTTTTATTTTTTAAATTTTTTTTTTTTTTTAAGATTTTATTTTATTTATTTGAGAGAGGGAGACAGTGAGAGAGAGCATGAGCGAGGAGAAGGTCAGAGGGAGAAGCAGACTCCCCATGGAGCTGGGAGCCTGATGTGGGACTCGATCCCGGGACTCCAGGATCACGCCCTGAGCCGGAGGCAGTCGTTTAACCAACTGCGCCACCCAGGCGTCCCTTCCTTGCATTTCAAGTTTGCGGTGTATGAGTGGGCTTTCTTAGACCTAAAATCTCTGGATTAGTTGGATTCCCTTATCTGGTTTTATTGTTTATTTTATTTAATTGTCTACCTTTGTTTTTGGTGCCATCTTGTTCCATCTCTTTTGGTGGCATCTGGATCTTTGCAGATATCTCACTGTTGCTGTGTTGGGCTTGGGGATTCTGAGAAACCAAACCAGAAGTTTGACGTTATGAGGCTTGAGTGAAAGTAAATGAGGACTTATCAAGATGTATACCAGGAAGCTCAGTCACAAAGCTGATGAAAAGACTGAGCCTGAACCTACATCTCTTCCCATGTGTTACATGATGCATTCTTTGGTGCCTGCATTATGTATTAAAGTTTTATAAGTTGTTTTTTTAAAGATTTTATTTGTCAGAGAGAGAGAATGAGTGAATGCACAAGCAGGGGGAGCAGCAGGCAGAGGGAGAAGCAGACTCCCCACTGAGCAAGGAGCCCAGTAGGGACGTGATCCGATGACCTTGGGGTCATGACCTGAGCCCAAGGCAGATGCTTAACTAGTTGAGCCACCCAGGCATCCCTATAAGCGATTTTTTTTGTTGTTGTTGTTGTTCAAGCCAGTCTTAGAAGAATGAAAATTTATGAAAGGATCAAAGCATTTATTCCTCAATTTCCTTGAGCTATAGTATGAATCCCCTGACATTGGTGAATCTATTCATAGAAAACATGTGTTTGTCAGAGAAAAAGAAGTCACTCAGTATCCAGTCAGTGAAATATTCATTGTGTATGTACGTATGTATGTTAGTATGTAACAGGATATGATAAATCATTATTTCCAAAATCCCATATTTTCTTTGGGCTGGTAAGGGGATACTACTCAACAGGCTGCCTTGAATTCATTATGAAAATAATAATTTTCCCTGAACTCTCTAATAAGTTTGTTTTGTTATTTTTACTTCAGTAACTAAATGTTGAAGATATCTTAAGATAGCTCGTGAAGATATTTGTTAGGATAGTTGAAAATAACCTTCCTGGCTTCCAGCTTTAATCTTCATGAAGTTCTTTTCTCAATGATAGTCTCAGGCATGTTTGCACCATTGTGAGGAGGGCTGCCCTCTCAAGTGTGTATTGGTATATTTAGAGCTGGTTTTGGTTGACGCAAATTAATTAGAATTGTGAATTATTATATAACTCTTCCATTCTTCATTGGGAGCTGTAGTTAAAATGCTAGCACTGGCTAATTAACAGGCTGGATTCTGCCTTGTCAGTGAGGCTAGCCCATAAAGAATTTGATGCTTTCTTTCCTGAAACAAACAAAAACAGCTTTGGAACTGTCAGGAAATAACAGCAGCTCTTGAAGGCTAATCATTACGAGCTTTTGTCATGTGGTTGTAATTGTTGCATGAATTCTGCTTCAATCAGGGAAAAATATGCTTAAGTGCCAGTAAAAGTTTTTATGCTGCTATGAAATTTTGCAATTTATGGCTTTGTACGGATCAGCCTGTGTTACTAGGCAACACTTATGTGTCGTTCACTCAAATTATTCCTTAATCCCTGGCATTGCTACAAACTCCAGCTAAAAAAAACAAAAAACCATAATAAACTATTGTAATATAGGGTTAAATCTGATGACAGAATTGAAATGGAAGTTACGATGCTGAAAAAGAAGCGGCATTTAAAAAAATTCACTGGATGGAAAACAATAAGAATATTTAATGCTCAACCATATTCACCTCACACACAAAAAATAGTAGTTTAAAGGGATTTAATGATCATGTAGTTCTCTGATTGGCCAGGTTTTTGGCCAGGTTTTTGGCACTTAAGCAATCATATTTGTGATGCTGGTTTTAATTAAGAAGTACACTGCAGGATAGTCAATGACCAGGGAAGTGTGGCATTGTAGCTTGCTTGCTGTGCATCCATATGTGTTTGAGAGAAGATAAAACCTTGGAAAAGATATAATGGCTCTTTCTCTCCATCTTCAAATAAACAGTCTGCCTGAAACATTGCTGCACAGACCGAGTCTTAGAATTTACATGAAGTCTAAGCACTGTCATTTTACAGGCAAAAAATTTCAACTTGTTGCCCAAAGCAATACTACATTAAATGGCAAGGACGTAGTTGTAGACACTTCAGAGATGTTCAGTGACTGGGAATGAGATTTGAGAAACCCTAGAATCAGTGTGGGAGCAGCGGTAGTAACCTTGGCTTGTGGTTTGAAGAGTTTTCTGGTTTGAATTCGATACTTCATAGATAGTTACTGTGTCAAAAGTAACAAAAGTCAAGTTTTGAGCAGAAGTTCCCCAAGATTCATTTTAGTACAACTCTCTCATAAGAATATCTTCCTAGGTGACAGGATTTGGCTTACTTACCTAAGAAATAGGAGATCTGAGCTCATACACTGGCTGAACTCTGACCTCCAGTAGTGACTGGTTCCTCACCTTCCAGTTGGAGAAGATAACACTTATAAACCAGGGTTGGATTTCTCCCTGCCACGGGTCCTTTGCTTTGTAGGTTCACTGTCTCAGGAACTGGGAATCCTGACCTCTGGGGCATGTGGAAGTTGTCACAATGAAAAAATAATGATGAGCTACTACTGAGCTGGGTTTGGCTTATTTGAGCAGCTTCCTTATGAAGCTAGGCTTCTCCTTCCTAATTACCTGCAAACCTAACTTCCTTTTTCCCCTTCCCCAGATCCCCTGGAGGGTGATGTGTCATTTCCTCTAATTGCCTTTTCCTAGCATCAGGATTGGCCTGTGGTATTATTTTAGGAGTCCTAGAAACAACTGCTCTAATTCTCTCCCCTCTGTCTGACATTTAAGAATTGGAATCCCATTTTAAAAAATCCCATTTCTCGGGGCGCCTGGGTGGCTCAGTGGGTTAAAGCCTCTGCCTTCGGCTTGGGTCGTGATCCCAGGGTCCTGGATCGAGCCCCACATCAGGCTCTCTGCTCTGTGGGGAGCCTGCTTCCTCCTCTCTCTCTGCCTACCTCTCTGCCTACTTGTAATCTCTGTCTGTCAAATAAATAAATAAAATAATTTTAAAAAATCCCATTTCTTGTACAGCATTGTCCTGTGTTAAA